>NC_058133.1:93852671-93966891 GCF_016433145.1 Gracilinanus agilis | reverse complement strand
GAAGGAAGGAAGGAAGGAAAGAAAGAAAGAAAGAAAGAAAGAAAGAAAGAAAGAAAGAAAGAAAGAAAGAAAGAAAGAAAGAAAGAAAGAAAGAAAGAAAGAAAGAAAGAAAGAAAGAGGCAGATAAATATATGGAACACTTATTAAACATTTCTTATTTGCCATGCGCTGTACTAAGAGCTGAGGATGAAAATATAAGCAAACAAAATAATACTTTTTCTCCAATTTACATTTTAATAGGACAGAGATTCTTAAATTGAGGGTATGTAAGCAGATTTCAGATGGTTAATGAACTGACAGAAGAAATTATGACTATATATTCACTAATCTCTAACTGAAATTTAGCCTTTCTTTCAATTATGAATATAACCAACAAACATAATTATAAAAAGGGACTCTATAGACTTCCCAAGAGTACCAAAGATGTGTGTATGTCTCTCTCTATCTGTCTCTCTGTCAACCTGTCTGTCTCTCTTTCATACAGTCAACCTGTGTAATCTGTAGTAGAAGCAAATGCCACATAAGGAGGAAATGAAAAGATGGGAGAGAGTACCTGTATGGATACAGGACTGTTAACAAGAAGGTAGGGAAGTCTTGAGAATGAATTGACTGTAATTAAGTGACCAAGGCTGGGACTCCACATGAAATGGCAGTCTGGTCTAATCTAGTCATAAATTATAAAGGTCTCAGATTAGAGGCATCTATCTCGTGGAGAACAAAGATGCTTATGAAGAGATAGAAAAGTTGAAAATATTATTTAAGTCAGCAGTGACATGATAGAGCAAAATTTAAAATAAAAGGGAAAATGTTTAAGCTATATATTTCATAGAAGGGAGAGCTCAGCATTAGTTGAAGAAATTGTTAGGGGGAAAGTTTCTTTGAAAATGGAGCAATGTTCCCCAAATGAAAGTCATATAAAGAAATCACTATTTATTAGATAATGCAAATTGAAAACAACTCTGAGATACCATCTCTCACCTATCAGGCTGGCTAATATGATAAAAAAAAAAGGAAAAAATTGGAGGAGATGTGGTAAAATGAGGAATTAATATGTTGTTGGTAAATCTGTGAACCAACTCTACCATCTGGGGAGCAAGATGGAACAATGCCCCAAAAGGCCATAAAACTACATATTCTTTGATCTAGCAATATCACTTACTAGAACTGGATCTCAGAGATCAAAGATAGGGGAAAAGGACCTACTTGCACAAAAATATTTATGGCAGTTCTTTTTGTGTTGGCCAAGTACTGGAAACTGAAAGGATGTCCATCAATTGGGCAATGGCTCAACAAGTTGTGATATATAATTGTAATAGAATACTATTATGCCATAAGAAATAACAAAAAAGATGATAAAACAAAATCTTGGAAGGATTTATATGAAGTAATGCAAAGTGAAGTGAGAAGAAATAGGAGAACATTGTACACAATAACAGCAATAAAGTACAATGATTAAATGTTATTATATGCAATGCAAGAATCCAGGACAACTAAAAGGGACTCATGAAGAAAAAGGGCTTTGCACTGCCAAAGAAGAAGCTGACAATGTTTGAATACAGATTGAAACATACCATTCTTCACTTTATTTCCTCCATGAATTTTACTCTAGTGTGGGTGATATGTGTCCTTTTTCATAACATGAGGAATATGGAAATATGTATTGTTTGATAATACATGTAAGCTCTGTATAAAAATACCTGGATTCTAGGGGAGTTTGCAGGGGTGGGAAGGAGGGAGAGAAAAATACATCATAAAAAGTTTTAAAAAATGATTATTAAAATTATATCAACATTATTTTTAAATAGGGGGAAAAGACCTGCTCCAAACATGAGGTCAGTAAATTCAAGGTAGCCCCTTCTGAATATTAAATTTAACAAGAGGAATCCAGTTTGTGGCTAGGTGGCACAGTGCAAGTTTGGAGTTAGAAAGACCTGGCTTCACATCTGCCTTCTGACACTTAATATTATTATTATGGAAAAAAAACAAAAAAATAAACTATGAAATATCAGGAGATTGGAAGATATTAACAAGATGTTAAAGAATGAGTAGAATTTATTAGAATTAATAATTATTATTAAAATATTAAATAATGAGTAGAAGGGAACAGGAAAAAGAATTCCAGGGAACAGGAACAAAATAAAACATTCAAAATGGTGGAAATACATACAGTTCCTATATTATATAGCAATTTAAGTATTGAAAGGAAGACTAAGATTAATGGAATAGTGCTGACTACACCAAGTCCATATTAGGACATGATATCCTAAATGATCTCATGTTTACTGACTAGTCAAGCCTAACAATCCATAGGAGGGAGGGAAATGGAGCCAAGGGGAAAGTCTGTGGAAGAAAGCAGGCTAAAATACATTTGAAAAATTAACAATTGCATTGAAAAGAACTAAACTGCCCCCCCCAGCACTTCTTAGAAATACAACTACCTTTCCACCAATGATATATGATTTACAGTTTGTAACATAATCTCTAAGAATTCAAATTTCTGAGTGAACTCATTGAGCAAGGGAAAAATACGACATTTTATCATCTGTGGCATTTTTCTAATGGTGACCTATATACACAAAAAAGTATTAATGATATCATTGAAGAAGAAATATATAGGTATAGAAAGTGATGGGCCAGTTTTATACTTAGAATGAGTAATTATGTGTTCTATTAGTAACTATGAAATGTAAGTAGATTTGTAGGAAGTGCTTAAGGAAATTGGATGAGCCATTTTTGTATATGGAAGAACATGACAAAGAATGAGAAGGAATGGATGATGGGTTATGGTTTGCACCAGTTGAGAAAATGTCCACCTGGATGAGGTTACAGATCTACTGAAATATCAAATTTTTCCTTGAATTCTTATAGCTTTATACTTAATCTTAAGTTCTCTAAACTCTACTGATATCTTTTGGACATTTCTACCTAGATGTCCTTCTAACATCTCACTTTGATCCACAATTAAACTAATCATCTTCATGCCAAAATCTCTTCTTCCTCATGCCTTTCATACTGAAAGCTCAAAGTCACCTGCAATTTTTTCCTTTCCCCTCCTTTTCTGAATCAAATTATTTGTTCAGTCCAGTAAATTCTACCTCCATTACAAAACTCTTCTTTTTTTTCTCTACTTGCATGCTTGTTGATGTTTAATCATTTTCAGTCATATCTGGCTCTTCATGGCCCTATTTGAGGTTTTCTTGGCAAAAATATTAGAGTTGCTTGCTATTTCTTTTTCAAGCTCATTTTCCATATTTCTCAAGCTCATTCTCAAGATAAGGAAATTGAGACAAACTGAGTCAGTTGGCTTGCTCAAGGTCACACGGTAAGTGTCTGTGGCAAATTTTAACTTGAGAAGATGCATTTTTCCTGACTGGAGGCAAGATACTGTTCCATCCAGCTGCCCATTCCATTCGCATGACCACTACCCTAATTCAGCAGCTCTTCTCCTTTTACTTTATTTATTGAAAGGAATTGCTAAGTAGTTTCCTTGCCTCTAGCCTCTATCTCAAATAATAAATGTTTTAACCTGAAAAAGTACAGTAATGTCTCCTAATTGGTCAGATCATTTCATTTTCCAATAAAAACCTTTGGTAGCTGCCTATTATCTTTAATATCAGGAAACAAACAAACAAACAAACAAACAAAACCCTGCTTAATCTGGAATTTGAGTCTCTCCACAATCCAAATTCAACTGAACTTTCTAACCTTTCATACTACTCCATTGCTCTCTAATGTATTCATCATGAAAATGAAACTAACTTATTATTTTTCCCTGATTTCATACAGCATTTCCTTTTCAGATGTATTTTCATGAAGTAGCCACCATTCTTTCATTCTCTTCTCTATCTTTTGAATTTTTCTTTTCTTTCCAGTGTAAGCTCATTTGCTACTTTATGAATCCTTCATTGATACCATTTAATCCAGATAAAAAAGTTTCTCTTATCAAATTTTCCTAGAACTTTTTGTCTATATCTCTCCTCTTTCTCTTCCATAGTTTGCCTTGTATAAGCCTTTTTAAAAGATAGAATATGCTTCCATTGGTTTGTCAATTTCAAGAAGGGCAAAATACATCATTTTCCTATTTTATAAGACTAGTGGAGTCACACATGCCTTCAGTGTAGGTGGTCCTCAATAATTACATGCTAAATTAAATAGAATAGAATTGTCCATTGATTTCTCTTTATGTACTGAATCTGCATTACAAAAACTGGTCTTTTTCCCTTAATTTTCTATTTGTGCAATTGATTTAAGAAATGTTATTTAATTTTTTCCTCAATTACATGTAAAAGCAGTTTAAAACATTTTTAAAAGAATTCCGAGTCTCAAATGCCCTCTCTCCCTTCCCCTTGCCCCTCAAGATCATAAGTAGTTTCATAGAGAATTTACATGTACAACCTTGTAAAACATTTTCCCCATATTAATCCTTTTGTGAGAGAAAATTCAAACAACAATAATTTAAGAAAGAAAAATTTTAAAAGGGTGTTTTGGTCTGGATTCAGACTTCATTCAGTTCCTCCTCTGAAAGCATATGACTTTTTTATCACGAATCCTTTGTAATTATTTTGGATCATTGTATTGCTGAGAATAGCCAAGTCATTTTCAGTTGTTCATTACAGAATATTCCTGTCATTGTGTACAATGTTCTATTGTCCAGGTTTTTCTGAGATCTTTGGGCTTATTATTTCTTATAGTAAATGAGATTCCTTTACAATCATGTGCTATACTCAACCATTTTCCAATTGATGGGTATCACCTCACTTTCCAATTCTTTTCTTCCATACAAAGAACTATTTTAAATATTTTTGTATGTATAGATCCTTCCCCTTTTTAAAAATCTCTTTAGGATACAAATCTTGTAATATTATTGCTGTGTAAAAGGGTAAGTACTGTTTTATAGCCCTTAAAGCAAAGATTCAAATTGTTCTCTTGACTGATTGAATCACTTCACGACCAGCCCAACAATGCATTCATATTTCAATTTTCCCACATTCCCTTTTCCTTTTCTATCATAATAGCCAATCTGAGAGGTGTGGGATGGTACCTTAGAGTTGTTTTAATTTGCATTTTTCCAATTAGCAGTCATTTAGAACATGTTTGCATGGTTATAGAGAGCTTTAATTACACTGAGAACTGTCTGTTCATATCCTTTGGCAATTTATCAACTGGGGAATGAGTTGTATTCTTATGCATTCAGTTCATTTCTCTATGTATTTAAAAAGTGAGACCTTTATTTGAAAGACAATCACATTTCCCAAATTGCCCTTCTTTCTAATAGCTCCACTCCCCTTCTCTGATCATTTCCCCTCCTATTTTCCTGTAGAGTTAGATAGATTTCTATACCCAAATGAATATGTTTTCTTCACTCATTGAACCAATGTGTTCCCTTCTGTGACTACACCATTTTCACCTCCATTGTAAAAGCTCTTTCATGACTCATTTTGTAACATAATTTATCCCATTCTGTTTTCCCTCCCCCCTTCTTCCCAATTCATTCCTTGTTCTCATGTCTTAATTTAATTTTATTTTTACATCATCCCATTATAGTCAACTCACATCCTTGACCTTCATCTATATATACTCCTTCTAACTGCCCTAATGATGATACAATTCTTAGGAATTATAAGAATGATCTTGCCATGTAGGTATATAAATTGTTTAATCTTATTTTTTAAAATTTCACTTTCTTATTTATTTTTTTATCCTTCTTTTATGTCTTGTACCTGAGAGTTGAATTTTACATTCAAGTCTTGTCTTTTCATCAGAAAAGTTTAAAGATCCTTTATTTCACTGAATACCCATTTTTATCCTGAATGATTATATGCAGATTTGCTGGGTGATTCTTGGTTGAAGTCCTAATTTCTTTGTCCTCTGCAATATCATATTACATGCCAGTCAATTATTTTATGTAGACACTGTTATTCTTATGTTATTCTGACTGTGACTCCACAATATTTGAATTGTTTCTTTTTGGTTATTCACAGCATTTTCTCATTGATCTAGGAGTTTTTAAATTTGGCTGTAATATTCCAAGAAGTAATCCTTTAAGGATCACTTTCTGGACGTGACTGGTGGATTCTTACAATTCCTATTTTATTCTCTATTTCTAGAATATTAGGGCAATTTCCTTGATAATTTCTTGAATGATGTTAGGCCCTTTTTTGAATATGAGTCCAAAAATTATCAGATTGTATCTCCTGGATTTATTTTCCAAGTCAGTTGTTTTCCAATGAATTATTGTACATTTCCCCCTATTTTTAAGTTCTTTTGATTTTGACTGTTTCTTAATGTCTCACTGTGTCATTAGCTTTCACTTGCCTAATTCTAATTTTTAAAAAGCTTGATTTTCTAGAGTGAGCTTTTGTGTTTCCTTTTCCATTTGGTGAATTTTACTTTTTGTAGAGTCCTTTTCCTCGGCAAATTTTTTACCTCTTTTTCAATATAGCCAATTCTGCCTTTTAAGAAGTTCTTTTTTTCAGTGCATTGTGTACATCTTTTTCATCTTGCCCCATTCTGCTCTTTGAATAAGTTCTTCTCTTCAGTGCATTTGTATGCCTCTTTTACCAATTATCCTATTCTGCTTTTTAGAGCATTAATTTCTTCAGTATTTTTTTGTGCCTTAAAAAACTGTTGATTCTTTCTTGGTTTTCCTGTATCATTCTCATTTCCCCCTCAATTTTTCTTCTACCTCTCTTATTTGATTTTTAAAATCCTTTTAGCCCTCCTTCATTTATTCTTTTTGGAATTAAAAGTAACTCAATTTGTTTCTGGAAGCTTAGGTTGCAGTAGTAATTGTTTTGTTGTCTTCTACTGAATTTATATTTTGGTCTTCCCTGTCACCAAAAAAACTTACTATGTTGAGTTTCTCTTTTGGTTGTTGTTTACTTGTTTTTCAGTCTTTTTCCCCTTTAAGTTAAAAAAAAAACTGTTTTTACCAGTGATGAAAGGAGCACTATTCAAAATCTCGTGTTCTTTGTGCAGCTGCCTTCAGAGTTAAGCTCTGGGGATCCTTAAATTTTCAGTTCTTCAAAGTGGCATAACCTAAGAAAGGATACATTTCATACTCTCCCAGGCTACGCTCTAGTCTGTGAGCAACCATACTCTTTTTTGCCTTGAAACTATGACCAGAGTGCTCTATTCCCTTGTGGCCACAAGTGGTAGTATGAGCTAGCACTCCTCCTCACCTTGAGACCATGTCTGCGGTCTGCAATATGGTTCTGCACATGTTCATGTCAAAGGTGTCTCACATCAAAAACCAACAAAGGGACCCATGTAATCTCCTTGTGAATAATTGCCTAATTTCCCTTTTCATCTATGGCTGAGAGCTCTGAAAGTCTTTGCTGCTAATTCAGTTATTCCTAAGTGTGTTGCCATGGTGGGCCCTGTTTTGGCATGCTTCTTTGCACTCTACTTCCACCCTAATGCACTAGATATTTTTGTGCCAGCCTTCTAAGTTGTCTTGGGTTGAAAAATTATTTCACCCTGTCTTTTTGTAGCTAATTCTGCTCTAAAATTTGTGTTTGAACATTATATCAGAGTATTTTGGGTGGTAATTTAGTAGAGACTAATTGCATATGTGTACCTTCTCTGTCACTGTGGCTCCATTCCCATATTTGATATTTTAAATTAAGAATATTTGTTATCTCAACTGAATCTCATTTTGTAAGATTTAAATTATCAGCCTACTGAGGTTTTTTTTTTCTCATTTTAGTTCTGTCAACTCTCCTTCCAAGTTTTGTTATTTAAACCACTGATTAGTAATCTATGTCATATTCATAGATTTAATTAGTGATCTTGAAATGGTAAGGAAAGATACCATGCAGACAATGAACTACCAAAGATTTTGGAAATACTTTTATCTACGAAAAGAAAAATGACAATAAAAAAGCAATCTTTATTTTTTTTAAGAAAAATGATCTTTAATAAAATCACACATCATAAAGACCAAACATGGCTTTTGGAGTAATGTACTTATGAACTAGTGATGAGAGCTGGGCCTAAAGGGAGAACAGATTCCTAATGCTGAATCCAGTGATATTTTAAAGCAATAAAATGGTTAATGAAAAATTGGATTTAAGGAATGCCAAGGAAAGATGAATTAATATCCAATTAACATATTTAACCCAAGAGACTAAAATAATTGGGACACTAATGCCAGCAGCATAGCTATTGGAAAAGGAAACTAGTTTATCTGTTGGGCTAGATTATATGAGTTAAAATTTGGACATTCAGTTGAATTTGAAGTAATGTTTGGAAGTCTATATGGGGAAGTCTAATATACAGTAATAAAATATTACTCCCTGGCTAGCATAATAAGAAAATTTGCTCAATAAAGAATATTTGGCATTTTTTGCATGGGTTTGATAGAGAAATATTAATTTTAGGCAGTGTGGTAAAATGGAAAGAATACTTCTTCTGGAATCAAAGGATTTAGGGAAAATCTTTTCTGATATCTACTACCTAAGTCATATTTCCAATTCATATAATGTCTCTGGGCCTCAGTTACCTCATTTTTTTTTTGAAACCCTTACCTTCCGTCTTGAAGTCAATACTGTGTATTGGCTCCAAGGCAGAAGAGTGGTAAGGGTAGGCAATGGGGGTCAAGTGACTTGCCCAGGATCACACATCTGGGAAGTGTCTGAAGTCAGATTTGAACCTAGGACCTCCCGTCTCTAGGCCTGACTCTCAATCCACTGAGCTACCCAGCTGCCCCCTCAGTTACCTCATTTTTAAAATGAAAGGGTAGGAAGTGAAGACTCCTGAGAAGGTTTCAGTTTTAGATTCATGACCTTGTCATGATAAATACTCTTCATATTATTCCTATTAAAAAAGAAAGACAGAAATATAAGCATAGGTTTCGGGGTTATGGTAATTTTTAAGTAGACAGAGGAAAAAGAGTAGCTAGAAAAGATGATAATCAACGATGTAGAACCAAGAGATCCCAGTGTCAGAAAAGTCAAAGAAAAGAAAAATTTCAAGAACTGGCAGGTGAGATGTCAACTCAAGTCAATCAACAGAGTATTTATTAACCACCTATTATTGCTTAGCATGAGGGACATGAATTTTTTTAAAATTAAGTCCTCAAAGGTTTGAATTCCATTCAGTATGGTGGTGAATATGGACCACTTAATTATATTATGAGCTATAATAAGACAATCATAAAGAAAAGATCTAAATGAAGTATTAAAAGGAAAATTTACATGGGAAAATGTGGTTCCAGGATTTCCCTTTCACCATGAAAGTGGGGTCTCATAAGGGAAACCTTGATTCATTTAAGAACTTTATTAAGCCCCAGCTAAGAACTGTGAAGGATGGGGTGGTTTGCTGAATAGATATTGTCCTTCTTTTTCAATGCCCAAATATTGAGTAAATTATATTCCATTCTGGAAGACAGTCCAGATAAATGCATAGTGAATAAAATGTACCTGACATCTGCCTAACAAAATCTTATGTTTCCTAAGACTAGACATTTGCCATTATAATGAACAGTTTTATTTCCCCTTATTTTAACTGTTTGCATTTATAGTAGGAAAAGGAACAACTTACTGCTAGTCCACCACTGAATAAAAATAAAGCATCTAAAAAGTTGTGAATTTATTTTGTTCTTCATTATGATAAAAAATATTGCCACACATTCTGCACTGCATAAATATCACTTAAACACTAGTATGTAGTGCTGTATCAGTGTAGTCCTGCACATGCTCAATTGTTTCTCCATCATTGGGATAATATCTTTCAGTGATTCAAGTTATTTTCTCCATATCATTACCTGTTTTTTTCTGATTTTGCATTCTTGTGGTCCCATGTTCTTATATCTTCCACTTAATCCTCTTTAGAGAATCCCAGGCTTCAAGTGCAAGGACTTACATCTTGACTTGTCATTGTTTCTGGCTTTAGTATCTCCTTTACATGATTAAAGAATTGCTTAGACTCACATAGACTTCTGTGATTTGGAGATTTTTGTTCAGTTCCTGAAGAATATAGAAATGTAGCTTGAGATTAGAGTGGAACAAAAATTAAAAAAAAAAAGAATAGTAGGAAAAGATTTAATGGCAACACTCACCATTCCTCAGTTCCAGTTCTTTAGTCATTTGGAGCACAGACATAGCAGCAGTTAAAGCAACACAAGTAGGTTCCTTTCTCAAACAATTTTATCCAGAGAGGGGAAAGCTAAAAGGTCAGACAGAAAGTACACTATTGTCTTTGCTTATTTTGTCTTTGTGTGCCTTAAATATGCACACAAATAGATATTTGTTATATATAAACACATGTGTTCTTATTCAGGTGGCTAGTGTTCAAAAGTAATAATAATAATGATGATGATGATAATGATATCTTATAGGAAACATTTAGATACTGCTGGTCTCTATTCCCTTCCCCTGGATATAATTGGCATTCATATTTAATGTGGAAAAGAAAACTAAATCAAGCTTTTGGCACTTCAGCCCACTGAGATGGAGCCAGACAGTGGCTAACAAACAAACAACTATAGCTGCTGAGAAGGGGCTGATCCTTTACTTCAGGGTGTCACCCCGAGGATCTTTTCCATCCCTTGACCTTCCCAAGGACAGTTGCCACTGGTTAAGATAGGAGAGTGTAAAGGGTTAAAAGGGGTGTAGATTGGGTGAATATTAAAAGGTTTGGACACCAGGTAATTGAATAATTATTAATTCCCAATTAAAGAATAACCTCAAGTCAAAATGACTTTTATGGAAGTTTATTTACAAATGTGGAGAGGAAGAAGAAATAAGGAAATGAGAGAGAAGATAAAATAAGTTATCTAACACACTAGGTAATTTGCTCTGATTCCCCTAGTTTGACCCAGGCAGATCTAATTAACCCCTCAGCTGAGGGAATTTCGGCCTTGAGTCACAAAGTCTCTATTGAAAGGGAAGTTCCTTAAGAAAAGTTCAGGAAGATTTGGTCTTTACACTCACCACATGGAATTCCAAAGGAAAGATTTAAGAACAGTCTCACCAAAGTCTCAGGGTCCCACATCCAGAACAAAAAGAGCTCCTTCAGGTCCAAGATATGAGCCAGAAGAGAGCAACTGAGCTCATTGAATTCTCTTTTAAAGGAGCTTCTTTTGCTTCCCTTCCTGTGCCTTCCCCTTAGTTTATGTGTCCAATCACAACAGATGCTTTTCTTAGGACTGCCCAGGAGGCAGTCAGTAAATTTTGATTTGTCACTCACTCTAGCACAAGTGGGTCACAGAACTCCCAATTTGTGAATTAAGTGGGTATGTTCTCACCTTTGGTGATTAGATTAAGGATGGGCTGGGCAGATTTAATTTCATTATCACAAGAGAGACTTTAAGTAGATAAGAAGAGGATAGTTAAGTTGGAGAGGTACCACCTTGTCTCAGCAAACACAAAACCAGAAACCCCAAAGAGGGTCTCCTCTTCCCTCAAACCTATCCCCCTTGATTCCTATATCCCAGTGATTCCCAAAGTGGGTGCCACTGCCCCCTGCTGGGTGCTGCAGCAATCCAGGGGAGCAGTGATGGCCACAGGTGCATTTATCTTTCCTATTAACTGCTATAAAAATTAAAAAAAAATAATTTCCAGGGGCAGCTGGGTAGCTGATTGAGAGTCAGGCCTAGAGACAGGAGGTCCTAAGTTCAAATCCAGCCTCAGACACTTCCCAGCTTGAATATGTAACACTATGATAATGGATCAGGTGTTAGAAATAGTAGTCAAAGACAAGGTTTTGAATACTTAATTGTTACTATCTAAATAATAATATGCATTGTGTATTCATTTAGTTACACTGAAGATAAAATGAGTTACAAATCTGTAAAGCATTTTATTTGTATTAAGGCATTATAGGTTAGTTATTATCATTCCTCCTGGCTACTTCAATGGTTTTCTCTGTCTTCTTTTTTCCTACTTTCATGTTGAAGTCACAAAGTGTTGGGGTTATACATTGACTTAATATGGAAAATCTATTAAGATATTTCATAAAATTTCTCAATTGCTTCCTTTGTCACAGATATTGATTAATAACTTGTAGTTGTATTTATATTTGTAGTTATAATTTGTAGCTATATTCATGCAATTCTATTCATTTATGCTAACATTGAATTATCTAAAGAAAATTCAAAAGTATTCCCTGAAATTAAGTGAATGATGAAATTTACTCTACCAACTTCTTTTTTTTCCAGTTTCTTCATAGGTTATCTGAAAAGCTTTCCATTTAGCTAGTATTTTTTTTAAATGTCTTCAGATTTAGTCTATAATGAGAATATAAATATGAATATGGCTTAATTCCTCAAGCAGTGCTTACTCTACCCATTAAAACCTAGATTTAAAGCTAGAAGGGACCTTTAGAGGAAGGTGATAGATCTGAGAATCTAATCTTGGTCTGGTAAATTCAAATGTAGTCCAAATTCCACTGCAGTACAAGAAGCAATTGTTAACTTGACATATAATGCATATTAAAAGAATTAACTAGTTCAAACAATATACAGAACATGAAGTCTGGAATCAGAAAGATCTGAATTTTAATCTTGCCTCAGACATGTAATAATTAATGTTACCTTGAGTAAATAATTTAACACCTTCCAGCCTCAGTTTCCATATAGAGAAAATCTGGATAATAGTATTTATCAAACATAGTTATTGTAAGTATTCAATGAAACAACATATATAAAGCACTTTGTAATCTTAGAGCTTTCTATTCATGCTGTCCATTTTTGTATAAAGCTTTCTATAAATTCTGTCCATTTTTAATCAATGTTCAAAGATAATATGATAAATATATGACTTTTATCACCCTCTACCATATAATTAATTACAGGGATGATATTCAAAATATTCCCTCAGATATAATTTTATAGAATTAACATAATTCTTGAGAATCCAGACTCCAGAAAATATTGTAGAATAAGGTTTTAATTCAGGTCTTGTGTGGAGAATCAGTTTTTATACTTTTGAAAATGCTAAAATGAAGAATCTGATCTGCATATCTAAAAGTTAATCTGCTTCATTTGTTGGGGGAAGGTATGCTACAAAAAAAAAAAAGGAAATGAAATATATCTTGCCCTTATGGAGTTTGTAATCTGGTAAGGTAAAAAAGACATATTAACATTAAAATTTAAATAAAACCCGCATTTAAATAAAAGGTAAAGACAATAAGAACAGATGTTACATTATTAATCTGTTGGGCAAATTAAAGATAAAGTCATTACTAGAAAAAATGTATTATTATCTTGGGGTTTTTTATTAACTGCTTTTTAATTTTTTTCTTTTTTATGAGGGTGGCTTTCTAAGTAGAAGGGAGGGGAAGGGTATATTTTGAAATGATGATGATATTTTTAAAATAACAATTTTTTTTCAAAAGTACTTCACAGTATAGATATATCCTTCTTTTCCAGACTTATATCATATTACTTTCACAAATTCTACAATCTAGCCAAATTGGCCTACTTGCTGTTCCACAAACTTGGCTTTCTATCTTCTATCTTCATGTTTTTCATAGATTATTTTTCAGTGCATGGAATATATTCATTTCTCAATGTATCTTTAATAATCTTTAGTTATTTTGGAGTATAAACTCGTGTTACTTATAAGAAGTAGTTTGTTTTTTTTTTCTGATCCTCTTAATTGTGCTTTTTCCTCCAACAAATTCTTTTGTATACTTTCTAAATTGATAGATTCTCCTCCACTCTGAAATAGAATGAAAGATACTTTGCTTCTCTCTTTGTTTCTCTTGAACATAGCATATTATTGTAAAAATATTAGGTGCTTAATAAATGATTACCATTCAAAGAAGTTAGAAATCACTGGATTTGATGACTGAATAGGTATATGCACATGTATTTGTGTGTGTGTGTGTGTGTGTGTGTGCATGCACCTGTGTATGGATGAATCAATCAGGAAAGAGATTTATAATTAATTTAATTTAGGGTGAATAATTAAAAATTGTATTGCTGATTTCATTTAATATTTTTAATATTTACCATCATATAGTTTTTTCTTTCTAATTTTCAGTGTCTTATCTACCTTTTCTTCCTAGTCCCCCCCAAAAGATCTAGGACAACTGAATATAAAAACAGGATAAGATTACAAAAGTTTAGAACAGCACTCCTTTATACACACTCAAGCCTAGAAAAAATATAACTGTTGCCATAGTGATATTAAATCACCCACTTACATATGTGTTGCATTTGGGATTACCACTTGGATTTGTAGATATATGATTTATTATAGTTATATATTGTAGTGAGAACCACCTACACATGAGCAGTTACTTGTCATGGAGAAAGAGAAAAATAGGCCAAACATTGTACAAATCCAAATGTTAACATTTCTCCAGAATGGAAACCATCCCATGAAAAATGAATTCTTGCCAGGGTTAAAAAGAAATGGTACTAGAAATGAGACCTACAGCATTCCAATAAAGTGACAAACCATCACTCGCTCTGAAGCTTGTTTTCAGTGGTTTAATTATAAAATTCTATAAGGAATTTTTTCTTCACTTCTTAAGCATAATGTAAAGGAAAATGACATAATTTTTAACTTAGAAAGTTAACTACTTTGTCCTTTTCTCAATAACTTCAACTCACATTCATAGATTTCCCTAGTAGCCTTTAAGTGATAAGTTAGCTTTTTCTATGGTAGATTGATAAATTATTAAATACAAAAATCCAGTAGAGTTTAAATCTAGTAATGGCAATATGCGAGTTTAATTCCATTTAATTGTGATGCCTTATTGTGACAAGGAAGTGACCTAAAATTCTTTAAAGATCTATTCATGTAGGGCAGCTGGGTAGCTCAGTGGAGTGAGAGTCAGGCCTAGAGACAGGAGGTCCTAGGTTCAAACCCGGCCTCAGCCACTTCCCAGCTGTGTGACCCTGGGCAGGTCACTTGACCCCCATTGCCCACCCTTACCAATCTTCCACCTATGAGACAATACACCGAAGTACAAGGGTTTAAAAAAAAAATCTAAAAAAAAAAAAAAAGATCTATTCATGTGATATAGTGCTAGAATATTTTCCTTTTCTTTAAAGTCTTTTTTTTTCCTCTCTTGAGATTTTTGGTTATTTCAGTCTTTTTGTTTTCTTACTATTTCCACATTGTTCATTTTCCAATTCTTTCCCTTTGATAGTAACTTTCTGCAGATTGGACCTCATTGTTTTCTGGCCTCATTCTCAATCCAAGTGTCTTCTGGGGGTTACTCAAATGACCCAACCTGGAAACCTTAGAATCATGTCTGATAGATATATAAACACACACACACACATGCACATTTGTGGTTTTCCCAGTTCTCTCTATTCTTCTCTATTCTGTTAGACTAGAGTTTTCTATAGTAGATAGCAAGTTCATGCTATGGAATACAGACCTAGTATTGATATTTTTGGGTCAAAGCATAGGCACCATTTTATAGCTCTTTAAGCATGGTTTCAAATTTCTCTCTAGAATGGTTGGATAAATTCATTACTCTACCAACACAGTGTATATTAGTGACCCAAATTCCCCACATTGTCTCCAATATTTACCATTTCTTACTTTTATCATATTAATGAGTTTTATATATGTGAGGTAATAACTCAGAATTATTTGAATTTGAATTTATATAATTAATAGTATTTGGAATATTTTTTCATTCAGATACTTTTAATTTCATCATCTGAGAAATATCTGTTCATATCCTTTGACAGTTTATAAATTGGGAAATAACTTGTAGTCTTATAAATTTTATTCAGCTCTCTACATATTTGAGAAATAAGGCCTCTATCAGAGATACTTTCTATAAATGTTTTCCTTTGATTTTTGGTTCCCTTCTAATCTAATCTAATCTAATCTAGTGATTGCTCTAATTTTGTTTGTGCAAAACTTTTTAATGTAATCTAAATTATTCATTTTATATCCCATAATGTCTGTCTTATTTTTTTCATAAATTCTTCCCTTATCCATAGGCTTGATTGACCTTTTTAACTGTTAACATTTTCCAGTAAATTGCCAATCCATTCAACAAGAGAACACCAGTGCCTCAAACTAGTTTCACAATTCATTGATGTCCCTCCTTTTTTATGATTTTATTCTACCTGAATGAATTATTATTTCTTCCCATTCCAAATAACCTGAATATAATGAAGTATCAATAAAATTATAATCATTGCCAGGCTTATTTATGTATGCAGACTCCTAATACTTCCTGTGTCCTGAAAACAAACAAATAAAAAAGATGATCTTAGATATTATGAAGCTATATAGGTGTGATATAGAATTATTCAAGAGTAGAAAACACATTTCCTGTTTTGATGATTTACTGTTCATCTTATTTTCCTTGTCTTTTGGGAAACAAGGTCTTTGTCTTTATTCTATAGGTGTCTGGCTGAATATAGTGTAAGGCTGAGTGAAAGATAGTCCTATTCTCATTATGGCATTAATTTTTTAAGCTTGTTAGAAAGAAAGACTTTGGAACATAAAGCCTCAGAATTTCATGTATTTGCTTAAATCACTAGTCCAAGAACTTAATTATGATACCACCTGGTCTCTTCTAATCCTAATATTAAAGCACAAACACACATGCATGCACACACACATACCCGTGTGCACTCACACACAAAGTCTATCATCACTAAATTTTTAATTTTCTGTAGAAAATGATGTTTTGGAATTTTCACATTAAGTTGAGAAGATCTAATTCCTGACTTAAGCAAAATAATTGTGCATTTTTCCTTCTCACACATAAGGACAATATCCAGCAATGGTATTACAAATTTTTTTTGCAAATACTTGCAGGATGCATCTTAATCTCAAAATATCCAAATTTAAATTCATTTTCTTCCATCAACCTCAAGCTTTCCCCTCTTCCTAATCTTCTTATTACTATCTAGGGCACCATCATCTCAGTCATCCAGATTCAAAATCCTTCTGTCTCACTATGCTTTTTATTGACTCTCAATTCCCACATCTAATATGTTTCCACATCCTGTCAGGTTTGCCTTTGCAATAACTCTCATGTATGGCCAATTCCTTCCCCTTTCACTTGCACTACCCTGTTGCACATTCTCACACACCTCATTCCTAGCACATCTGTAACTTCCCAGTTCCTGTCCTTCACATGCTCTGCAAACTAGCAATACACATCTCTGTGCTCATTCTTCACCTTCGGTCTCATGCGTGTTCATTGGCTGTCCTCATGCCTAGAATTACTCCTTCCTCATCTCAGTGAATTGGCTTCACTGGATTCCTTCAAGAAAAAAGCTATGAATAAACAGGAGATCAAAAGCATTGTGAAATGTAAAATGGATAATTTTCAATACAAATTGAAAAGTTGTTGTACAAATGAAATTAATGTGACAAATATCAGAAAGAAAGGAATAAGTTGGAGAAATTATATAGATAACTTCTCAGAAAGAGGTCTGATATTTAAAATATATAGGAAATTTTGCAAATATAAAAGAATATGAGCCATTCCCAAAATGATAAGTGACCAAAAGACAGAAACAGACAATTTTTGAATGAACAAATAAATGCTATGTATAACTATATAAAAATGCAAAACAAAACAATTCTGAAATATTATCTCACATATGCCAGATTGGCTAAAATGATTGAAGGGTAAATTGTTGTGGAAGAGCTTTGAGATGAAATCCCAGATTCTGAACAAATTAACTTTTGCAAGAATGCAAGATTCTTAGTTTAAAAATAAAAAGGGACATTTATTAATTTGGAAGTCATGTTGAAAGGTTAGGACACAGTGTGCAGGTGGAACACTACCTCCCCAAGGAGATGGGGTTTGGGTTTTTTTTAATATCCTTTTGACAACAAAGGTTACAGGATAAGGAAGGGGGATGGGGTCAATCAGGAATGAGGTAATTCATTGAGATTGGGGGTATAAAGGATGATCAGTGGAATTCCATGGATGATAAGATTAAGGACCACCCAATGTTTATCAGAGTGAAACAGGGAGGTGCATTTCTATGTTAATTGAAGATCTAGGGGAAAGTCCAAAGGGAGGATGCTCCTTTAAAGGAATTTCTTATGACCCCTTTGATCAAGAACACTTCTAGAGTTTGGGGTGTCCAGAGGGAAACCTATACCTCCATATCACAAAGACAAATGTTGGAGGAATTGTGGGAAAAAAATAAGTATTGATACACTGTTGGTGGACCTGTGAATGGATCCAACCATTTAGAAGAGCAATATGGAATTTTACTCAGTAGTACAATCTTTTGACCCAATAATTATTTAGATTTATTTCCTAAGGTGATTAAAGAGAAAGGAAAAGAAACATATTCTAAATATTTTAGTAGCTCTTTTTTGGTGACGAAGAACTAGAAACAGAAAATGTGTCTATCAATTGGGGAATGACTGAACAAGTTGTGGCAAATGATTTTAATTGAATGCTATTGTGCCAGAAGAAACCCAAATATAATCACAAAAACCTGGAGTGACTTATAAGAAGTGGTACAAAGTGAATAGAACAAGGAGAATATTGTACACAGTAACAACAATAGTGTATGATGATCAACAAAGCAAGCATCCAGGACAATTTCAAAGACTTATGATGAAAAGATGATATCCACTGCCCTAAAAGCAAGATAGTCTAAATGCAGATTGAAACATACCATTCTTCACTTTATTTCCCCCATGAATTTTCTCTAGTATAAGAGATATTGTCAAAATATGACAAATAGGGAAATATGAGTTATATGATAAGGTATGTACAACCTTCTTAGGGAAAGTGGGCAGGTAGGTGAAAAGAGAAAAAAATGAGAAATAGTTTTTTCTATGTAGTTAATGTGAGAATTTGTTTATCTGGGCTAACCATATTTATTATAGTTCATTATATATTTATAAGAAAGCATAACTATTATATCATTGTTATATTACATATTGTACTGGGTTACATACAAAAAATGTTAACAAAAAAGGAAGCAGCTAGAACTCCATTTTCTATAAAACGCCTTTCCTAGTCTCCTTCAATGTTAGTACTCTCCCTCTGAGATATTGCCAATTTATCTTTTCAGACCTTGCTTGTACATGTCATTCCCTCATTAGACTGTGAACAGGATAGGATCTTTTCGTATTTTTTGCTTCTTTCTTGCTATTATTGTTTGTATTATTTTGATTTGTATTTCTTTTTAATCTCTAATGTTTACCACAATTCCTGGTATACATTAGATATTTAATAAATGCTGTTTGACTTGAATCTAGGCTTATCGATTCAAGATCTATGAGATCTTTGGCCAACACTATTTGATAATTCTACATTGTATTTGTAATTCTTCTAAGTACCTGCAAACTATGACTCAGAATTTCATCAGGAATCACATCAGAAAAAATGATGAGCAATAAAAAACAAAATGTGAGCAAATACCCTTTTTTTCCTCCCTTTGTACCTTTAACAAATGGTTGGCACACAATAAGCATTTTAATAATTGTATTTAAATAATTAATAAATAAACAAAAATATGTATATAATAGATAGAGTGCTATACTTAGAGAAATGAAGACACAAATTCCATAAATTTAAATCCTACTTCTTATACTTCCTCTGTGAGTTTGGACAAGTAGCTTAATCTTTCAGCCTCATTTTCTCATTCATAAAATGAGTATAATAATATCTATAGTATCTATTGAGGAAATCTCTCAATCTCTTCAGATGACACATATATATTAGTGAGAGTTGAATGACTGGATTAAAATAGCTAAACTGAAAGAACTGAGTTTTGTTAGCTTGCTAAGAATCTTCTTTCAGTCAATTCATATTCCTGTGGCACAGTTTTTGTTTTATTTGTAACCTTTTAGGTAGGCCCACTTAGAGTAAACAATCAGTAACAATCCTTGGCAATTTAGAATAGATAAGTAAAGCATTTTATTAGAGAGAGAACAATAGAGAAAGGGCAATCAATCAAGGAAGAAAAGGAAGTTTTGGGAATATAACTGGCAGGATTTCTTAAAAAAAAGAAAAGAAAGAAATATTCTCTGTTCAAGGAAAGAAGACAAGGAGAAATGAGCAAAGTATATTTACAACTGTGAAAGAAATGCTTTTTCTATAAAATTGCAAGGTCTTTTATCCAAGGACAGCAAATAGCTGTTACAACAGTGAATGAAAGCAACTGCTTTGCTGAGTCCTTAAATAGTTGTTGTTTTTTTTAATATTTTATTTCTCTTTGAACAGCACTTGGGACTTTTTACTTTTAGGTCAGAATGCCATTGGGGGATTAGCACATCAAAACACTGCAAAAATATTATGCTTTTTATGTGCACCCCACAAAAAAGTCTCATAATGTATTCTGTAGCTCATGATGAATGTCAAACATTTTAGCAAACTTCAATGTACTGCATAAGAAGCATTTATTAACATCAAATGAATAGCACAGAAACAAAATGAAATTTAACTAATAAACATTATAATTTGAAAGTATATGAAACATTCTAGTAGACATCTCTTTTTCACTGCCCTCGATGCGTTAGGACATAAGTCAAGAAAATATTACGGATCAAACTTTTTATCCTGTCTCCTTCCCAAAAAGAATTTTGTGAGAACACATTATTATATCTATATTCACAGGCACTGTTAACTTAAATCAAGAAAATACAATTTCACAAATTCTCTACTCCCACTCTGATGTGGGACCCTAGGTTTACCTTGCACCCCGAAATTATAGAAGTATTTCAGGCCAAACTGTAAGGAGGAAAATTCACTTGCTTCCTTGCATCCTTGTGACTACTAACCAAAATAGCCTGAGAGAGTTATCCTCCTTGGATCATCCTTTATGCTTTGAGATAGACACAAGAGATACACTTCCAGGCTATACTTTGATACCATAGAGTTGTATTTAAGACACCTATTTGTCCCCTAAACTATGAGGATCACCCCCTACGTCTTCAGGCTAATATCGGTCAGATGACCAACCCCCTCCCCACTTTGTGTCTGGGAGCAAACCCTCCTCAAATCACATATACTCTTTTGTAAAGGGTATAAAGACCCCAGAAATGATGACCTCTGGGAGGCAGCTTTAATTCTAAATTAATAAATTTCTCTTTTTACTTCTCAGTTAAGTTTTGGAATCTTTAATTCTTGCAAAAGGTACCCATCCTGAATCCAGGGGGTTCACCTAAAGACCCCCACAACACATCCTAATGTCTTTATGTGCTTAGGATAATACACACACATATAATGTGTTGTAAAGGTAGTTTATATGTTTTTTCTATGACCTGATTTGCACTCAAGACATCCTCACTTTCCTTATTGTGATTCTAGCTCTAATATTCACTATGTAAATAGACCTCCCCATAAATTCAGTTTTTTTACAGATTTTTCCCATGTCAAGAATATTAAATTAAAAGTGAGAAAATGAAGCAGTGTGTCAGGTGGTACATTAAGACCAGTGAACTAAGGTGCTCAAAGTTGTAAAAAGACTACACATGCATATCATGCTCTACAGACAGTATAGACTGCTATCCTCAAAACCTCTCAAAGAGACCAATAGCTTTATTATCATTTTCACTATTATACTGATATAATGGGGTTCATTGCTAAAGCAAGATCCTGGAGGATGATGAGTAAATGAAATAATAATACTATTTGATTATAAGGCATTTTACAACTTTTAATACTACACATATTGACTTATTAACAATATAAATGTTACATATTAAATTATATCTCATGTTATTGAGAAAATTATGTTTCTTCTTTTCATCTTTTATTTATCGAGCCAATCTTTATAAATATTAAGAAATGTGGAAATACAGAGGATAAATGAGTAGAAGGACATGCTATCTGGTTTATTAAGTTAGATGAAATAGGAAAGTTCCTTGGTCTTACTATCAACTTATTTTATCATAGGGTAAAAGGAATCTAACTATAAAAAGTATATGGAATACCTTTCAGAGGTGTCCTTTTCTCAATAAAACTGAATTATTTAATTGATTTCCTATATATAAGAAGATACTTTTGCTTTGGCCTAAAAACTTGAAGAAAAGAAACTATCTCATTTATCTAATATCTTCATTATGTTTTTTTTTTAATTAAACAGTGTCAGAAACTCATGAGACTCTAATTCAATAAAGGTTATACTATAACTCGTGGCAATTATTTTATGTACCTTGATCTCTCCTTGATACTAACAAAGTAAAGGCTTGGAATAGTTGGGACACTTCACCAGAACTATAGAGAGCTTCCAGAAGGAACAAGAAACAAAGATATATGAGCATTTATATGAAACTGGTTTTGAAAGGTACAAAAATCTTGTCCCAAAAGCTGAGATTGTTGGGTTTATCAAACACTAGTTTGCTAAAGTCATTTACTCTAGTCTATTCCACTGATCCACCTTACTGTCTATTAGCCAGTACCAAATTGCTTTGATGACCACTGCTTTGTAGAACAATTTAAGATCCAATACTGCTAGGCCACCTTTTTCACTTTTTTTCGCATTATTTCCCTTGATATTCTTCATCTTTTGTTCTTCTACATGAATCTGTTATAATTACTTATAATTCTATAAAAAAAGTTTTTTAGTAGTTTGATAGATATGGCACTGAATAAGTAAATTAATTTGAGTAGGATTGTCATATTTATTATATTAGCTCACCCTACCCATGAGCAAATTAATATTTTTCCAATTATTTAAATCCAGTTTTAATCGTATGAAAAGTGTTTTGTTGCTGTGTTCATATAATTCTTGTGTTTGTCTTGGTAGATAGATTTCTAAATTTTATATTGTCCAGACTGATTTTAATGGAGTTGCTCTTTCTAACTTCTGCTGCTGAGTTTTACTGGAAATAAATAGAAACACTGATGATTTATGTAGGTTTATTTTGTACCCTGAAACTCTGCTAAAGTTGTTAATTATTTCCACTAGCCTTTTAGTTGACTTTCTAGGACTCTTTAAGTATACTATCATATCATCTGAAAAGAGTGATATTTTAATTTCCCCATTGCCTACTTTAATTCCTTCAATTTCTTTTTCTTTTCTAATTGCTTCCACTAGTGTTTCTAGTACAATGTTAAATAATAGAGTTGATGATGGGCATCCTTACTTCACTCCTGATCTTATTTGGAAGGTTTCTAACTCATCCCCATGTCAGATAATGCTTGCTGATGGTTTTAAATATATACTATTTATTATTTTGAGAAATAGCCCTTTTATTCCTATGCTTTCTAGTGTTTTCAGTAGGAATGGGTGTTATATTTTGTCAAAGGTTTTTTCTGCATCTGTTGAGATAATCATGATTTCTGTTGGTTTGATTATTGATATGGTCAATGATGTAAATGACTTTCCTAATATTAAACCAGCCTTGCATTCCTGGCATAAATCCCACTTTGTCGTAGTGAATAATCCTTGTTCTTGTTGTTGTCTTTATGCTAGTATTTTATTTAAGATTTAGAATCTATGTTCATTAATGAGATTGGTCTGTAGTTTTCTTTCTCTGTTTTTTTGTCTGCCTGACTCTGGAATAAGTTCCATATTTGTGTCATAAAAAATAATTTGTTAAAACCCCTTCTTTTTTATTTTGTCAAATAATTTGTATAATATTGGGTTTACTTGTTCTTTAAATGATAGTATTCACTTGTGAATTCATCTAGCCCTGGGTATATTTTATTAGGAATTTCCTTGATGGCTTTTTCAATTTATTTTTCTGAGATGGGATTATTTATGTATTCTATTTCCTCTTTTGTTAATTTAGGCAATTTATATTTTTGTAAATATTCACCCATTTCACCCAGATTGTCATACTTATTACCATATAATTGGGTAAAATAATTCTTTATAATTACCTTAATTTCCTCTTCAATAGAGGTGATATCACCCTTTACTTCTTTGATACTTTTAATATGATTCTCATCTTTCTATTCTGCTGAAAAGAATGATGAACTGGAGGATTTCTATGTGAATTGGAAAGACCTCCAGGAATTGATGCAGAATGAAATGAGCAGAAGTAGAAGAGCATTGTACACAGAGACTGATACATTGTAGCACAATCAAACGTAACAGACTTTTCTACTAGCGACAATGCAATGACCCAGGACAATCCAAAGGAACTTATGAGAAACAAAACTAGCCACATCCAGAGAAAGAACTGTGGGAGTGGAAACGCAGAAGAAAAACATATGATCAATCTCATGGTCCAATGGGGATATGATTGGGGATTTAGACTCTAAATGATCACTCTATTGAAAATATGAATAACATGGAAATAGCTTTTGAACAATGATACATGTATAACCCAGTGGAATTGCTTGTCAGCTCTGGGAGAGGGGAGGTAAGAGGGGAGGAAAAAATAATGAGTCATGCAACCATGAAAAAATATTATAAATAAATTAATTTAAAAAGATATATATATATATATATATATATATATATACATATATATGTATGTATGGAGAGAGAGAGAGAGAGAGAGAGAAACCAGTATTGCCTTCATAACAGAGCAAGGAAACAGTCTTTAATTATTTTGAATACCTTCTATGCAAATTTTAGGAACTGAGTAGAAAATAACCAAAGGCAAGAGTGAGGTGTTATATTATTTCACAATAAAAAGGTAGTCATAGGTATTCTTGATAAAATGATAGGTATTACTTACTCCACGAAAATATCAAGTAGGAGATTGTGTATATAGGTTTTCCACTGTATTCTAAATATGACTCTTATAAACAACTGTAAGATCTATATTTAAAGAATATATATATATATATATATATATATATATATATATATATATATATGCAGGGCAGCTGGGTAGCTCAGTGGATTGAGAGTCAGGCCTAGAGACGGGAGGACCTAGGTTCAAATCCGGCCTCAGACACTGCCTGGCTGTGTGACCCTGGGCAAGTCACTTGACCCCCATTGCCCACCCTTACCACTCTTCTACCTAGGAGCCAATACACAGAAGTTAAGGGTTTAAAAATTTTTTTAAAAAGAAAATGTATAATTCAAACATAAACTGGCAAGATATAATTTGACAGTAAATGAGGAGCTACTTATAGATTGTACAACTGGCAAATCAGAAGTTATAGAAACCATAGATGTCAAGACATGGATGCTCATCAATCTAAAAAATGCCACACTTGTGACAAAAAAAAGAATCCAAAAGGATGACCATAGATGTATGTTCCATAAGGGGAAAAAATTGTGGCAAATATTTGACACAAAAAATGTGAAATATCTAGCTCCTAAATAAATTATTATCAGGAAATGTTAATAAATAGTATCTTTGCAAATGAACTTAAATACAAGTTATTACAGATGTGATGATTGTACTTTGAAGTAAAATTTTTCTAGCCTCATTTTTCTATTTTTGTTGCCATGTGGATAAAAATAAGTTAAAAAATACACCTTTGTTAGTAGGTGTTGTTTGGTCTACTGAGTTTTTCTTAAATTGTTATTTTTTTTATTGTTACCAGCCTGCTTTATGCCAAGCAATGTACTAGTTACTGGAGATAGAAAGACATTTGTGTGGCAAAGATATTGAAAATTTATTAAAGTAGCAGACCATGGTTTCAAAAATAGGTAAGGGAGTAAAATGAAATTGAATAGGGGAAAATATGAGAAAAGGTATTTTAACTTATCTCATTTTGAACTTTATCTCTGCCACAAAATTCTGTTGTGAATTAAGACAGTTCATCTTACCATTATGAGTCTCAATTTCCTCATCTATTTAATGATGTGACAGAATTATTTGACTTCTTGTCTCTTCTCTATGGAGAAATTTAATGAGATTATAATTATTTTGTTAATTATTATGTTAAATTGTAACTGTGTTCTTTATTGTAAGAGATATACCTAGCTATTAGTTCATTGAATAACTATGTATAAGAGAAAATATTTATTAAGAATCATTAAGAAATAATAAAAGTATTATGTTTACAATTAAAGTAAGATTAATTTTCTCTCCACTTTTAACCCTGAGAAGTATACTCTTAGAAATAGGCATCTCTACCGCTTATCTGGGTGTTTTGAGATTAGACCTTGACTTTCTGGCATCCAAAAAGGAGAAAGTTCCCACAAATTATGGTCCCTCTAATTGATAAAGGTTAACTCAAAATCTGTTGAGTCTTTTTATTTCATTCTTGTCCATGTTTATACTTATGCTATAAATATCTGCAAGTTGGGGGACCCTGGAGTCACAGACCATATTGGGAGTGTCTATAGACTCTGCCTTTTGTGACCCACAGCTCTAATAATGTCAGTTTTGCCCAGAAGATCTTTGCTGAGTTCTTTTTCTTTTAACACTTCCATATTTAAATATGTGATCTTAGCCTATTTCTTGAAGATATCCACTGAAGTTTCATGGTTTCTATAATTTTGATATAAACTAATAATTATCCCTAGATTTAAGTAGTTTTTTAAAAGCATCAACGTGTGCTTTGAATGATTTTGAGGGTCTCCATTAGAACAGCACTAGTAATTTTGGGAAGAAATTCATGCATGGGTGAGTGTACCCTGTTTTTGATGGCTTGGTGATTCTTTATAAAATGACTGTTAGATAATGATCATCACAATAATAACTAAAATTTACATATATTTCACATAGCACTTTCCACTAACAAATAATTGTTGAATTGCCTTTGTTGAAAAGTATGGGATTTCATTTAATTAAATTACTGCATTTGATTGAACCCCAAAATCCATTCATATCATTATTTCCTTCTGTAGTTTTAAGAACTACGTTTCAAAAAGGTTTGATGACATTCCCCTAGATATATAGCTAGGATTTCAGTAGGATCAGAATTATAACTCAGGTTTTATTGCTCTTCGATGTCTAGTGTTTGATAATGCTATTCCATGTATTGAAATTCAATTTCAAATTAGAGAAATCATGAGATAAATTCTACAAACTTCTATCTTAATTTTAAGGAGTTTCAATAATGCTTGAGATGCTCTACATTGAAACAAATAATATTAATTTTCTTATAGCTTATAGCATTAATTTTTTCATATTCTTTAGTTATTGTTGACAACTATATGTCTCAGTGCAACTCTCACAAATCTAAAGTATGTCTCAGTGTTAAATTTTGCATTTGGACATCTGATTCAGCTGGAAATGACTTGGAAACATACACAGAATCAGACAGATGCTCATGGGCTATATGAGAAGTGAAATACGAACAAACTTTCTCTCAAATTTTTGTATAAGTTGAATTATAGGAACTATTAAAAACTAATCATTGCATACTAATGGAATCTAAGCCCTTAAATTAATTTGCATAAATAAAGTAAAACTTAGGTTCATGTCCTATCTCTGACATATACATACTGAATGACACTTGGTAAGTTAAGTTGTAGTTAAGTGTTTTGGGTTTTTTTTGTAATTTGTCTTGGAAAGGCTATACTTGTTCTCTTAAAGGGAGAAGGGAACTCATTGGAGTTCTGGAGCTGGTGCCTTTAATATAATATAAAATTAGCTAAGATTATTTAGAGTTCACTATGTGCCAAGCACTATGATAAGTATTTTACAATTATTATCTCACTTAATCCTCACAACTACCCTAGAAAGAAGGTCCTATTATTATCCCCATTTTACAAATGAGGAACCTGAGCCAAATAGAGGTTAAGTAATTTCTTATAGATACATAAAGAAATATGGTTCTTAGTATAATAGAATAATCATTTTCCTACTTCTGAATAACATGACCTTTTTTAAATACAGTCTAATTGTATGCTAGCTTTTATCTTTATCTGTATCTAACACCTGTCTATTTAATCTATCTATCTTTTTGTCTCTCTCTCTGAGTATATAATATATATGTATGTTAGTATTATAATAATAAAAAGAACCAGCTACCAATGTTTGATAGAAGGGAGATAGAGAGTCTATGAGGTGACACTCTTCTAGCTCTCCCCTCACACTGAGTATACTCTGGGAGACTTTAAGGCAGTGTCACCCCAAAATTGGGTGACCTGGATAGTTGTGCCGCCCCATAGGAGTTGGGGGCTAAGCTTCCCTATAAGATGAGGTATTTGGTATGAGCTAATGGAATTAGCTCATCCTCATTCATTGTTAGACTCTAGCCATCAGAAATAATGTCACCCCACCCTACTTAGTTGGGAGGGGAAATTAGTTACCCACACATGACAATAAGTAACAAATCAAGAACAAAGGACTGCCCTTTGGGCAGTCCAAAACAGTGTTGAAGCTGCCATTTGTCCACTTGAAATTGGAGGTGGATGCAGGAAGTGACAAAAGCTGCTATCTTTTTAAATATGATGGTAACTTCCTGTGGAGGCAGTTGGCACTTTGAACTTGGTGTTAAAGGATCTCTGCTGAGACCTCAGGCAGCTTCCCTCTGAATTGTCACATGGGTAAGTTAGGCTGACTTCCTTTCGCCTCCCTTGGCATTTCTGGAGGCTCTACCCTCCAGGAGGCCTCTCTTGCCTCTCTAATTGGCCTTCTGGCTAGTAGCCTTGTTTAATTAACCTCTGTGCTCCTTTGCTGGGGCCTCTTAATCCTCATCCAGTCTGGACCTCTGGTCTGGGCCAGAGTTTCTCTCTCTCTATTTTCCTACCTTTAACCTTCCTAATAGTAAATAAACTTCCATAAAAGCCATCCTGACTTGAGTCTATTCATTTGGATAAGAGTTAATCAGATTCCTGGCAACCATACCTTAAATATCTAGTTTCCCCTTTTACAGTTGTACCCCAATCTGATTCTGAATGAGGGTGGGGTTCACACAAGCCTCCCCCAAGGTCAGTCAACTTCACAGTGGGTGGTCTGGCTTCAAGATGGAGGTAGCCAGACCAAGCTATGGTTCTCCTCTCCCTCGTCTTCTCTCAGGCACTCTGGAATGCTATCTGACTAATGAATGGCTTTTATTATTTGCAATTCAGGGGTTAGAGAAAGGGGTGAAGGGCAGAGGGATTTTGGGGTGTCCTCTTCTCTATTTCTATGGGGTCTGTCACTTGGGAGAGAACCTTTGGGGTTCCCACTCCAAAGCTTCTTCCCTGGCCCCTTCTCCTTCTGATTATATTTCTATTATTCTATTTCTATCCCTATCTATAATTGTAAATTTTGATTGAAAGGGACTCTCTCAGCAAGGTTGGGTAATGGGGGAAGGAGACTAAGAAATTGCTCCCAAAATGGAGTCCAAAAACTTATCTAAATCAATGATTGAAGTCTTGATGGGTGAGAAGCAATGGGATGCCTTTGACCAGGGAATCAGAGTTTCAATTTCCAAAGAAGATCCTTAGGAAGCCCTCAGGACTGGATTCGAGCTGGGATTTCCTCCTCCTCTCCTCTCTCAGTCTTCTGTTGGAAGCTTTTCTCCTCCTTCCATCTCTGGAGAATTTCCCAGAATTCTCTCTGGTCTCCCAACTATCAGTAAGTGTTGCCAACTGTCTCTGGCTCCTTTTGTCCCATCCCCCTTGCACAAATCCCATCCTTACAGAATGTGTTAGTATATATGTGTTAGTAATTACAGTAAGATTAATTTTCTGTGCACTTTTGACTCTGAATAATGTAGTCTCAGAATTGGGCAACTAAACTGCTTACCATATATATATATATATATATATATATATATATATATATATAGAGAGAGAGAGAGAGAGAGAGAGAGAGAGAGAGAGAGAGAGAGAGAGGAGGGTGGAGATGCTTGACTGTTGACTCATATTGAGTTTATAGGTCATTTTTAAAAAAAACTCTTACCCCTGTCTTGGAATCAATACTACTATGTATTGATTCCAAGGCAGAAGAGTAGTGAGGGCTAGGGAAAGAGGGTTAAATGACTTGCCCAGGGCCACACAGCTAGGAAGTGTCTGAGGCCAGATTTGAACAGAGGACCTCCTGTCTCTGGGCTTGACTCTCAACACACTGAGACACCCAAATGCCCCTTTTATAGGTCATTTTTACAGGAAATACTGTCCCAAAATGCCTATTCTATCTTGATTCTCCAATAAGTTTGGCACAATTGGTATCTCTATAATGCTTCAGGGAATTTTCAAATCAAAATGTAGATCTTTAGACTTTGACTTTTTTAGCATTCAATTTAATCTATCATCACAGACAGCTTTTAAAATGACTGAATAGGGTGAAAAGAAAGAGTACTTAACTTGGAGAGAAGTCCTGAGTACAAATCCTACAAATGACGTTTACTAATTATGTGAACAAGGAATATTGCTTTCCTTCTCCCAGACACAGGTTTCTCATGTACCGATGAAGAATTGAGATAATAATATCTAAAATCCTAGCTTACAGGCAATTTATATGACCTACTTATTAGGACACTATGACAAGAGATGAAAAAGCCATTGAAAAGGTGTGAATGTCTTTAACTAATAGAGATACTAATCATTTGGGAGGCATATTATGAGCTCCCAGAAGGGAGAGAAAAGATAAATGAGTTTCTGTCACCATAACTCAGTTTAATAAGGTGAGGCTGGAGGTCTTATAGCTATTGGAATAGCCTTTTTCTATGCCAACTAAGTGGGATTTAGGAGGTTAAAAATCTTAGGCTTAGAAAGTTAATGAATAACAGCACAGTATTGACTATTTTTGAGACATTTTGATTTGGGGAAAGTTATTACAAAAAGATATTACAAAATGATAATAATATTTCCCGGAAGCATCACTGGGACAACTTTGAGCTTCTAACATCAAAAAGAGAAAACTGAGGAACTTTAACAGGATTTGGTGCAGCTTAAAATGTCATGAGAAAAAACCTACTATATTTCACCAACTAGTTAGAGGAGGTAGAGCTCAAAAGCAACCAGAAAATCACTTACCTGAAGTTGAAACCATCAGAGTCCAGGCAGAAGTTTTCTGGCTAGACTGAAAGGCATATGAAAAGACAGCCATGATTCTTCCCCTAAGAATGTGATTTCCCTCTAGCTTTGTTATATGTCAATGGGGATTATATCCCATAGTGTATATGTGGGAGACAGAGAGTAATTTTATCTTTTGCCTTTTTATGTTGTTAGCTTTGCTCTTCTGTTGGAATTGAATGCTTTGCTACTTGATTTATTCTTCTTGCCTGAACTCTTGGTAGACGAAGCATTTAATGTGGACTCAAATCATTCATTATCGTTACATTAAACCCAGTAACCTATGGGATTTCAACTGTGAATAGAATAAATGACATATTTAGAAAACTGTTTGGAAATCTCAAAGGAAGTTTGTATCATAGAATTAATTTTGTCTGGCAAGATCATATGTGACACAATGAATATATTGTCTAACAACATTTCACTCTTTTTCCAATGGCACAAAATGACAGGGAATTAAATGAAGGAAAACAAATAGGCAAACAAAAATAGAACTAGATAATCTGATCTTTACTCACTCACAGACTATAAAAATAGTCTTGTCCAAGTCTTTTTAGTCAATGGTAAACCGGATGGAGATCAATTAATGAACATGAATGGCGAAAATGGATATATTAATTTGTTTTCATATGGGTACCATTCATAGGTGGCATATAATCTGAGCTAGCCACATAGTATAGATCCTGTTTAATTTGCTTGCTGTGTGTATCTCCTATATCACACTTGATTAAAAGGTGAGGTCAGTTTCTTTAAAATGCAAATATGAATTAAAATATTCCACCCACACACTATGCTAGTCCATTGAGAATTTTTTATACCTCAGCTCTGTTGATTCAAGTACCATTTTCACTTCATTTGATTTTACTCTAGGCACAATTAAGTTTAGATATTGAAGCTTATATGGTTTATGGAGCAGTTAACTGATATATAAGAGAGTGATGGTCTTAGCTGCTGGGCTTTTTGAAGGGGGGGAAGATAATAGTGCATTCTTCTCCCTTGACGGCTTCTGCCTGACCAAAGGAGATGAAACAGTAGAAAAATCAAATATTTTCTAAAGAAGCATTTGTTCAATAAGGAGAGGAAGGATTTTTTTAAAGCTGTTCCTTTAGGTAACTTATATAGTTAATGACAGTTTGAGCTTTGAGTTTATGTTTAATAATATATTGAAGCTGATATTTCATCTCTTTGTTATCACCTAATGTATGTTTGGTTTTCTTTTGTTGATATTACAGTAAATGGATCTGTTGGTATGAGAGGAAAAACATTGCAATCATCATAAATATCTTCATGGAAAATAGTAACTGAGGTTGCATTTTAAATGATTGCCTGAAATTGATTTTCTGCATCTGAAGATACACTAATTACAATGAAACAGAATAAAGAAAAAAAAAACCCTACAGCACTTTATTTTAATAATGCTGATTAGAATGCATTTCTAACAAGCTTTAACTACATAGATAAATAACACACATCCATTAATATAAACATGAGCTATTTCTGTTGGCCACAAAATCAATTGCACAATCATTCCTACTTTGAGTATTTATCTCACTACTTCTTAACCTATTTAATAAAAACTACTTTTAAAAGGATACTTAATTCTGTTTATTTTTAAAGATATAATTAAATATATCGCCTGTTCCAACCTTATTAATTCATTCTTTTGCTTTTTTGATTTTTTTAAATTCTAAGTTTATGGTTTTTTTGGGGAAAAATATCACATAGGGTATATTCTGGACATGGAATTTTCTATTTTTACCTATGACATATTATTATACTCTGATATAAACACAACCAGAACTGTAAAATCCTTCTAAAGCTATTACATTAATTGGGATGCCATCAAATGTCATTTTCCATATATATATGGAAAATGAGCCACCACTACTATTATATTAAATAGAAATATATATATTTAAATCTTAGTGCTGGAAGGAAGATAAGGTATCATTTAGTCCCAATCTCTCATTTATAAGTTGAAGAAAGAAGGCCCACAAAGCCCAAGGATTTCTTACATTTCTTATAGGTAGTCAGAGAAAGAACTGAGGACACATGATTTCTGACTCCAAATTCGCTATCTTGACATTCAGAGCTAGTTGATGAAAATCAGCTTTTAAAAATATATTTTATTTTACTTGATTATGTGTAAAAATAATTTTTGATATTTCTTAATTTTGATGTCCAAATTCTCTCCCTCCTTGCCACTGTCACTGTGCCTGCCTCAATCATTCCCACCCCTTCTCCTCCCAAAGATTAATCCCTAAATTGTGATCTGCATTGCTAGAGATTTTGCAGTAGTCTCATCATCTTGGAAAAGTCATTTAGATTCTCTAGACCTTAGTATCCTCTAGGAAACTAGGCTGTAGGAAACTAATTGGCAAATATTGAAAATGATGTGAGAAATATCCTTTTTTAAAGATTTTGGAAAGATAGGCAAACCAATATGCCATTGTGGAAGCTGCATATATATTTTTACAATTTTGGAAAACAATGCTAAAAAAGTGACTAAAACATTTTCTAACAATGCATATCCCAATTTATCCAACGTTCCATAATTTGTGAATTTATTTCCATTTCTTCCTATAATTTTTGACACTCTGGATGTTCACCTGTTATTCTTCACTCTTATCAAATAGACAACATAGCATCTATTTATATAATATGATTCCTGAGGGAGGAATTTTACTAATTTTCTTCCAGTTTCCTGGTTATATGTTTTAGCTTGGTTATGTTTTTCAGCTTCATCATAATCACCATGAACCTTTTCACTGTCATATATAGATATGTATATATGTATTCATTTCTTTTTATTTTTAAGAAACCCTTATATTTCATTACTCTTTATATTTCATAATCTTGAAATTATTAAAGAAGCTTAAAAAATTTCCCCAATGGCAAAAAAGGCCACTTTAAATTACATGTCCAAATAATTGTTAATATTTATTTTCTAAAATATATACATATGTTTTATTAAAATATTTGTTTATATATGCATAAATGATACATATATGTATATGTATACACACAATTATGTAGGCTGTCATTCCAGGTATATGCCATTAGGTAAATAATTAGACAATAGACATTCTTCATCAATTTTGTCTTTTTCATATGAATAGGTAGTTCACACACCTTGGTTTGATCTCTTCAGAAGTCTGTGCCATGCTTTACATGTGGCTTGATTCAGTCAGTACAAGGTCATAAATAAAATGCCGCATCAGGAGGATTTCACAATACATGATAAATCTCTTTTTGACTTGGCTTTTGTGTTCCTTCATCATAATGGTAAATTTTTGTCAAACTTAAATCTCCTGATGTTGTATCTTTCTTAATATGTATGATGGGGAGGGCCAAAGAAAGGGATCATTGTTACTTTTTCAAGAGAAATCAAATTATTTTGATAACCAGATGTGATACTTTGTTTTAAAAAAGAGTGGGGGCAGCTCTGTGGCTCAGTAGATTGAGATCGCCAGCCCCATAGATGTGAGGTCCTGGGTTCAAATCTGGACTCAGACACTTCCTAGCTGTGTGACCCTGGGTAAGTCACTTAACCCCCATTGCCTAGCCCTTACCACTCTTCTACTTTAGAACCAATACCCAGTATTGATTCTAAGATGGAAGGTAAGGGTTTAAAATCTTTTAAAAGGGTTTAAAAAATAAGAGTCTTTGAGGTCATATTTTGCTTTACCAAATAAAATGCTGTTTCATCATCAATATACCTTAAATAAAAGATTTTACACTCTATACACATTTCTATAATTTTTGACATAGTAAATATAGACACTATTATTGAATGTCAGTTGTGAAAGACTATTCATTTCCTACTAATATTTTCTTTGAAGAGTCCCTCAATTTACATATAGATATTATTATTAAGCATTTCCTTTTTCATGTATAACTTTCATAATTTCCCCCCCTTAATCTTTAGGTAGGTTTCTCTGTTTGAAATAATTTCATAAAGATTTGCTTCCCTAACAATTGTGTTTCCTCTAGCATATGACTGAGGTCCACCTGAATTTTTCCTTTTTTTTAATGGGTTGCCATTCACAACAACAAAAAATTAATCAAGTATCTTGCCTACTGGGGAGACTCTCTCTACTTAACTAGGTTATTTTACAGAAAATAGACTCTGCCTATTATAAAAGCAAAACTCAAAGTATTCTGAATATCATAGGTCTTTCACATCTTTTACTCTCCTAGAATAGCCTTCCAGAATACAAAGTCACATCCATCTTGTGGGGAGGAGTGTCCAAGAAAGATTTAGCAGAATCCTTTGATATAAAACTTCATAAGCTGTAGCAGAGAAACACAATCAATTTTTCAAGTTCATACTAAGTAAGAGGAAGTTCATTATCATCATAGAAGAACTGGGCAATATAAGTTTATGTTTTCTGATTCTTACATTTCAGTTTTTAGGAAATAATATCATAACTAATTATTATTGCGATGTGGATTGGGAAGGAAGGCATTGAGTGGAAGACTAGGAATAGGGGATTAGGATAGGCGGAAGACTATTTGATCACAAATGCAGTTGCACTAGGAAAGGGGAGTTGATTTGCTGCCATTTATATAGGGAGGAGTATCTCAGGGAAAGGGCACAATTATGATGGGCCAAGTGTAGGGGGAGAAAAGCTATGTTAGGACAGTTTTTTGAAATGTTGGCAAGGATAATACTGCAAAGTATGAGGCTAGTGATTGTCAAGGGGAGGAAGTTCCATTCTTTCTTCTGCCATCCTAGGTACAAACAATGTTGGTCACTTGCTACTTATGCCTCAGAATTAAATCCATAAAACAAAGGCACTTTTCTATTTTGAATAAAAAGGGAAGAAAAGGGGAAAACATTACTACTCTCTATACTAAATTAGTCATCTAATGATCTAAGGAGACAAACTGACACTTTTGGCCATATGGGAAAAGGAAACTAGTGAAAAGTTCTTCATGAACTTCCATTGAAGTTCACATTAAGACCATTTGAGGACTTCAAAATTTGGAATCAAAGGACTCTTGGAAGGGAATGAAGACAAATTTAGAACTTGGACATAGGAAAGCATCAGATTCAGATTGTGATAAACAGTAACTAATAAAAATAAAGATTCATTTATGTAGTGAAACATGCTGTCATCAGAGTGTTAGACCTAGAAAAAGGAAGAATTAAATTTATATATTTCCTTAGGCATTTAATATTTGTGTGATCCTAGGTAGATAGATCACTTACCTTCTCTGAGACTCCTTTTTTTAATTGTTTTAGGATGATGGCTGACTTGTGACATGTTAAGGATCAAATTAAATAATGTATAAAATGCTTTGTAAATCTTAAAGAGATATTTAAATGACAGCTTCAATTATTTTTTATCTAAACATTATAATTTATTTAGATGTATTTGATATTAATTATACTTTTACTTACCTAGAGAAAAATCATTTTATGTCATATTTTAATGAATATTCTAGTAGAATTTGGAGGTATATATATTCTTTCTTCCTCTCTTAGTTATCTCTGCCTAGGGGATCAGGTTGTCCATGAGGCAGTATGGCACCATGAAAAGGACACTCACTCTGAAGTCAAAAGACTTGGTTTTAAATCTTAACCCCAATGATTATTACTTGCCATTGACTTCATTTGTAAAATGAGACTCTTGGGCTAGATTCTGATGTGCCTTTCATATCTAAAACAATGATTCCATCACCAATATATGCTGACAAATTCTAGAGCAGTGATGGCAAACCTATGGCACAGGTGCCAAAGATGGCACTCAGCCACTTTTGCTCCTCATCCCCTGCCCCAGAGTCTGTTGCTTGAAAGGCAAAGGGACTCTGGCAGAGCTGCTCCCTTCTCCCTTTCCTCCATGCCTCTCTCCCCAACCTCTGCCCAGCAGCCTAATGGGAGCACACGGGTGTAAGGTTGGCAGCTAATAGGCGGCAGAGCTGGAGGGGAATAGAGCTCTTGGGCCATTCCCCTGCTCAGACCACTCCCCTCCCCCTCTCTACACTCACTGAGGACATTCCCCATTTCACCTCCCCTCTGTCCACCAGGCCAATTGGAGGGCTTTCTCCTTCCCCTGTGTGGGGTGTACCTAGCATGTGGAGGGAGGAGGGGCACAGTATTTGGTATCTAGGGGGTGGGGTAGGGTGGGATCTGGCATTCTGTCTCTAAAAGGTTCCCTATTGCTATTCTAGAGATTCAGGCATCAGCCCAAGTGAAATAGGTGATCGCTATTAGGGCTTGTCATACAAATGCAAATCTTTTAAATTATAATAAATCATCAATATTAAAAAAATCTTATGGATAAATCAGCTTTCAAGTTTTGAGGGAAAAGACACTAAAATACTTGATGACAATTATATAATCAGAAAATAATTCATATATATTAAAAAATGAAAACTATTTTTGTTTTTTTGCCATTTGGTGGCCTGGTTGATATTCTGTAGCAACCAGGAAAACATGGAAACAGGAAAGCCTAGACATGTGTTTTTTTTTTCATTTTTTTTTAATGAGGAAGTTAACAAATCTCATTGGCAGACTTTTTATTTCAATTCTGACCTTTGCAAATTCTCTGTTTTTTAAAAAATGTCCTCTTTTCAAATTATTTTTTCTGATTATAAAGAGTTTGTATGAGCTTTATATCATGGCTTTTCTCTCTTTCACCAGGCTGGAAATTATCAAAGGCCTGTCTCAAACAACCTCAGCTGTACTTGGCCTGTTTGTTCTTATAATTTGACTATTTTTGTGTATGTGTGAACTTTCCTGTGGCCAGCACAAGTTTCCTAGGTGGAGGAGGGCTAAGTAGGTTGCAGAATAAAGGAACTGAATTGAATACTTACAATGGAATGGCACAGAGTTGTCCCCACAAAGAGCATGGAGTCCCCGACAGTAGTATATCTGATGTAAGTTATGGCTCAGGTAACTGTCACAGAAATGAAGCTCTTTAGAATGTTGCCTCCTCTGTGCTAACAGTAAACCTTTTCTCCAGATTTTCTCTTCATTTTGAACAAATGAGTTAAGTATTCACAATGAAAAATATAATTCACCAACTTCAACAGAGAGAACTGAATTTTGAGTACAGACTGAAGCATTTTTTTGTTTTCTTTAATGCTTCTGGGTTTTTTGTTTGCTGGTTTTATTTTTTGAAAAAAATGTGTAAATATTTTGCTTGATTTCATATTTAGTGTGGGTTTTATATTTCTTGCTTCCACAATTTCTTGCCTTGGGAAGAAGATGGTAGGTAGAGATAGTGTGAAAATGAAAATGAAAATAAAATACATGTGAGACAAAAAAGTAATACCAGTAACCACTTTTCTTTATTTTTGTGTACTGTTTGGCACTGTTAACCTTCTGGGATTTGAGGATCATTTTATGTCTTCTGATGACTAATTTCATGTATTCCCTAGGATTTTGTTCTGTGGCTTCTCCTTTCTCTGAATTGTCTCTTAGAAAACTTATCAGTTATTGTGGAATTGAAGTACTGTTTCTCTATAGATATTGTCTACTCACTTCATGTTGTTTTTTGTCTCAATTCTAAGCTCCAGTCTTGCACCCTAAGTGTTACTGGACATCTTGATTTAATCATCCCAAAGAGATTTTAAACTCATTTTGTCCCCAAACAAGAGCTCTCTTTCACCCTAAACCAGTTCTTAACCTGGGCTCCATTAACGTAGAAAGAAAAATGATAACTATTTCAATGAAATCAGTTTCCTTTTTATTATTTACATGTTATATTTTTACCCATCTAGAGCAAAATTTATTTTATGTCATACTTTAATTAATATTTTAGTAGAATTTGGAGATATGTACTTTCTTCTTCTTGCTTTTAAAAATTGTAATCAGAGGAATCCATAGGTTTCACCAGACTGTCAAAAAGGTGCACTGAACAAAGATTAAGAATTCTTTCATTAAAAATCTGTTTCTCTTAACTTCCTGATTTATTTTTTTAATTAACCTGCTTGTCATTTCTTCCAGTAATATTTCATCACAACCATATGATAAACTTGTTGAGTCATTTCTTGATAAATGTGTTTCCTCTCAATTTCCAATTTTTACCAGAACAAAGAGAGCTGGTATAAATATTTTAGAACATAGAAGTTCTTTTCTTTTTATTCTGATCACCTTAGGAAACAAATCTAATAGTGGAATTGCTGGGTCAAAGGGTATATGCCATTTTTAACTCTTTGGACATACTTTTAGATTCCTCTCCAAAATGGCTGGATCTGCTCATAGTTCCACCAACAATATATTAGTGTCCCTATTTTTCCACATTCACTCCGACATTTGTTGTTTGGCCTTTAACCACTTTAGCAAGCCTGATAGTTGTGAGATAACTCAGAATTATTTTGATTTGCCTGTCTCTTATCAATAATGATTCATAGCATTTTATTTGTTTATATCCATAGCTTTGATTTCTTCATCCAAAAACTGACAGTATTTTTTGACAAATTATCAATTCAGGAATGACTCATATTCTTAGAAATTTCACAAAGTTCTCTCTTTGTATATCAGATATGTGGCCATTATTTAAGAAACTAGCTATAATTTCCCCCCAATTTTCAATTTTTCCTCTACTCCTAACTACATTAGTTTTTATTTGTCCAATTTTTTAAAATTTAATATAATCAAAATTATCCATTTTACATCTTAAGATGCTTTCTATCTCTTGCTTATTCATAAATTCTTCTCCAATCCCTACATTTGGTAGGCAATATTTTCCTTTTTCTTCTAGTTTACTTAAGATATCTCTGTTTATGTCTAGGAAATGTATCCATTTTAATTTTATCTTGGTAAATGGTGTAAGACATTACTACATATCTAGTTCCTACCAGATTTCTTTCTAGTTTTCCTAACATCTTTTACCAAATAGTGAATTCCTTTGACAAAAATTGTTGCAAAAACTTATCCAGATAAGGATTCACTATTTGGGAAAACTAATTCAGATAAGAATTTGTTATTTGGTTAAAAATAGTTGGGGAAACTGGTAAAGAGTTTAATTTATTTTGATGAGACTAACATTTTTTTTTCTAGTTATCCACATTCACATATTAGGGGCCATCTTCAAATTATTCCCAATGTCCAATTGCAAATCCTACAAATTCTGCATCTATGATAACTTTTCAAATTTATCCTACTTGGTTATATCCTAACATTACTATACTAATTCAGACCTCCTTCACTTTCCATCTAAAACAGAGAAAATAGTCCTTTCAAATAGTCTCCTAGTAATTTTTTACTTCAATCTCTCCCTTAAAAAATAACCTATACTTTTTTTAAACCCTTAAATTCTGTATATTGATTTATAGGTGGAAGATTGGTAAGGGTAGGCAATGGGGGTCAAGTGACTTGCCCAGGGTCACACAGCTGGGAAGTGTCTGAGGCTGGATTTGAACCTAGGACCTCCTGTCTCTAGGCCTGGCTCTCAATCCACTGAGCTACCCAGCTGCCCCCAATAACCTATACTTTTTAAAATATTTAGAGAAGCTCTCTTTGTTGTAGCAAAGATCTAGAAACTGAGGGGTTGCCCGCCAAATGAAGAATGGCTAAAGAACTTTGGCATCTGACTATGATGGAATATTACTGAGCCATAAGAGAGAATGAGCTGGTTAATGTTAAGAAAAATAAACATGGAAGACTTACATGAATTTATGATAAGTGAAGAGAACAGGACCAAGACAACATTATAAACAGAAACAGAAATGTTGTTTGAAGAATGACTTTTGTTATCCACCTTTAGAGAAAGAACTGATAACAGAAACAAAAAAGAAATAGTTTTATATGTATACATACCTTTTTTGTTAAAAGATACATTCTCTTTTCTAAAATCTAGCACATTGTATTTAAAAATCTTCATGGGTAGAACAAGCTAACATAAAAAAATGGCCATTTGACCCAAATTAATTTACTTATTTAGTGCCATATCTATCAAACTACTAAGAAACATTTTTACTGAATTAAAAAAAATTACAAAGTTCATTTGGAAGAACAAAAGATCAAGAATATCAAGGGAAATAATGAAAAAAAGAACCATGAAGGAAGGTGGCCTAGAAGTACCAGATATTAAACTATACTATACAGCAGCAGTCATCAAAATAATGTGTTAGGGGGCAACTTGGTAGCTCAGTGGATTGAGAGTCAGGCCTAGAGATGGGAGGTCCTGGGTTCAAATCTGGCATCAGACACTTCCTGGCTGTGTGATCCTGGGCAACTCACTTGACCCCCATTGCCTACCCTTACCACTCTTCTAACTAGGAGCCAATACACAGAAGTTAAGGGTTTAAAATAAAAATTAAAAAAAAAAAACACAACAATATGCTATTGGCTAAAAGACAGAAGGGAGGATCAGTGGAATAGACTTGGGTTAAGTGATATCAGCAAGACAGTCTTCGAGCAACCCAAAGAACCCAGCTTTGGGGACAAAAAAATAACACTATTTGACAAAAACTGCTGGGAAAATTGAAAAACAATATGGGAGAGGTTGGGCCTAGATCAACATGTCACACTCTACATCAAGATAAATTCAGAATGGGTGAATGATTTGAATTTAAAGAAGGAAACTATAGGTAAATTAGGTGAGCACAGAATAATATGCTTTTCAGATCTATGGGAAGGGAAAGATTTTAAAACCAAGCAAGAGTTAGGAACAATCACAAAAAACTAAAAAGTTTTTGTACAGACAACCAATGCTACCAAAATTAGAAGGGAAGCAACAAATTGGGGAAAAAATCTTTATAGCAAAAAACTTAAACAAAGGTCTAATTACTCAAATATGCAAGGATATAAATCAATCGTATGAAAAATCTAGGCATCCCCAATTGATAAATGGGCAAGGGACATGAATAGGCAATTTTCAGATAAAGAAATCAAAACTATCAATAAGTACATGAGAAAGTGTTCTAAATCTCTAATAATTAGAGAAATGCAAATCAAAACAACTCTGAGGTATCACCTCACACCTAGCAGATTGGCTAAAAGGAAAGAAGGGGAGAGTAATGAATGTTGGAGGGGATGTGGCAAAATTCGGACATTAATGCATTGCTGGTGGAGTTGTGAATTGATCCAACCATTCTGGATGGCAATTTGGAATCACGCTCAAAGGGCTATAAAAGAATGCCTACCCTTTGATCCAGCCATACCATTTTTGGGTTTGTACCCCAAAGAGATCATAAATAAACAGACTTGTATGAAAATATATATAGCTGCGCTCTTTATGGTGGCAAAAAATTGGAAAACAAGGGTATGCCCTTCAATTGGGGAATGGCTGAACAAATTGTGGTATATGCTGGTGATGGAATACTATTGTGCTAAAAGGAATAATAAACTGGAGGAATTCCATGTGAACTGGAAAGACCTCTAGGACTTGATGTAGAGCGAAAGGAGCAGAACCAGAAGAACATTGTACACAGAGACCAATACACTGTAGTGAAATTGAGTGTAATAGATGTCTGTACTAGCAGCAATGCAATGACCCAAGACAATTCTGAGGGATTTATGGAAAAGAATGCTACCCACATTCAGAGGAAGAACTACAGGAGTGGAAACACAGAAGAAAATCAACTGCTAGAACACATGGATTGATGCAGATATGATTGGGGATGTGGACTCTAAACAATCACCCTAATAGAACTATCAATAATATGGAAATAGGTCTTGATTGATGACACGTAAAAACCTATGGAAAATGGGCATAAGCTACAGGGGTTTGGAGGTGGGCAGAGGGAAGAGTAAGAACATGAATCATGTAGCCATGGAAAATTTTTCTAAAATTAAAATTAAAAAAATTAAAATTAAAAATTAAAAAAGAAAAAAGAAAAATCTTCTGGCTAAAAGAATAGAAATAATTTTAAAATTGCTAAGTGTGAAGTACTTTACAGACTAATTATTAACTTTCAAAATTACCTTTTAAGTGTAATTATCCTTTAAATATCCAAAAGAAATGACTCAACTTAAAAAAGGGTGACTTCAAATGATGATTAAAATTTTTCTGATGTAGGAGAATTAAGCTCCAAATATTACCATGCAGGAATATATAACTCAGGTTTCCATAAATAGTATGAGGTAAATGAAAATTAGATAATTTTATATTAATCACTATAAAATCATAGGTCTTGAACTGGAGGAGAATACAGAGGTCACCTACATCAGGTACTTCATTTTGAAAATGAATAAACTGAGATTTAGAGAGATTGAAAGAATTGTCCAAGGCCATATAGGTCATACAATTTTGAGGCAGTATTTAAAAACAAATATTTTGTCTCCAGAGTCAATATCTTTCTACTTTATTAAATTGCTTTGTGTTAGTCTTTTTTTCTTACACGCAATAGAATGGACATTTGGAGAAAAATTTGTAATATAATTAAAGCTTTTCTCTAGTGTCTAACTATACATGAATATGCCCTTGATTATTCAAAATCAATGGCAATAGAGCAGTGATGGGCAAACTAATGGCCCTGTGGGCGGCCTGAAATGTTCTATCCTGCCTCAGACATTATTCACAATCTGAGGAATACAATGAGTAGGATACAATGCAATGAAACTTCGAAAGAGTTGCCTTAGAAACAGACTGACAGATGAGCATTCCCTTTCCTTTTGGCCCCCTCTGTAAAAAATTTGCCCATCACTGTAATAGAGAGAACATTCTCTCAATGGTTCAAAATCTGGGAAGATTTCAAATCCATTTCCAGAAATAGTCTGTCATTCCCATCTAATGACCCAGCCTAATTAGAGAGAAATATTGATTATGACATATTACACACACACACACACACACACACACACACACACACACACACACACACACACACATACCCCAAACATTTTAAATAATTCTTCTTTCTTCTAAGATAATCTTCCACTTTAATGATAACAATAAGTGAATGGTACAAAGATGTAAATGTATATGTATGGGGGGGTTATTTCAGGGTAGCAACAAAAAAAATATGTCACACAATTCTTAGAGGACCTAAAATATTAATGTGGTCCCTTCAATCTATGATTTTTGACCAATTGCTAATGAATTGATAAATTATGTGGTGAACCGAACTGCGTTTATATTCATAATGTCGCTATAAATAAAGCAGGATAATGTGGATGTCCATGCAACAAAAGTTTTTCAGACAGTCAAATAAAAGGGTTGAAAAACTTGGTTTCATTTGCCCAAAGGCCACAAGAAATATAATATTATTGGAGATTTTACCACTCTATTTTGTAATGCTAAAAATAATAAAATCACAAAAATTAGAATTGGAATGAAAGCTTTAGCCTTTCTCAAATCCATATATGAATAAGAATCTCTAATAATTGGTCATCTAGTCTTTTCTAAAGACCTCAAATGAGAACCTATTGTCTTTTGTGATAGTGCATTCCACTTTAGAAAACCTTTAAGTTTTGGGAACTTTTTTTTTCTTTTCCTTATATCAATTCTTATTTTTCCTTTGGCTGGCTTTCCTCTCATTTTCAAGACAGAGGGATCATTTCTTTCGCCAGAAATTTTTCATCATTTTCACTCCAAAAATAATTATTTTTTAAAAGAATCAGATATAAAATATAAATCATTTTTATTTCTTTTTTTGCCTTTTGAAAGATGGAATTAACATTAAGACAAGGCAAGGAATTATTATTAAGTACTTTATTCTCATGTATGTGTGTGTGTTTGCTTCAGGCAAGATGAGTAAGTGGAGAGAGAGATCAAATAATATATAGTAACGGAGAGATAAAGAGAACTCTAGGAAATTATGTTTATTGCAATAATTTAGGTCTGACTTTATGTAAAAATTATTTTATATTTGTGCTTATGGGTTTGTTTTGGTAGGTAGACACCAAGATATTTATTCATTATATATCTACAATTATTCTAAATGGAGTTTTCTTTCTTATTGCTTGCTGTTGCTTTTTGTGGTGAGTAGAACTGATTATTTGTGCAGTGTTTTTTGTTTTGTTTTTGTTTTAATCCTTTAACTCTGCTAAATTTGTCCCTTGTTTCAATTAGTTGTTTTTGTTGTTGTTGATTCTCTGGGATTTTCTATTATACTATTATACCATCTTCAAAGAATAACAACTCTGTTTCCCTAATACCTTTAATATCTTTTTCTTCTCTTATTGCTATAGTTAACTTTTTTAATACAAATGTCAAGTAGTGTTGATATTTGTGCTTCACCCGATCTTATTGAGAAAGCTTAGAGCTTATAGCTTTAACAGAATGCTTGATGATGGTTTAAGTTAGATGCAATTTATCATTTTAAGAAAAAGTTTTATTTATTCCAATTTTTCTATTGTTTCAGTAAGGAATGATTTCTGTATTTTGTCAAAAAACTATTTCTCTGAGTGGCTTCCAACAATAGTACATATATAACCTGTAACAAATTGCTTGTCATGTCAGGGATGGGCAACAGAGAGAGAGAGACAGAGAGAGACAGAGAGAGTAATCAATTTGGGGTTTTTAATTTTATTTTTTAAGTTTTTTTTAGTTGCATGCCTAATCTGCTAATTTGTTCTTTCTTCAAATCAAATCTAATATGGAAAGAAGTAGCACTATAAATTAAACTGAAATCAGGAAAAGTTCATAAAATGACAAAATGCAAAAAAGTAGCTCTTTGTTAAGAAATGGAATTTTGAAATCAAAGAACAATTTTCCAAGTATCTCAAAATGGGAGCTTAAAAATAATGCAAAAAAATGAAGACATCATTTTAATATATAATTACTAAAATAAAATGACTCAGAAGATATGAACAATTACTAATTCTCATGCATAATTTCTTAGTTCTTTAAATGGAGAACTAGTTTTGAAACCAGAAAGATCTGGTTTCAAGTTTCACTTCTGATTGATACTGTTTTTGCAACCCTAAGCAAATAATTTATTCTCTCAATCATCTGAGCAAATCACTAAGGCTATAATGTAGGGAAGATGATTATCTGCATTGGTAGGGAGAATTTTTGTGGGGAGAAGTGCTTAGCACGATGCTTGGTAATTGATAAATTCTTGTTGGATTAACGTTATTAGATGGTTGCCCAGAAGTTCCCTATAGCATAGAAACAATAGTTCCAATTTCTAATCTATATAAAACATCTATATAAAATTATATATATAAAATATATATGATATATAAATAAAATAAAAATCTATATAAAACATACAAAAATGGCCTATGTATAAATCAAAGGTGTTCATTATGAAAATAAGAGAAATATACAGCTTTTCACATATTATGGAAGATCATGTAGTTGAAAAGTAGGAACAATATTAAACTTCACTTTTTATTTTGTGTCAATTGCAAAAATAGAACAAAACCTTTGAAGTTGTTTCCCTGTGTGTCTGGGGGGAAAAACCGCAAAGTGTCATGATATATTTGATCAAAATTATGATATTCTATGACCTTCTGAATATTAGCTTGATACATAAAATAGAGAAGCATTAAGTACACCAAAGGTGTTTAATTCTCTCATGGATGATATTGTTAATAAAAATCCAAATATGATAAAAGAATTCTTTATTAATGGTGAGGTTCTCTCTATGGCACCATCAATGGATACCACTGTACTAATTGCATTAATCTAGTGACAACAAAATGTCTATTCAATGAGATTTATTGAATCACTGAAAAGGGATTGATGTAGAATAATATAGAATAGTAGATCTCAAATGCTTTGGTCTCAGGCCTCATTTATACTCACAAAAATTATTGAGAATATATTTATACTCTTAAAAATATTGTGAATCTCAAAGAGCTTTTGTTTATATGGGTTATAGCTATTAGTATTTACCATATTGAAAATAACAACTGATAATTTATTTATATATTACATTATACATTAAAATAAATAATTTATTCAAATTTATAATTTTCCAAAACAAATATGTTTAGAATAGCATTGTCATATATGCTTTTAAAAATCTCTATAATATTTAGTTTTTTTTCTTTAGAAGACAGCTGGATTTTATTTGTTTCTTCATTTATTCTAAGATGTTATTTTGATTGATATATTTAAAAAAACTAAATTCATACAAATATTTCATTGGAAAAGGGGGGAATAGATTAATTGGCTAAAAAAATCTTACTGTTCTTGTGAAAATAGTTTTGACCTTACAGAATCCCTGAAAAAGCATTAAGCACCTTCCAGGTTTTGAAGGAAATGTCTTAAGAAATCAATAGTATGCCATAATTAGGAAGGTCATTGATGAGCCGGAAGCATTCAAAGATGTCCTGATGTTTATGCTCTCTGAGGACCAGTGGTGTTAATTGTAACGATATTCCAGTGGCTCTGAGCATCAAGGCTTCTGATAATGATGCAGAAACTATTACACCCTTCTTTCCCCTACATAACTGTTATCCACATCACACTGTAAGTGCTATAAGTAATCATGAATGTCCTGGAAGCCTTATCACATTGGAAGACAATGCAAAAGCTTGCCCTACATTGACATAGACTCTGAAAACCATCAGCTATATCTTTACAGACTCTGAAGCATCAAAGAAGCAATATTGTGGTATAATGTCAATAAAAAACAAAATTAATAATGATATTGAAGAAAAATGTTAATTTGTCCCCAAAAGCAATTTCTGTTATATACAGATGATTATTCTTCCCTTCAAGACAGACTTTGAAGTTCATAAATATAGCAATATAATAAGTCTATTTTTTTCTTCTCAGAAATGTTTTAAAGAAACCAATCCTAGAAAGACATTAAATTTCACTGAGTAAATCTAATCATTGCCTGGGGAGTATAAGTTCTCATCACTAAACCCAAAGATCTACCTGCTTTGCACTAAAGCATGCTGTTTACTTAAGTTCTTTTAAAAACTGAGCAACTGTGACAGCTGTATTGCTAATATGAGTCTGGAGAAGAGCCCTTAACAGATTTGTAGGAACAGATGAGATTTCCCAACCAGCTAAGAAATTTTATTATTATCAAAATCCTCGTGACCTTCCATAACATACTTAGCAAGGCATTCATCAATCTATAGATTTTTAAGGAATAATTATTCTAAGAAACTTACACTGTTGTTCATTTAATTTTTCTTTTGTACTACTGGAAAGACTGGAATTCCTCCTCTCATTCTGATGGAGAAGTTTCGCAAGCGAAAGGAGTTTATTACATCTTCCTTGATGCTATTCCTCTTTGATAATACTGCATGTATCTAGATTCTAGTTCTGTTAAAACCATCACTCATATTGTTTCCTCCATCTATAATGCTATGCAAAATATAGCACAGTCAAAGCCTCCTCCTAATACATTAAAAATCCAATTAACTTGTCATGACTAAAATGGTTTATAGTATAATGTGCTTTTGTGCAAACACACCGAGTGTCATATACACAGAGGAACAAAACTCAAGGATGTATGTGTGTGGAGGGGTAGGAGGAGGAGGATTTAGACTATTTTGACTGGTTTTAACTTCTTGTCCAGATTTTCCTGTTTATATTAGATTCCCTCATTGGAGTTGCATCAAATGCATATGCATAATTTAAAGAACTGATTCAAATGCTTGTTCAAGCTGAGAGCTTTATGCATTTAGATAAGAGGGTGAAAGTAGCAGAAGGAAAAATAACCTTGGCAATTGCCTTCTGTGTTTGCTAATTCAAATGTGTTTAGCTAATTTGAATAGCCTCTGTGTGATGTGACAATTATTCATTAAAATAAGACCAAAAAGGAAATGGTACTGAATGAATATATTTTCAGATGTTAGAGTAGCCCAAAGTCCTTTTTTACATGATCCAGTGGTTTACATATGTGTGTGAATGTGTGGGTCTCTGTGTGCCTTTTTTAAAAGAGGAATCATAGTATGAGAGATATGGAAGGAAGAAGACTCAGCTGCAATATGTTTTTCAAGCCCCTTTCCAACTGAAGTGCCAGACTGTATATACTATCCTCTTTGCAGATATTATTGCTATATGGATGGAAGAGTGTGGTTTAGGAAATTCATCTTTGGAATGGAAAGCATATTGTCTATACTATATTCACAGTTTCTTTGTAGACTTGAAGAGGATATTTTCACCTCTGAAATTCAGCTTTTTATGCTGGGTGAGGAAAGGAAAAAAAGAGTTGGGCAGGATGGGCTCTGTAGGATGCTATTATTCATTTTTTACAAACAATATGTTATTAATAATGAGCAATACCCAAATCAAAGATCTAATTATTCCTTTCTTTACCATAATATATCCAATAAATGTTTCCAAAAGTAGCTGTCAGCTATTCATGTTAAAACAATAAAGAGTAATACACAGCAAAGGCCATCACAAAATGTAACTGCTAGGAAGCCATCTTTGTATTTCCTGAAAATTTATGTTGAGTGACATAGTGTGTATAGATTACTTTTAAATGAGAATGGAATGGAACTTGACTCAATTTTAGATACCTTAGAAAGTGTTTTCTCACTCTGTTTACACCTTCTATCACCACTCAAAGAGAATTTGTTAGTTCATCACTGATGCAAGACCAAAGAGGAAATATCCCACCCATCCTTCTCAGCTAGGAATGAGGTGTAAATACCACTCGTCAGAAAGAAACTCTGGACATCATTTGTCCAGTTATCAAGAACACTATTTCCTCAGGGAAATGGCTCTCTAAGACGTATCCCTTCTCCTGATAGAATCCTCTGAAAATCTGATTCAAATCACAAAAACAAACAAAAATTCTTGCCTTGCCAACACTGGAACAGGCACAATTCCACTCGACACTGACATTTCTCACAGGCCAATGAAAATATGCAGCAGTCTGTTTAATGTCTTAAATTCAATCACTATGAACAGGACATAAAATCCCAATATCTATTCATATCCTTCTCCAAAATGTCTAAGTTTATTCCTATATTTTCCATGGCACTCAAATATTTGACTTGAATTTTAAGATACTCTGCTGAAGTAGACTGCCAAAACAGATGAATGGTAATGACTATGATTATTCTAGATGCAGTATAGGGTTCCAGATAAATGAATTGTTTTCCAAATTCGTGCCAGACTGTGCAGTGCAGGGGAAATTTCAGGTCATGGCTATTACCATAACCTGATAACCTCTAATAATCATGTGCAACATTGTGCCATTTATGAAAACTAGGTTGAAATGCACCATTAAATATAGACTGTACACAAGTGACATTTTTGCTACTTGCTTCATTCAGTGCTGCATTCAAATAACCTACTGATATGTTGAAAACATGGCACTCTAATAATGGGGTAAGAGAAGTTTGAAACCAGAAGACATTTTTTAATATAATTGTTCTCCACAAGAAAGCTCTGGGCAGAAACATAAAGGGTTTACTCACAGTGGAGCATAGCGGGATGTATTTTTCTAGCGAAGCTAAACTACTAGATGATTGAAAAGGTAACTTGATTTTTCTTTTGTAATTCTCTTCAGCACCTGTATAATGCATATGTCTAACAAATTGTTGTTGAATGATTAACTGTTATTGTGTCCTCTATTGGATCATAATGGACATAGAAAGGCATGGATTTTTCTATTCCTTTAAAATGGTCAATTTTAATACAGTCATTGTGAATGCATCCTAATATAAAGCCAAAGGGTTGAATAGAAACTGGCACGTGGCAGAAGTTCAGGAGCTAAAAAAAATTAAGTCAGGATACATGTTAGGGAGAAATTAGATAGCCAGGGTCCCAGGTTCGAATATGAGCCTATATTCTATTAATAAATTAGCCTTTCTAACTGTAATGTATCTTCAGGATCATTAAGCCAACTATTTTCTTTTTATTCCTTTTTAATGTTACCATAAGAAATACAGATGTAGGGGACAGCTGGGTCGCTCAGTGGATTGAGAACCAAGCCTAGAGACAGAAAGTCTTGGGTTCAAATCTGGTTTCAAACACTTCCCCTCTGTGTGACCCAGGGCAAATCACTTAATCCTGATTACTTAGCACTTGCCACTCTTCTGCCTTGGAATCACAGAAGGTAGGGGTTTAAAAAAGATAAATATGTGTGCAAATCAAAAGAATCCTAGGAATGGAGAGACATTTAAAAAATAAATAGACATCAATGACAGAAAATAGTCTACCACTTTGGAGATCAGAAATGGCAAACTACCAAAGACATTAAAAACCAGTAGGGGAAAAGCTGTCTCTCGACATTGATCAGAGCATGTCTTATTAAAAGGAATTTGCTTGTTCTAGATTTAAGAATGAATCCAGCATGAGGGTGTCCATTGAGTATATTAAATAACTTTAATGTGCTCTTTTGACATTGAGAGGATGTGAGTGAAGCATTGGGTCTGTAGTGAAAAAACTCTGTTTTTTAGTCAGATTTAGAAAAAAAATGTGACTTGGAAATAAATGGGTAGATCACATAAGATATTAGGGGATATTCAACAGGGGAGTCAAAAGACCAAGAATCTAGTAAATGGATACTGTGTGCTGGTCAACATGTTTTAGAAATATTTTTATTTGATATTCACAAGTCTGTGAAGTAATTTTCTCTATTATTATATATTATCATTATTTGATTATTATTATCCTCATTTTTTAACAGTAGAAATTGAAGCAGAGAATGGGTAAGTGATTTGTTCAATTTCACTTGGCCAGATTTGAATCCTGCTTTGTCTCTAGAATCAGAGAGAGCATCCATTGTCTGACTTTCAAAGCCCTTCACCCCTTTGTCCCCCTTCTAGTGTTCCAGTCTATTTGTCCTTTACTCTTCTCTGTGCATTCTACAGATAAGTGGCACGGATCTCTTTATTTTTCCTTACACCTAACACCCCATTTCCAGACTCCATGCCTCTTTCCTGGCTGTTTCCCAACCTGTAATGTTCTCTCTCCTCATCTTCATTCCTGTCTTCCCTGGTTTCCTCCCAGACTTCTTGCCTTTAAGAGACCTTTCCTAGAAGTCCTCCCCCCTCCGCTGCTCTTATCTTCCCTCTGAGACTATCTCCCATTACTATATGTGTGTACATGTGAATCTAAGAATATAAGTTGTATGTACATAGTTATTTTCATGTTGTCTCCTGCCATTAGAATGTGAACTTCTTGAGAACAAGGGCTGTCTTTTTGCCTTCTTTCTATGACCAATCCTTTTCAAAATGCCTGGCACATTACATTGTAAGTTCTTCATCAGTTCTTATTGTTTATGATGGCTGATGATTGTCTAATTAAATAAGGTCTACTCTTCAAACAATATCTTTCCCTCCGTTTTTAACCATTGTAATATTATTAATAATAACAACATCAATAAGAGCAAACATTTATAGAGCAGCTGTTATATACAGGCATTGGGCTAAGCACTTTAAAAATAATATTTCATCTTATCCTCACAACCAAGTTGTGAGGTGGATACAATTATTTGTATTTTCACATCTGAAGAAACTGAGGCAAAAAAGAGGTTTTACATAAGGTCACACAGCTGGTCAGATTTTTACCTAGACTTTCCTGACTTTAGTCCCAGTATGATCTCTACTGCATCACCAAACTGCAATAGATAAATAGATAGATAGACAGATAGATCAATGTAGATAGAGATATAGATGAGTACAATGAAAAATATGCAATGGCAGAAGACCTAATGTCATCTGACATAATATAGTCAGGAAGCATAATTACAATATTTGTGAGATTTTCTTTTTTTTTTTTTGCAATGGTACTCTTAAAGCAAATTAATTATAGGATTCCTTGCCTTTATAACATTTAAATAAAGAAAATCTTATATTTTAAAATATTTTTAATTTCTCAAAGGGTCAGCATAGTATAGTTTATTAATACTAGTCTCTGAATCAGAAAAAAACCTATTTGCAAATCCCTCTGGCACATACCACTACTGGGCAAGTTATTTATCCTTTCACTAATCTAGCTCAGAGGTATCAAACACAGAGTCAACTTTCTCAATGTGATTGAATAGGATTAGAATATAGTTGGAAAATATTTAAACAACATAAATAAAAATACAATAGAATGTAGAAAATATTAATAAGTAGTTTTCTAATTTGATATGTGGCAGCAGGAATTATTACATATTCTTTAGAGGGCAGCTTTTTTCTATTTTATTTGACAACATTATTATAGATAACTCAAGTCTATAATTTTCAGAGAAAGTGATGACTTCCACTTGATAGATGAAGCTCCTTCTTGGGTTTTCCCCACGCCAGTTAAATAAGAGGGCCTGTTCCTATGTGAACTTCATAATTTAAAAATCAAATATTTTCTTCTTCAAATGAAAGTAAAAGCATGTGTCTATATTTGACTAGATTCTTTTCTTTATTTAGTCTTCTTGTCTTATTTTAGGAAATGGTGAAATCTCTGTTCTGGTTTCCTTTTCCTATTCTTTGGGAAAGCTCTGAGCATTTGTTTCATCCCCCATCAGTATCTTGCCCAGAATCTGGTACTAGAAGAATGTGAGTCATTTGACTCCATACATTTTAATAGTAGGGTTGGTTTGTTTATGTGTTTGTCTTAATGAATTCATTTGGTAATGGGGAAGTAAATCGCATGTAAGAGATTTTAAAAAAGGATTTGGAAAAAAAAATATGTTTCTTTCATTCTTGACCCACCCTAATTGTGTACTTTCTAAAATATATCACTTATTCTGTATTTAGAAATTAGAAAAATAAGCCACATGGAAATCAAGTGCAGAACACTCTAGCTTAAATGAGATAAAAAGTGATTGAATACTTTACATGGCTTTCAGCACAGTAACAGATACAGCCTAGTAAGATTATTAAATTATCAAAATTAGAATAGTAGATTGAGCATCACAGCATAATTAATGTTTCTCATGAGATATGAAATACTTTTTAGTTTTTTTTCAACTACAAGAAAATTATATTTATAATCATCATAGCAGTTCTTAACCTTGGAATCATAATGAATATAGAAAAAATACTAAAGAAGATTCATTCAAGGAAGTAAGGCTATATTGACTAATTTTGGATAGGTACTTTTAACAAAGCATAAAAATCGGTGGTAGTTTACCCTTACACATACCTAAGAAAATTTAATTGAGCAGTTTCCATTCCTTAAACTTAAGTCAAATTTATCCACTTATGCTTTTTCCCTTTCATTTTCTGGGCATGCTCTATTCCATTTCTTTGCTCATACCATTCTTTTTAACTGTATGTTTCACAGTTTCCACTGATTTGGAATCTTATTTAGCACTTGAAACATAGTTCAAATGCCATTTTTCCATCAAGTCTTCCCCCCACCAGGGAGAAATACTTGTTCTCACTTTATATAACAATTCGATATTCTCTTTGCAATTATTTTTATATTTGAGTTATGCGTATATACTTTGAATTCTTTCTATTAGATTATAATCTCTTTGGGAGCAAGAATTGCAATTTACCTGCTTTTGTATTTATTCCAACACATGCATTATAGGTGACTAATAAGTACTTGTTGAATAGAATTGAAAACTTTTTTCTGAACAGAGTTGAAAATTGAAAAATCAAAACTGTATAATACCGTGAATGAGGACATAAAAGGAGTAGATTGATTCTTTTCATCCAGGGAAAAGAGCAGGGTTGATTTGATTGTGCTAATTCATTTTCCAAAAATAGATAGGGAGGACAAGCAAATGGTACTGCTAGTCTACATGGAATAATAAGAATATAAAGAATGTAGCTTGGGAGAAGGGATTATAATAAAGTATTGCTGGAGCTTTCCTGAATTAGTGCTCCAAGAGAGACTGTTGCCAATCAAGAGAGCAGGGTTTCAGTATTAGAGCCACCTCCTAGCACTTAACTAGAACCCTTAACTTCTGATTCCTAAAGTTTTTTGTGTGTCAGAGCCTAATGTCTATCTGGTAAAACCCGTGGACTCCTTCCTAGGATGTTTTTTTTTTAAATGCACAAAATAAAATGCATAAAAGTGCAAAGGAAAATAAAGTGAATATAAAGATGTCTTCTCCTCCCTGCCACCAGAAATCACAGATCCCTTTAAATCTCTCCAAATAATCTTTGGGTGAGTCTGTGGACCCAAGATTAAAAACTCCTTTCTTCAAATCTCTGGGCCTATGGAGAATCACAGAAGTTTATTAACTTATCATATCATTCATTTATATTTATGTCACAGACATAAAGTTTTCTTCTTCCCTAAACGAATTATATCCTTCATGTTATAAGTCTCTCCCAGATCCCTACATACTCATTAGAAACAAATGTTACATGAAACTTGCAAGAAAATGACACAAGGTCATCGCCTATATTTTTCCATTGATTCCTCCTTTAGCTTATGAAAATATCTCTCTTGAATCCTGAGAAGGGCCATAGATCAGTGAAGCATTGGAGCTAAGCATTGCTTTTCATCATTCGTCTCCGACTTAATAATATATCTCAAAGTGCAGGAGGCTGAGGTTCTAGGATAGCCTTCTGAATAGAGGCTACCGATTTTAAGTTCTAGAAATGAACCTAAATAAAAGGAAAATAAATCTCTTATGGGATTCATTCTTGGTGTCTTTTAATTAGAGCATGAGCAATAAACAGCTAGTTTATAACAGAGAGTTTGACTTTCATCCCCTATAAACTGAGAATAATTATGCCTACCTAATCTACCATGGACGAGGTGGTAGAGGCAGCTAGATAAAATGATATGTCATATGAAAGCTATGTGAATTGAGGCTGATATAAAACAAGACCTAATTATTCTCCTTACAACTACAATAAAAATCCAACCTTAGTCATTTATTTATTCAGCACATATTCTTTTAGAGGCACCACATTAGAGACAAAAAATATTGTCCCTGGCCCAAAGAGTTCATATTTGAATAAATCTTAGATTCAGAGGGGAGCAAAGAGGTGAACTAAACCAATTCTTATACAAATCATGAATATCCTCTATACAATCTCAAGTAGTTATTCAACTTTTGCTATCCAGCAAGTGGTAACTAACTGGCTGACTAAAAACAATCAAAATATGCCTCCTTCTCACTACTACCTACTGATCTTATTTTAGACCTCTTGAGTTACAAAAGAAAAAAAAGTCGAATTCTTTGTTCCCTTGACAGCCATCAAACATTTGAAGATAGCTATTATGTCTCTCTAAGTGTTCTATTCTCCAGACTAAAACAACACTGATTCTTTCAACCATTCTTCATCTGACATGACTGCAAAACCCCTTCACCAGATTGGCCTCCACCCTGTGGAAACATTCCAAGTTGTCAATTTTACTTTTAGAATATATCACAGAGACATAAGCATAATTAGGATGATTTGGCCAGAGCAGCATATAGGAGGTATATAATTTTCCCTTTTCTTGGAAAAAACACACACACACACAATAGTCAATAAATTTTGCAAATAACTTTACCTGTGCCATCAACTTTCTAAAACATTTGCTAAACTTCCAGGAATCTAGGAAGAACAAGCCAAGTTAAGTGGCAGCTTGATGTTTTAGAAAGAATTATAAATTTGGAGTGAGAAGTCTCAGGTTTGAATTTTGGCACCAACACTTATATAATCCTCTTAACCTTTCTCTATCTCAATCTCACCACCAATTAAACAGAGACAACAGTACTTATATATTTACACTATTAATCACACAGGCTTGTGAGATGAAAATAAAGTATGGCATTGTGTAACTTTAGTATGTTAATAGCAAGTATGGTTCTATGCTTTTTATATTAGTTGAAAAGCTTTTTTCCCTAAAAGCTGTTTCCCTGTGTCCAAATGTTCTTTAATGCAAATCAAATTCATATTAATCTATTCTAAATATCGTTCTGGGAAATTTATTTCCTATATGTTCTTGTTTTTAGATTTGGGTTTAAGGTCAGATTAAAGAGAATCAAAGACACTGGGGAATTTGAGATTAATGTTTTACTGTTAATGACAGATCATATTTGTTTTGCAATTGTCTATACAATACCATAAAATATAAAAACTTATTTATAAAAATGTCATTTTTCATTTTCCAATGGAACAACAACAATAACAAAAAATTGATGATCAACTTATTAATCTTAGAGACCCCTAAATTCATGAATTCTATTGATAACTACTATTAGTCAAACAACAAAATGTTTATTTTTATTTGTACTCATAACCTGAGTCCTTAGTGCAGAGCCTGGAATAAAGTAAGCATTTAATAAATGTTTATTGATGGACTGACTATTACAGATTATTATTCGATATGTCCCCTTCATATTACATTTTCAATGACTCAGCCAAATCTCTCAGAATTAGATGGAAAGTGACTTCTAGAACTAGAGCGACTGTGAGCTTTAGAAATCTTTAAACTATAATAGTAAGATTCCTAGGCCAATGGGACAGCTTGGAAATGGAAAGAGTAAAAGACTTGGAATCAGGAATATTTGATATCAAATTCAGCTCTAGAACCTTGTTGTCTATGTAACCCTGAACAAATCACTTAATTTCTGGTTACCTCAGTTTTCTCATGGTAATTATATCTTCTTCCCAGAGTTAGTGGAGAATCAAATGAGGTAATTATAAAGCAATTTAGCATAATGCCTAGCACATAGTAACCTCTATATAAATTATTTGTTGTTATAATCTCTATATAAAGTAGACGTTAATGTTGTTAAAATTATATATGAAGTGCAGTCTTTTAATTTTTTTAATTGAATAAGACATTTTACACACAATTTAGTTTGGGGTACTGATATAAAAGTATGGAAAAGCTTATATATAACTGAAAGACTAAGAGAAGAGAGATTCTGTATGATTTTAAAATATGACCTTTCAGTAGATATAGTATGTGTGATACAGACATATGGTACATAATACATACACATTTATATGTATGTATGGTTTTAATTGTATGGTTGTCCTAAAATCTAGAGTTTGAAAATCTTTTAGAGGAATTTTAGGAGAAGAGACTCGCCAGTGCCTCGAACCCAGAAGGCAAATTTTTTGAAGAGGGTGCCATGGAGATGCCTATGGAAATCACACGCTGCATCAAGAGATCCAGAATGAACTGAACTTAAGGAGGTTGAACACATTTATTCTGAATGTAAACTCTTGTGCCAAAGGGGATTACTCCCTAATTAGTTATTGGTCAATGTGTCTATTAATTTTTGTTTTTGTTTTCTTTTTTATTTCCTTCTTGTTCCCGGGTTGTTGTAATTTCTTCTAAGAAAGGGCAATGCTTTATACACCTTTAGAGGGAGAATTAAGTTATTTGATATGATTAATTGGAGAGACTAGGCATGTTAATCTCCCAAGACCCTCAACTGAGAAGATTTCTACATGTTTATCTCCCAACAGAATCACAGGGGGGATTGTGAGAGGGGAATTTGTGTTTTTATTTGATCAATCAGAGATTTAGGCTTCCCTTCCATTTGTTTTGAATTTGAGTAAATCATCAACCAGGGAATTGATCCCATAGGCCAGGGGTCGGCAACGTATGGCTTTTGAGCCATATCTGGCTTCACCTCCCAAACTGCCAGTCTGGGCAGAGCCCCAGGATGTGCCCCATATTCTCTTCAGCCCCTACCCCATATTCCAGTGCCTTCCGCCTCCATCCTCTCCCTTCCTCAGGCATGTATGGCTCTCACAGCCAAAAAAGGTTGCTGACCATTGCCATAGGCCCTTCCTCTCTGAATGGTTTTAATTGAGGAATTGTGATTGGTTCCTGGGGAGTGATATAAGAGAGTTAGTGGGTATAGTAAGAATTTACAAGGTAAGGCCTAGCAGGAAGCTGGTGGGGTGGGGGGATTTTCTGAGGCTGAGATTTGGAGATAGACACTGAGTTGTTAGGCTCTGGATTATAAGGCTAGGAAATTCTTCACCTCCTTTCTATATTTCTCTCTTATTTTCTTTTTCTTCCTAATAAATCTAGCTATTAACAGTCTTGTGACTTAAGGGTTCATTATAATTTTTGACAACTACCAATTCTAACCATTACATATATTTGTAATATTTTAGATATTTTTATCTAATTTTAAATAAATTTTAGATTTGGAATCCCTTTAGAGACTTATTCCAACCTCTTTATTTTGCTGCTGAGGACACTGAAGTACATGGAAAGGTTAATTTACTTCTCCAGGTTCATATAGTTTATAGGTCTCTTAAAGAGATATTCCTGACAGCAAATCCATGATCTATGTACTGTTTCACATTGTTTCTCAACACAAACACTGCACTCATATGAATACGCTTATACACATAGGCATGTATATGCGTACAAATGTACATATACACAAATGTGTGTATGTATTTAGCTTTAATATCTTTAAACTACACTGAGACCTTTGGATTACTCTATAAATTCATACGTATGTACAAAGCTATATGAATAGAAATATATACATAATTATATACACATATACAAGCATATACAAATATATAACCATAATTTGTTCAGTCAATGAGAAAGACAAAAGAAAAGGTAGCATTACTTAGTGAAGAAAAGGCTAGTCACAAAGAAAAAAAAAAAAACTTCTAATTTATCCCCATTGCATATGATGCTTGTTGATGGTTTTGGATATATACTGTTTATTATTTTTAGGAAAGCTCCTTCCATTACTATACTTTCTAGTGTTTTTAATAGGAATGGATGTTGTATTTTGTCAAAGCCTTTTTCAGCATCTATTGAGATAACCATGTGATTTTTGTTTGTTAGCTTCTTGATATGGTCAATTATATGGATGGTTTTCCTAATGTTGAACCATCCTTGCATTCCTGGTATAAATCCCACCTTTTAAATATTGTTTAAAATTCACACTTTTATAGGTGTCATAGAGTGATAATAGTCACTTTTTAAAAATTTGAGTTTCTAGGAATGCAAATGATTTTTCCATTAATAAATTGGAGCATGAATTTGGTAAAAAGAATTGGAGATATATTTATGTATATATTTCTAGATCATGAAAAATTAACATTTTAGTCATTATATTCTCTATTCTAAATAGGTAATAGTTTTATGATAGAGTTTTAGATAAATGACAAATGATAGGTTCATTATGTGTATATAGGTATACATATATAAATATGTATGTACAAATATAAATATAAATCAGTTATTAGATCATATATGGACATATATATATATACACACATAGCAACAAAATAATGTGTGTATTGATTTATTCATTTACTTGTTTGTTTCCTTGTGTTTGAAATACCTATTAAGTGCTAAAGCTAATTTCAACACTAGAGATTCAAAAATGAAAGTTAAATAATCTCTAATATCAGAGTATTTAGAACTTAAGTTAAATATGTGCCAATATATTCATAAACATGCATATATGCAAATACACACATATCAAACACACATATACACATTCCATAAGTGTACATACACATATTTTTAAAGCAATTCAAAGATATTCTGGCATAATTTATCAGAAAAGATATCTAAATGTTTCAATATTAGTTATCCAGATATTCAAATATTTTATGATTATATAGACATGCTATTAGTTACAGATTTTCCAAGGGAAGGGGGTGGATAACTCTTTGATCCTCATTTGCAGAATGAGGATACAATTCAATATATTTAAAATTAAATTTGTAATTGCTTATCTATACCAATATTGTTAGGGAATAAATGATAGAGACAGAAATGAGAATGAAACTTGCCTCTTTAAATGAGCAAGCATTTTTGGCAATTACATAAAATTAAGATGTAGAAGCTTCATAATAGTAGGTTTCTTGAAAGGCCTATTTGAGAGTGCAAGCTGATAAATTAACTCCCCACACACAATACAATTCTCTAAGTATAAAGCCCATTATGCTCAATCGAAGGTAACATGGTTTAAATTGAATGACAACCATAATCATGATGTCTAATAAACATTAGCTTGCTTATTTATTGGATTCATAAAGCTCACCTGATGCCTAGAATCTGCTTCTATAAGATAACACAGAATTAAAACTAAGTAATAAAATACCTTAAACAAATGGATTCATCACCAATAACCTAGACTTCACCTCACATTGAGAAAATCCCATCTAAACTAATTGGACTTTCCCCACGCCCATTCGTCAAAGGGTGCCACATCAAAAGAGGGTGCATACAGGATGCACAAACACCATTTTGGGAAATGTGGGTTACATCTCTGTCGAGGGCTTTAGCTCACCAATTATCTGAGCTATGTCATATAAACAACAGATTTGACGTATTTAGGCAGCCAGGCAGTCCAGTGTGTAACAGTCTTTGAATCAAGGAAACTCACATCCAGATCCTGCCTCAGATGCTTTCTGGCTACGTGATCCTGGGCTAGTCACTGAACAAGTCCTTTAACCTGTCTCAGCCACATTTTTAAATGTGTAAAATGGGGACAGTGATAACCCTGGGATGTTCTGGGCTTATTTCCACTGAAATGGAAAGTCTCTCTCTCTACCCAGGAGTTTTACATCCTGGGGTACATTCTCACTCCTGGGGGCTACAATAATACAATAAAGTTATGTTTAACTTTTTTTAACATGGATGGCCATCACAAATATTTGATGAGCTCCTCTTTCCTTCGATGTTTTTGCTGCTCCAAGAAAGTTGTCAACATCGTCAATAATGTCATCCACAGATATGGCTGTTCCTCCTTTATCACCAAGGATTGTGAGGAGGGACTTTCTTTTGGAATCCTCATGGGCATCTGCAGAATGAGATGTATAGCATCTGTTTTTGGCTGTACGTGGAGAATGTCTTCCATCCATTAAATCAGAATAAGCATCCAAAGCTTCTCCATGAATCTCAGCATTTCCTAATCTCTGACATTCAGCAAAGGATTATTCCCTCTAGGCTGAAGTTCATGATACAGAAAATAATGCTATATGTTCATGAATTTGCCTTCTAATTAACTATACCATAGGAGCCAGTAGTCATTTATAACTTATAGCAGGTATTTAATAAGGGCTTTTTGAATGAACTACCATTATGTTATTACAAATTCTGTTGAAACAACTTTTTTAGCCCTTTCCTTCTTGTCCATCTACTGAGTCATTCTTTCTTATATTTTCTTTATGTCTTTCTTTTGTGGTATCACTCAAATCAGTAAAAAATTGAAATATAGTGTAAGGCATTTGAACTACTCATCTGTATTCCTTTCATGTTTTTGTGACCTTATGACTCAGGCTTTTTATCACTAGTTCTTTCTACCATAATTCCATCTATTTCACACAGGACTCATAGCACATAACAACTTACATTTTCTTTATCCTCATCCCACAACAAGAGCTCTATATAGTACCCTATTTCTTTGAATTGGCTATCCTCCCCTCCTTGAATACTCTATCCCCTCACCTCTGACTATTAGATTCCTTGGTTTCTTTGAAAATATCTAAAATTTCTACTTCTATTTGAACCCTTTCTTGCATCTCCCAGCTGCTAGTATATTTCCCTCTTCCATCCACTCTGTATAGTTATTTTATGTTCCTGTTATTTTCTGTTGCATCTCAAATGATAACCTTGAAGATGAACAATTTTTGCATTTCTTTGCAAATTCCAGCCTTTAGCACAATGCATGGACATAGTGAATTTATCAATTGACTAAAAGGTGGATAATCACTTAGAATCTCTAATTAAGTATAAATGCTTACATAGTCTCAAAGATGACCAAAAAAGTTGTTTAATAAAACTTTAGGTCCAAGATATTGATGCCCAGTTCAAATTACTTTCCTTGAGTTTGTCAAACAAAGGGTTTAAATAGAAAGAAAATGAAACTATGATTCCATGATGCTGGCAAGGGTATGGTCTAGCTCAAGAGTGGCATCTTTTTAAAGATGTCAGTCCAGAACAGCATGAGAGTCAGTTGAGATGGAATGATCAGAAGGGGGTTAGTTCAGCAATCATTCACTAGGAAATCAGGCAGTGGTCTAGAGTACAAAAAGTCTCAGTTGGTCAGAACAGGTCCAAATGGAGCTCATAAGGACTGTGGAAGGGCTTGCTTACTCAGTATTTGTTGTCTTCATCTGCTTTTAGGCATCTCCTGCCCATTAAATGGTCCAGACCAGTTCCTGAGTAGGCTTTCTGGCAACTGAGTGAGGGAGTCCAAACTCTTTTTTTAAGGCTATTTTGGAATAACCATCACTTTTGACCTGGAAACTAAAATGAATTAGAGAGAATTTAGACATGCTCTGGAAAAAACACACAGATATGATTAAACTTTATTCTCAAACACTTTGCACTGATAGAACCTTTTACCTCAGCAAAACCCTTGAGGTAAAATGTTTTTAAGTGATGTTTTAAATGCCTACAGTCTCTTACGTTATAAATGGTACCAAAAAGAAGAATGCTAGTAAAAAACTCAGTATTCTATAGAGGACAGAGTGCAGAATTAGTAGCCAGGAAGAATTAAATTTTATTCTGACTAATCAATTACAATTATAAGCCTCAGTTTACTCATCTGTAAAACAGGCATAAAAAATAGCATCTATTTGAGAGGGGTTGTGGTGAAGGCCAATTAAGTTATACATATAATTTTATCTCCTTTGCTGGATCATTGTCCATTATAATTCCTAACAGTGGATGTACCCTAACAATCTGTTGAATGTATTTCTCCCCCTCCACACTTTCTCTTTTGGCAATCTCTATGAGAATGACACTCAGATGTGTATATGTACATATGTATGTATGCATCAATTATCTATGTCTTCCTGAGCTCTAATCTCTCATCACAACAGCCTATCAGGCATTTCTGATAAGATTGTTTCTTAAGTAACTCAAACTCAGCAATGGCAGAAACCAAATTTTCTATCTCCTCAACTCCTTCTATCCCCACCAAAAAAAGCTGAGAACATTCTTATATTTCTCCAACCATCTGCTTTTAAAATTCCATATGAATTTCTCTATCCTGAGCCAAAATAGGACACAGTCATTTCTTACAAATTAGGAGAAGAAAAGAAATGAGAAAGAGAGGAGATAGCAGGTGAGGAAAGGGAATTTTGCAAGGGCATACAATGGAATGTGGTAGAACAGAGAAGAGAGGGTAGAGGTCAGTTGGAATCTTGGTGGAAGGGATTCTGAGAGTTTAAGGGACTCTGAAGGCGAACTGCTCTGGGACTCTGAGGAGAGAGCCAGCTTTTTTTTATTCCTTTTTTTTTCATTTTTTCATTTTTTTTAGAAAAAATTTCCATGGTTACATGATATATGTTCTTATTTTCCCCTTCACCCCCCTAAAGATATCTCCCCATTGCTGACATGCATTTCCACTGGTTTTAACATGTGTCATCAATCAAGACTTATTTACATATTATTGATAGTTGCATTGGTGTGGTAGTTTCGAGTCTACATCCCCAATCATGTCCGCATCAAACCATGTGTTCAAGCAGTTGCTTTTCTTCTGTGTTTCTACTCCTGTAGTTCTTCCTCTGAATGTGGGTAGTGTCTTTACCATAAATCCCTCAGAATTGTTCTGGGTCATTGCATTGCTGCCAGTACAGACGTCCATTACATTCGATTTTACCACAGTGTATCAGTCTCTGTGTACAATGTTCTTCTGGTTCTGCTCCTTTCACTCTGCATCAATTCCTGGAGGTCTTTCCAGTTCACATGGAATTCCTCCAGTTTATTATCACTTCTTGAGCACAATAGTATTCCATCACCAGCAAATACCACAATTTGTTTAGCCATTCCCCAATAGAAGGGCATACCTTCGTTTTACAGTTTTTTGCTACCACAAAGAGGGTGGCTATAAATATTTTCGTACAAGTCTGTTTATCTATGATCTCTTTGGGTGTACAAACCCAACAATGGTATGGCTGGATCAAAGGGCAGGCAGTCTTTTAGCGCTCTTTGGGCATAGTTCCAAATTGCTATCCAGAATGGTGGGATCAATTCACAACTCCACCATCATTGCATTAATGTCCCAATTTTGCCACATCCCCTCCAGAATTCATTACTCTCCCCTGCTGTCATTTTAGCCAATCTACTAGGCTTGAGGTAATACCTCAGAGTTGTTTTGATTTGCATTTCTCTAATTATTAGAGATTTAGAACACCTCATATGCTTATTGATAGTATTGAGAGCCAGCTTTGAGTCCCTACAAACCCATTCCTGTGAGATTCCTACCTGATCCTGAAATCTCTTGAATCCCTACAATTGTTCCTTTTTCACTGATAAAGCAAGACCTGTGTGGACCTGAACCACTGAGTTTACCTTAAGGTTTACCCTGAGTGTAGGCTGGATCAGTCCTGAAGACAGACCTCTCATCTATGCCAATTATTAACTAGAGACTTACTCTTTTTTGGATTTAGCCTAGGATTAGTCAGCATAGAAAAGAATATCAGACAGAGAGGATTTCCAGAGGAGGCTGAAGGACTTGCCACTGATCTGTATCATTAGTTAGGGAAACCTAATAATCCTCTTTCCTGACCTCACCCTTGTTATCCTTAATTCAAATAAATAATCATAAACTATGGGAAAGCAATCAGATCTATTATATAGTGGAAGAAGTCACTCAAGCCTAAATGTGGCTATATTAACCCCATACTCATTAAAGTTAAATTATTCTCATACTATTTTGGGTCTTATCTTTACAACATTCTATCTTTGTGTACATTTGTGCATATGTTTTAGCATCTCCTTATTATGTTATGAAAACTTGTCCTTGAAGGCCAGAACCATAATTTATTTCAGTATGTGTTTTCAAATTGTATATGTCTGCTACAAGACAGGTACATATTTGTGGAATGGAATTAAGAACTGAGTCAGCCTAGAAAATTCTATTAAGAGCCATAAACTCACCAGACAATTTAAAGTTGTTTCACTTGGAGAAGCAAGAGCTTCAGTTGGAAATTCTTTCCCTTTTTCCACTGTATGCCATCTTGCCCCTTAATTAATTATAATGTGATGGAGATGACAAGTTTTTTGTTTTTTTATTTTAAACCCTTAACTTCTGTGTATTGACTTATAGGTGGAAGAGTGGTAAGGGTAGACAATGGGGGTCAAGTGACTTGCCCAGGGTCACACAGCTGGGAAGTGTCTGAGGCCGGATTTGAACCTAGGACCTCTCATCTCTAGGCCTGGCTCTCAATCCACTGAGCTACCCAGCTGCCCCCGAGATGACAAGTTTTAAAGAATTAGTAAGATTCTGAGCATTGTGGGTGGGAATGGCAGGAGTAAAGGAGATGATTTGCGATGTATCTTCAAGCTAATATTCAACACCTTATACTATCTGCAGAAGGAGGGGCTGATGAGCAGGCATGCCATTCTCCCACAAAGCAATCCCTCCACCTGGAAGAGCCTATGGAACCTATTTGTGTAGAGACATTGATGACATGTCATGCAAATGCCTTGGAGATATGTACAGTATCAGTAGATTTTTTTTTACTGGTTCCAGTCTGCTGACCATATTATATTAAGGAACTCTCAAAACTGGTCCTATAGCTTCAAATAAAAGGTTTTTAAAAGGTACTAGTCTTCCAGAGAAAATCACTTTTTCTGATTCCATCTTACTTGACTGTGTATCAGCATGAAATGAAAAGCAATGTTCTACTATCTGAGGTCCTCTCCTTTGCCTTTTTGGTGAAAGATATTTGAGGTGGCTTCAATCTTATGATCTTTGAAAGGTCTGTAGAGAAAACCACTTGAGGTCCTGGAATGGAGTCTGTACCAGGTTTTGTAGCCAGTATATTATGGAAAGTCCCTAAATGGGGATTACAAAATAATTAGTCTGTACCTAAGGCAGGAACTCATGCATCACCTTGCCCTAATCTCTGCCATTCTCCTCTTTCCCTTTTTAAGGCTGAGAAGAATTCACATTCTCTGGGTAGAGTCAAGATGGCAGAGTCGAGGCACATAAAATTCTAACCTCTCTTGAGAATCCTCTGTAATCAAACTTAAAACAACATTTCAAAACAAATACTAGAGTGACAAAACCAACAAGTAGAAGGAGTGAAGTAATTTTCTTGCATAAAACAACTTGAAAGGTAGGCAGAGAGGGTCTGAGAAATGGGGTAAATATATATTTCATAAAGAAGCACATGGGGTGAAGGGAGAGAATACCAACATAATGGAAGTTTGAAAGAGGTTGTTAATGGGTAATACTTAAATCTTATGTGCATTGAAATTGACTTAGAGAGGGAAGAACAATCAGATCCACCAGGGCAGAGAATTGTATCATGCCCTATAGAGAAGCAGAAGGGTAATAAATGGGCTGCTAGGAAGGGGAACAATACAAGGGAGAATGAGGACTGGGAGTTGTTTAAAAGGTACTATAGTAGGAAGGGAATAAATAAGAGGGGAGAGAGTGGGAGGGGAAATAACATCAGGTAGGGGAAAGGGAGGAGACTGACTAAAAGGGAAAAGTTGGAGGGGAGAATAAGAGGGATAAGAGAAAAGGCAGAATCTAAGGTGGAAGTCAAAATGGAGGGGAATACAGACATTAATCATAACTGTGAATGGGAATGGGATGACATCACCCATAAAAAGGCAGCAAATAACAGAATGGATTAAAAACCAGAATCCTATCATATGTTTTCTACAAGAAACCCACTTGAGGCAGGTAGACTTACACAGGGTAAAGGTAAGAAGGTGAAGCAGAATTTACTGGGCTGCAACTGAAACATAGAAGGCAGTAGTAGGTAGCAATTATGATCTCACACAAAGCTAAAGCAAAAACATCTCATTAAAAGAGATAAGGAAGGTAATTACATCTTGATGAAAAGCAGTATAAATAATGAAGAAATATTAATACTCAACATATATGCACCAAATGGTACAGCATTCAGATTTCTAAAGGAGAAACTAAATTAGCTTAAGGAGGAAATAGATAGTAAAACAGCACTAGTGAGGGACCTTAACATTCCCCTATCAAAACTAGATAAATCAAAACAAAAAATAAATAAGAAAGAATAAGGGAAGTGAATGAAATGTTAGAAAAATTAGAGATAACAGATATCTGGAGAAAAATAAATAGGGATTAAAAAATGAATATTCTTTCTTTTCAGCAGCACATAGCACATATACAAAGATTGACCATGCAATAGGGCATAAAAATATTGCAAACAAATGTAGGAAAGCAGAAATAATGAATGCAATTTTGCAAACCATAATGCAATAAAAATCATAATCAATAAGGGCTTATGGAAAGGCAGATATAAAATTAATTGGGAACTAAATAATCTAATTCTTCAAAACTTATGGATCAAAGAACAAATGAAAGAAACAGTTACAGATTTCATTGAAGAGAATGACATTGAGGAAATAACTTATCAAAATCTCTGGGATACAGCCAAAGCAGTACTCAGGGGAAAATTTATATCTCTGAATGCATATATCAATAAATCAGGGAGGGAAAAGACCAATGAATTGAGCATGTAACTTAAAAAACTATAAAGAGAACAAATTTAAAATCCCCAGATAAAATCTAAATTGTAAATCCTAAAACTCAAAGGAGAAATTAGTAAAATTGAAAGTAAAAGAACTACTGAATTAATAAATAAGTGTAGGAGCTAGTACTTTGGAAAAACAAACAAAATAGATAAAGTTCTGGTTAATCTATTAAGAAAAGAAAGAAAAAAATCAAATTAACAGTATCAAAGATGAAAAGTGTGACCTCACCTCTTTTGAGGAAGAAATTAAGGTAATTATTAAGAACTATTTTGTCCAATTATATGGCAAAAATATGACAATCTAGGTGAATAGGTGAATATTTACAAAAATATAAATTGCCTAGATTAACAAAAGAGTAAATAGAATAGTTCAACAATCCCATCTCAGAAAAACAAATTGAACAAGTCATCAAGGAACTCCCTAAGGAAAAATCCACAGGACCAGATGGATTCACAAATAAATTCTATCAAACATTTTAAGAACAACTAATTCAAATACTATACAAACTATTTGACAAAATGAGCAAACTAGGAGTCTTACCAAATTCTTTTCATGACACAAATATTTTACTGATTCCCAAGCCAGGAAGACCAAAAACAGATGAAGAAAACTATAAACCCATCTCCCTAATGATCACAGATGAAAAAATTTTAAACAGAATTCGAACAAAGAGACTATAGCAAGTTATCAAAATGATAATTAACTATGAACAGGTGGGATTTATGCCAGGAATGCAGGACTGTTTTAATATTAAGAAAACCATCCACATAATTGAACATATCAACTAACAAAACAATTGAAATCATATGATTATCTCAATAGATGCAAAAAAAGCCTTTGACAAAATACCACACCCATTCCTATCAGAAGCACTAGAAAGTTTAGGAACATAAGGGCCTTTCCTCAAAAAAAAAAATAAGCAGTATTTATTTAAAACTATCAGCAAGCATCATCTGTAATGGGGACAAGTTAGAAGTCTTCCCAATATAATCAGGAGTGATGCAAAGATGCCCATTATCACCTCTGCTACTTAATAGTGTAATAGAAATGCTAACAGTAGCAATTAGAGAAGAAAAAGAAATAGAAGGAATTAAAGTAGGCAATGAGGAAACTAAACTATCACTCTTTGCAGCTTCTGTAAACTTAAAGAATCATACAAAATCAACTAAGAAGTTAGTGGAAATAATTAACAACTTTAGCTAAGTTGCAATGTACCCATAAATCATCAGTATTTCTATATATTTCAAAAAAAAACTCAACAGTATGAATTAGAAAGAGAAACTCCATTTAAAATCACTCTAGACAATATAAAATATTTAGGAATCTATTTGCCAAGACGAACAAAGGAACTATATGAACACAAATACAAAACAATTTTCACACAAAGCTACATCTAAATAATTGGAAAAACAGTAATTGCTCCTGGGTAGGATGAGCTAATATAATAAAAATGACAATCCTATCCAAATTGTTTAATTATTCAGTGCCATAATTATCAAACTCCCAAGGAACATTTTTTATAGAGTTAGAAAACTCATATAACAAAGTTCATCTGGAAGAAGAATGATCAGGAATATCAAAGGAAATAATGAAATAAAATGTGAAGGATGATGGTCTAGCAGTATCAAATCTTAAACTGTAGTATAAAGCAGTGGTCATCAAAACAATATGGTATTGGCTAAGAGTCAGAAGGGAAGATCAGTGGAAGAAACTAGGGGTAAATTACCATAGCAAGCAAATGTTTTATAAACCCAAAGACCCCAGCTTTTGGTATAAGAACTCATTATTTGACAAAAACTGCTGGGAAAATTGGAAAATAGTATGGAAAAAATTAGGCTTAAATCAACATCTTATACCATATACCAAGATAAATTCAAATTGGGTAAATGAAAAATATAAAGAGGGAAATAAAAAATAAATTAGGTGAACATAGAATTGTATATATGTCAGATTTATGGAAAAGGAAGGAATTTAAGACTAAGTAAGAGGCAGAGAACAATACAAAATGTAAAATGGGTGATTTTGTTAGAAAGGGTTTAAATTAGAAGGCAAGCAACAAATATGGAAAACATTTTTATAACAAATTCTCTGACAAAGGTTTAATTTCCCAAATATATAAGGAACTAAGTCAGATTTACAAAAAAAAAAAGGTCAAGTGATATTAATAAAGTTTTCAGATGAAGAAATCAAAACTATCAATAAGCACATGGAAAAATGTTCTAAATCCATCTTGATTAAAGAAACACAAATAAAAATAACTCTGAGGTACCATCTCACACCTAGCAGATTGGCCAACATGACAGCAAAGGAAAATAATAAATGTTGGAGGGGATGTGGCAAAATTGGGACACTAATACACTGCTGGTGGAGTTGCAAATAGTTCCAACCATTCTGGAAGGCAATTTGGAATTATATTCAAATGGCTTTAAAAGAATACATAACCTTTGATCTAGCAATAACACTACTGGGTTTGTACCCCAAAGACGTAATAAGGAAAAATACTTGTACAAAAATATCTATTGCCACACTTTTTATCGTGGCAAAATAATAGAAAATGAAAGGGTGTCCCTTGATTAGGGAATGGCTGAACAAGTTGTGATATCTGATGGTGATGGTATACTACTGTGCTATAAGGAATGATGAACTTGAGGATTTCTACATGAACTGGAAGAACCTCCAGGATCTGATGCAGTGAAATGAGCAGAACCAAGAGAACACTATACACAGAAACTGAAACACTGTGGCACAATCAACTGTAACAAATTTTTCTACCAATAGCAATGTAGTGATCAAGGCAATCCCAAGGGATTTATGAGAAAGAACAATATCCACATCCAGAGAACGAAATTTGGGAGTAGAAATACAAAAGGAAAACATATGATCGATTATGTGGTTCAATGGATATTGCTGGGGTTTTGGCTTTAGAAGAACACTATTATAAATATGAATAATATGGAAGAAGGTTTTGTAAATGATATATGTATAACCCAATGGAATTGCTTGTCAGCTCCAGAAGAGAGAAGGAACGAAAAGAGGCAAAGAAAATGAATCTTGTAACCATGGGCAAATATTCTAAATAAATTTAAAAATAAATAAATATATAGAGGACTAAATTAAATGTATAAGATTAGAAGTCATCCCCCAATTCACAAATGGTTAATAGATATGAACAGGTAATTTTCAGATAAAGAAACCAAAGTTATCAATAACCATATAAAATGTTCTAAAACGTTCTTGATTAGAGAGATGCAAATTAAAAACAATTCTGAGGTATCACCTCACACCTCTCAGATGGAGAATATAACAGTGAAGGAAATTGATAAATGTTGGAGATGTTTCAAAACTGTGATACAAATGCATTGTTGGTGGAGTTGTAAACAAATACAGCCATTCTGGAGGGCAATTTGTAACTATGTCCAAAAGGGCTAAATGATCCTGTATTACCACTATATGTCTATATCCAAAAAAAATTTTAAATGGGAGGAAAGAACTTACATGTACAAAAATATTTGCATCAGTTCTTTTTCAAGTTGCAAAAAATTGGAAAATTGAGGGGATGTCCATCAATTGGGCATGGATGAACAAATTGTGGTGTATGATGATAATGGAATATTATTGTGCTATGAGAAATGATGAACGGGGTGATTTAAGAAAAATCTGGAGAGACCTACATGAACTAATACAGAGTGAAATAAGCAGAATCAAGAGAACATTGTAAACAGCAATAGCAATACTGTACAATGATCAGCTGTGAAAGACTTAGCTATTTTCACAATATAATGATCCAGCACAATTCTGAAGGGCTTATGAATGCTTATCCATCTCCATTTAAAGAACTGTTGGTGTCAGAATGCAGAACGAAGCATAGTATTTTTCACTTTAATTTATTTGTGTTTTTATTTTGGGGTTTTGGTTTTATGAGTATCCTTTTACACAATGACCAACATGGAAGTATGTTTTGCATGACAACACATGTATAATTCACATCGCTTATGATAATAAGTACAGGAGGGGAGAGGGAAAAGAAAGAGGGAGACATTTGATTCTTATAACTTCAGAAAATGCATGTTAAAATTGTTAGAACATGTAATTGGGAAAATAATGCATAAAAATAAGAATACACATTTGTGGAATGAGGTGAGGAGGTGAGTTAAGACTAAATGTGTCTAGGCAAAGTCAGTGTGGCCAAGAAATGTAATGATTGATTCTAACATATGTGAGGATCAATTGAAGGAATTGAGCAAATTTATCCTGGAGAAGACTGGAGGAGTTATAATTAATAAATTTGAGCATTTGAAAGAGTGTCTTGTGAAGGGGCTGTCAAAAGTAAATGCAACCACCAACAATTTTGAAATAGGTCTTGATCAAGGACACATGACAAAACCAGTGGAAATGTGCGTCGGCCATGGGTGGGGGGAGAGCGGGGGGGTGAAGGGGAAAGTAGGAGCATGAATCATGTAACCATGTTAAAAATGATTATTAATAAATGTTTATAAAAAAAAAAAAGTAAAATGGACTGTCTTGGAAGGTCTCATCCCCCCTGGAGATTTCCAAGAAACAACTTGATGGTCAATAGGTGAATATGATGCATAAAACATACTTTTTTAAACTTTTGTTTGTATTAGAAGACCTCAGAGATTCCTTCTTGATCTGGCATTGTCTTCTTGGAACTCTCAGATAGGAAACTATTACATAGTCTCTAAATTAAAGGAATAAAGTTTTCAAACTATAAGTCATGGAGATTGGTGTTTGTGCCCAACCAAAATTAGAAGATACTATTAAAGAAACAGTTTGTGAAGACAAAATGAAGTGGCAAATTCTGTGGAGCAGTGAGATCCATTAAGGGACAAAAAATACTAGACTAACCTAATTTCCTCTTTAACAATATTGCTAAGCTCCTGTTAAACAAGTTCATGAATTTGATATAATAAACCTGAGTTTCAGCATGATATTAGACAGAGTTTATCATGATATCTTTGTAGATGCAATAGAGTGATATGGACTGAATGATGGAATAGTTAGGAGGATTTTGAACTGATTTAGGTGAAAGACCTCAAGAATAGTGACAATCAGAGATAAAGCCTTTATGCAATGATCCACAAATCTATTCTTGAAAATATACCATATTTTAACAACAATTTTAATAAAGGAATAAATTCTATACTAGTACAATTTAAGAATATAAAACAAAAAAAAGCTCAAAAGGATAGCAAAGGATATTTTCCTTATTAAATATCACTTTGTCCCTCGTTCCATCCTCTGGGGCCAAACAAAACATAACTAATAACTCTTCCATTTGATAACTTTCTACACAAGCCTGCTAAGTTGGGGTTTTTGTGGTTGTTGTTTTACACATATATCAGATATGTAGTTCATAGACTACATGAGGCCTAAAATACTACAAAATGTGGTCCAAGTCAGATTAAAATATAATTGGGAAATATTTAACAAATAAAACTATAACCTAATATAGATATGTTAATATGTGACTTTCTAAAGCAATATACAGCCAGTAAAGTTCCTTAGTGGTCTCAATTTCTATTTGATTTCGACACCTTTGACCTATATTAATCGACATTAGTTTTTCAGCTGGTCCTTGCAAGGGAAGGACTTAAATGCCATTTGCTTATCTTGTCATTCACTAAGTTTTAAATGTTCTTCCTATATAATTGCATGAAGAACTGAATAGCATATTCCAGATATGATCTAACCAGAGTAGAGTATAGCAGAACTATCACAAAATCACTCTCAGAATATATAAACTTCTTATATTACCAGCTTGACAAATGGTCATTCAGCCTTTTGTTGAAATTATCTAATGTCTAACAAATTAGCTTATCCCACTTTTAGATAAATAATGAAGAACTTTTTTTCTTTACAGCAAGTTTATATTCTGGTTTAATTTAGAAGAGGTTATTTTTATTTAAAATGTTGCTTTAAAAAAGTATTTTCTTTTTCCACAGTGTACACATTTCTGGTAGATAAGATTAGCTTTTACTTCACTAAGTTTTAAGTAAACCAATGACCATGATTCAATAATGCTAGTATAACAACATAAACCAAATATGAAGTCGGAGGTCAAAAGTAAGGTACCAAAATTATCCACCGCCTCAAATAACTATGCTTGAGTTTCTGTGCCCATTGATATGATTTGTTTCAGAAATACTTCTGCAGAGTATTTCTAAAGGAAGGCTAAAATGCTTATTTTTTTCTCCAGTGGACAATTTCAAAACTAGGAAAATTGCACTTGAAAGTAAGACAGAATTTACAACCTATTCCTCATCAAAGTATATACATTGTTTTGATGTTTATGGGAAGAGTGGCCCTGCAAGAGATAGATATTCAAATTATGTCAGTTTAAGAGCAATCACATTACTTTATAAAATTTGGTGAAACCAAATAACTTTATTCCCAGATGTCCACAACATTTTTTATGTGAATTTGTTAGGAACATTTCTCTGAGAATCTTTGAGAATCGGATACTCTGGTTCTGGTGACTAATTTTTTAAAATTATTTTTTGATCCCTAATTGAGAAAAATTTAAATTTAAAAAATTAATTTGAAGGTACTATTATGAATGCTCTAGATGTTGCAACTATTAATTCAAATTGAAATTATTTTGCTCATGCCAATATTTATTCATTATACTAAAAAAATACGATTAATGTCTTTTACCTGAAAGTAGACTAGATACATCTCCACTACAACCAAAGTGAACCTTTAAGATTTAGCCTTGTTTGTGGAGTAGAAAACATCTTGGCTTTATATGCCTTTAATGGTCTTTTTGTTTATTAAAAAAGTAATATATTGTTTCATATTTTGTCATACTCTGGTTTTAGTCCCAATGGCACTTAGTAATGGTGATGTTTGGATTATAGTAGTTATAATATATCAATATCCTGAGCACGACATTTTTATCTGGGAAAATAAAATCAGGATCACTTAATTTCTCTCAATCTCAATTTTATCATTTGTGAAATAGAGATAATAACATCACTTACAAGGAAAGATTGTTGTGAGAATAAAGTGAAAAATATAAAAGTAGTTGTGCAAACCTTAGAGAGTTATATAAATGTAAAGCATAATTATTTTCAAAATATGTATGATGTTGATTTTTTAAAGTTTTGTTGTAACAACAATTTTAATAACAATTAATTAATGATTATTAAGAGACCTAATAATAATAATGAGACAAATATTAATTTGTTTTAGGCAAAGATCACTTGTCCAATATACAGATCATACATGAATCAGATAACAAAATAAAGGCTATTTTCTCTCATATAATCTCATTCATGGTCAGAACATATATGTTGTTTGCTGTTCAGATTTAGATACAATTATATAGGTAATACGTTTATAAATCACTGAAAGATAAGGTTTGTAAATGACATTTACATTATGTCATTTTTAGGTTCTTATGCAATAATTAAAAAATAAAAGCAAACAAAAATCAAATGTGAATGTCTTCCTCCTTTACTCTCAAAATGGAGAGAGTATCATAAAATGTGAAGTTTTAAATGACAACTTCATGTTTCTGCCGGATTCTTTCGACTGAAGGTTTTTCTCTCTTTTATTTCTGAAGGTAATTTTGTACAGAGGCAAAAAGTTTTCATTTGGGAAGAGCTGCCAAGATTGTTAATATATGCATGCACATTTTGATGGAATACAAAAAGAAATCAAGTAGTATTTTTGAAGAATTATGGCACAGGATATTCCAAGTATACAAGACAATGGCTTATAAATAGACAATGGAATCAAGAGGGGAATAAAAGAAAAAGAAAAGGAAATACTGAATTGGAAGATTATGTAGTTGAGATCAATATGCTGGGCACACAATGAGTCTTCCTCACAGATGCTTCTCAGGCATTGGTCTGGTATAAAAACCTCAGCTAAGTTCAAGTGAGAGTGAGGGAAGAAAAGTAAATCATTTACACATTAGAATTAGCCATAGTGAGAACATAATTATTTGATATGTTGGATGGTCTGGAGCCGTGGTTCCCAAACTTTTTTAGCCTAATGCCCACTTTCCAGAAAAATATTACTTAGCCCCCTGGAAATTAATTTTTTAAAATTTTAATAGCAATTAATAGGAAAGATAAATGCACCCGTGGCCATCACCACCTTCCTGGATCACTGCAGCACCCACCATGAGGTGGTGGCGCTCACTTTGGGTATCACTGGTCTGGAGGGAAGAAATTAGGACTGACAGTCAGGGCAGCTAGCTTCTAGCTCCAGGACATCCCTGAAATATGACTAAGATCACAAACGACTAAGTTTACTGATTTTTAAAAGAGTCATGATCTCACCAGGTATATTTGCCATCGAAATCTGTTATGAGGATTAAGCAAATGCTATAGTATAGAAATAGTGGCTTAAAGCCCAAAAGACCTCTATTTACTTTTTATCTGACTCTGTGTATACTGTACATTGCATATGTTCTGTATGACAGCATTAGTATAATCTCTGTCAGATTATTTATCATCTCAGGGACAGAATCTGTACCATAAACTGTCATTCTAACTGGCTCTGAGACTGAACAAATCATGTCACCTCTGTGGGCCTCAGTTTCCTAATGGAGACTGGGTCCTCCACAATTCTGAAATCCCTTGATAATCCGGATTGGTAGATATTTTGTTTTGTTTTGTTGTTTTTTTTTGAGATGTTTAAAATAGTAATACTTTTGCAAAAATTACTTGAGTATTCCCTTTCCAGTGTATTGTTCTTAAATGTAGAGCAACCTAACCCAAATAGAATTACTTTTAATTAAGTACTTGTTATGTGCCAAGTCCTGTGGGGTTTCATGTAGATACAATTAAAATCCAAAAACAGGCCTTTCTTCCAAGTAGTTCACAATACAGTGAAGACAACATCAGGGGATGTCTAGAGGGGAAGACAAACTCAGACAACTTTATATACACAAGATATGTTATTGTTCAGTCATTTTCAGTCAGCTCTGACTTTTCATAACCCCATCTGGGAATTTCTTCTCAAAGATACTGAAGTGGTTTGTTATTCCTTCTCTAGCTCATTTTGAGGATCTTAAGCAGGATTAGATCTCAGGAAGATCAGCCTTCCTGAGTCAAGGCCTGGCACTCTATCTCCTGCCTCGCCTAGGTGTCTTCATATAAATATAAACAGAATGAAATGAAGATAGTCTCAAAGAGAAGGGAACACAGTTAAGGAGAGCTGGGTGTTATTCTTGAAGAGGATGAGATTTTAGCTGAGAGCTGGAGAAAGCAAGAAGGAATACATGAGGAGGGTGGAGATAGCCATTGAAAATGCTGTTTAAAATAAAGGGAGAGGTTTAGATGATTCTAAGATTTTTCCCAAAGTGTTATATTGCCATAGACATGGAGGCTATGGGAGAATAGAAGTCAGTGAAAAACAGCCAAATGCAGAGACCCCAACTGATGCCATGGATCTGCAGGCACCAGGACATACAAAGTCTTGATCCAAGCCTAATCCAAGACCCAAAATCCACCCAAGGCTCAGTATTATATAGAGATTTGACACAAAGAGATGATATGGCATTAATGGGAGACTACCTTGATATCAGTGAGACAAAGGATTAGGAAAATCTGGACCAATTAAATAACAATATTCTTTTATTAGTTACCTAATTAAAAATTATGAACACAAAATGGGGGGGGGAGGGGAGGTGGGAAATATAACCCTAATCATGCCACTTTTCTTAAAAAGTCGCTAGCATCTGTATCCCAAGGAGAAAAAAGACTGGGGAAAAGAACCTACATGTACAAAAATATTTGTAGTAGCTTTTTTTTTTTTTTTTTTTTTTTTTTTTTTTTTTTTTGTGGTGGCTAAGAAATGGAAACTGAAGGTATATCCAACAATTGGGAAATAGCTCAACAAGTCGTGGTATGGGCTTATAATGGAATGCTGTTATACCATAAGCCATGACAAAGATGATCACACACACACATACACACACACACACGCACACAAGCTGAGAAAACTTATATGAACTGATGCAAAGTAAAGCAAGCAGAACTAGGAGAATGTTGTACACAGTAGAAACAATAATGTATGATGATCCACTGCTTAACTATCATAAATAAGACAAGGATCCAGGAGGAACTCATGATGCAAAAGGATATCAACTACCACAGAAGGAACAGTCTGAATGCAGATTAAACATAACATTCTTCACTTTATTTTTCTCCACGAATTTTTCTCTAGTGTAAGCAGTGTGATTTGTTTCACAACATGACAAACAGGGAAATGTGTATTATGATATATATACATATGTATGTATATATATGTATACACACACAAGCTCTAACATATTATCCATCTTTGGGGGAAGGGGAGAAATGGGAGGAAGAGAGATAAGATGGATTTCAAAATGTCAGAAAATGAATATTAAAAATTGTATCAACATGCAATCTAGAAAAACAATTAAAAGGAGTTAGCAATGGGGGAAAGGTTAGACCTCCAAGGAAGTTAAGTATTAGTGTGAGTGCATTCATGAGGGTTGAAATCAAAACAGTCCAACTGAATTTCACCAGCATACAAATAAAATTGAAATTCATTCAACTGAAGTACACAAATAGTTTTTGAATATGAATACAGTTTGAAAATACTGTCTTCACTAGCTATAGTTTCCATGTTCAGATTCATTTTTACTTGAGAACAGTTATCCCTCTCTTAAAGATGTGTAATTATTAGCTTTGTGCAAGAAGACACAACTGGGGAAAAGTCTATTTAGTACTGTGTTTTATTGATATTCAGAATCATATTCAAAATACTTTAAGCATACATGCATATATATGTACATATATGCATTTTCAATACAAGCTAGCATAGCAACATTTTTTCTAGCCTCAACTCCAAATAATAAGTCAGTCTATTGTTTCACTCACATCTTATGACCACAGAATACATCAAAGGAAAACAATGGAAAGAATGGCAGGTCCAACATTCTTTTTCATTTTAATTTCTCTTTCAATTACAGGTAGAAAAAGTTTTGGCGTTTGTTATCTGACATTTTGTGATCCAAATTCTCTCCCTGAGATAGTAAATAATCTGACATAGCAATGCTGTTATACAATATACATTTCTATATTCCTCAGATCATGAAAGAATATACAAGAAAAAATTCATGAAGGAGATAATATGTATCAATTTAGCTACTTATAATCTTCAGGGGAGTCCCTTTGGTAGATTTGAAAATAATTAGATGTTCTTGCCTTAGCTCTTTAGTCATGTTGCTCCAGGCATTCCAAGGTTATCACCACCACCACACATGAATACATTCTTTATTCCTATGCCATATTAGATCCCTCCACCCTGTCATTTCCTTCTCTGGCCCACTCTGGACCCCATATCTCTCAAGAGTGTTATTTATGTATCATCTTCCTCGCAAAGCCTCCTGATCCAAATAGAATCTCCACTTGGTGATATTACTACATTTTGGGATCAAGCATTGTCCTAAGTTAGAACACTATGTGAGAAATGTTGCTACAATCATACCTTTTGCTTCAGTAAGTATTTGTTCCTGCAGTAGATAATGACAATAAAGAGATTTAGTTCCTTCTGGAAACTCTATTCTCCCAAATTGGAGACAGATACTCTAGGGATTTTTCTGCAGCTTTTATAACCAGTTTTGTTTCCGAGGCCCCCTCCACCATCCAATTGTATCCCATTTCCACTCAAACCAGCTTTAAGATATTTTTTCCTTTAAAAAACATGGCTATTAACTAACTACTGAGAAAATGGCTATTTTGGGCCTTCTTAGAAGACTTTAGTAATAGTTCTTTGCCCCTTTGATAAACTCCTGGGTCTTCTTTTGCCTTGTAGCAAAGTAAAAAAAGAGAAAGATGTTAAGTAGCAGTGGTGATGCTGCTAGTAATCTCTTTAAAAATCTAATTATTGTGCTTTTCCCATTCAGTGGTTTTTTTTCTTTTAAACTGAACTTGTTCCAAATTTCCCCCTTCTATCAAATCTTTAATTCCTAAGTGTTTTACTAGTTAATTTGTATCAAATGGTCCCCTAGCAACCATTTCAAATAGGAAAAGATCAGATTCCTCTGCTCTCTCATTTTAAAGGGACTGCATCCCTTTTCCCATATTGATATGAGGAAAATTGTATTAATATTATATGTCTCATACTACGATATAGTTATATATTTGTTGTTAGTGGAGTCACTTATTGAGGTTGTTTACAACTAGAAAATAAAAGAATTATTTACTTCCATATTTTCCTCTGAGAACTTGAAAGAAATAATTTGCTCAATATAGAAGGGCATTTCAATATACTTATAATAATAGAGCAAGAAAAAATACTTAAGTTCCTATTCTGTGCAAGGCAGTGCTAAATGACTTGCCCAGTAATACACAATCATTAAATCTCCAAGGCTCAATTTGAACTCGGGTCTTTTGATTCCAGGCCCATCACTTCATCTACTATGGACACTATCCACTGCTGTGATATGCAGCTGTGTTCCAAAGTAGCAAACTGCTATCTTGTACCTACAGAAATGGTTGCCCATTTCTGCATATCACACTGCTACCACCTAATGCAGAGAAAAGAAAGAGAAAAAAAGAAAACAAGGATCTATTAACTACTTATTATGTGCCTAGCACTATAAATGCTCAGGATAGGAAAAAGTAAGATAGTTCTTGCTTCTTCCCCCTTACATTCTAATCCGGGGAGAGAAAACACAAAAGGAAACTGAAAGGCAGGTGTGAAGAGCAGGAGGAAATGAAGGTATCAGACTTGGTTTTGAATTTCAGAAAATAAGAACAGGTCTTTATGGGGATTGAATGGGGGAAATGACTGGACATGAGAAGAGAAAGGGGAGGGGAAGAAAAAAAAGAAGGGATTAAGAAAAAGAGAAAAAGGGAAGAAAGCTTATGAAAAAGGAAAGAGTGAAAAAAACAGTAGAAGAAAAAGAGAAGTGGAAGAAGAGAGAAAAGGATAGTTCAAACTCTTGATTGAGCAACTTTGAGCTTAATGGACTTGAGTTGAAAACATTAGAGAATTTCCACTCACCTTTAGATCTCTCAAGAAGAGATTTAGTCAAGTTCTAGAAACCTAACTCACTGATAAGAACAGGTGTTGAGATAAGGATTCTCATAGCTCATAAGCAATACAATATGAAGTATTGCTTCAAGAACTAGAATTATCTTAATTCCAAGCACTTACCTATTCAAAACATGGGACTTGTGGTTCTAGTTTCACTTTATGCCTCAGGGAAGCTCAAGGCTATGAAGAGGATCAGATATTTTATAAAAAGCAGTAAGATCCTGCTCAGGGAAATATAAATTCATTGTGAAACTTACTTAGGAAGCTATAATTATAGAAGATTCGGCTATTGCACAAACCAGAGATGGGACAAAATAAAAGCAAGGAGATGGGAGGTAAGTGTTGTCATAAATATGATACACAAATATTATATATGTATGCAAAATTTTATATATGTTGAAATCAGATATAATCTAAAATGTACAACTATGATGATATCATATTTTGACTCCTAAATAATATTGGAAAAAATTTCAAATTTGCATCATCAGCTTCATCCCCATCTCCTGTCCATCTGACTAATTTCACCTGAGAATAACAATGTCAATATAAATAACAATATAAGCAATATTTATAAAGCACTTTCAATTTTGAAAAGTGATTTCCATGTCAACTTATTTTATTCCAGTATATCTATTTTATAGAGTATGCATAGGTTACATATGTATGTATGTGTTTATGAGTGTTTTTCCTTTTTCCTTCCTGGTATGGACATTGATTTATTACAGAATGATTCATTTAGAAATTCATTATTTAGTCTTTGGGCAAGGTCTGTCATTTTCACCATTGCAACAACTCTCTCTTTTCACCTGGACTACTGCAAAAGCATGCTGATGGGGCTCACTGCCTCAGGTTTCTCTCCATTCCATTCAACCTCCAAAGTGATTTTCCTAAAGCACAGGTCTAATTATTTAACCTCCCCTCACTCCCCACCCCACAATTAAACACTCAATAAGCTCTTTTGTTCTATTGTCTCCCTATCACCTCCAGGATTAAATAGAAAATCCTGTATTTGGTGTTCAAGACTCATCATAACTTTGCTTCAATCCTTCTGTCCCTTTCTAGTCTTTTAATACTTTATTCCCCGCCACATGCTCTTCATGCATGACACTGGCCTCTGTGCTGTTCCTAAAATACAACACTCAATCTCTAAGCTCTGAACATTTTCTCTAGCTCTTCTCCATACCTGGAATGCCCTCCCTTCTCATATCTACCTATTGGCTTCCTTCAAGTCCCAGCAAAAATCTAATCTTCTATAAAAAGCTTTGCCCAATCCATTTTAATTCTACTTCCTTTCCTTATATGTCAAAGTCTGACATATAACAGGAGCTTAATAAATGCTTATTCACTGATAGTTGTCAAAAATGGGCAAAAGAACTGAATCAATTTCTCTTTATATTTCAATAAATAATCTAACATGTTCAAAGAAATAGCATAAATTTAAGTCAGCTCACATTGGGTCTGGCTAATTCAGTGATAGGTTTAATAACAGAATTTGAATACAGTGTTAACAGAAAAAAGGACTCATTTCTCTTCAGATTGCATATAGTATACCTTCATTAAGTCATGCAACTTAAAACAAATAGCTGCTCCACTGGGTTGAACAGTTCCTCCTTTTCTGTGTCTTTTCCTCCACTAGAATGCAAACTTCTTAAGGTCAAGGACTGTCTTTCTTTTGTTTACATTTGCATTCTCAGAGTTTAAATTTGTGCCTGTAATATAGGAAATATTTAGTATATACTTCATCACTTGACAACTGTAAGAATTCCCTGTTGTTTCCCAGAAGTAGAGATGCAATTTATAAGGCAGATAAAAAAGACTTTCAGCATAGCCCCTCACTTTCAGAGTAACTATTCAGCTTCTAGATTCTCCCCAGAATAACCCTGAATGCTTTTATTAAAGGATATTATTACTCAGAGCTGTTTCTTAAAAGGTGCTCACTATCTTTCCATTTTCCACATCTAATGTGTAAAGGAAGGGAGCAGTTACTCCTTTCTCATAATTACCTTGCTCCAGCAAAAAGAAAAAAAAAAGCAGTTCTGTTTTCAGGGAAGGCTACAAGTCTTAGAGATGGGATGCCTATAATTTCTTCTTTCTTAAGCTCATTTAAAAACTGAACTACTCTTGCTCTGGGGAAAGTGGGCTCCCTCTATTATGCAGAAAAGTGATATGTACCTTCTTTGAGCCCAGTGAATTTGTTCCATATGTAATTGGTAACAGCATACTGAGGATCCAACTTCTCCCATTGAATAGGGACTGAAGTAGAAAGACATTTATCTCATATTCTGGTATAATTGTAAACTGAAACTAAAGTGCAAAAATAGTGAGGATTTTTCCCTATAGGTGGCTTTAAAGGGTTATCAGAAATAGCTTGTCTAACTTTTAGAAGATCTCATTTCTCAAGATCTCATTTCTACCCCTTTACTTTCCATGATCTATACTGGAGAAAAGGTTTTTTATAAAAGGGAATCAAAGAATTTATCCTACTGACATGCAAGATAACTTTAAAACGTGGCTATTATTAAATTATTGATAAGCACTTAGTAAGGGCTTACTATATCACAGTGCAAAGACAAAAATAAAGCATTCCCTGCCTTCCGGGACCTTATGGTCTTTAAGGGAGAATTAGCAAGGACACAAAAGAGAAACATAAAAACTATAAAAAGAAACACAAAATAATTCTATCATGTACAATGGCATACCAGGAGCTATGGGAAAAGGCAAAAATCAGAAAAAAGAGAAGAAAGCTAGGGATTCTGAAAAGGAAAGTTAAGAAGATAAAATATTCCAGGAATAGGGACCAATCTGTATGAAAACACAAGTGGGAGATAGAATTTTATATATGAGCAGTAACAAGAAAGGTAGCAAGTTTGGACAATTGGGAAAATATATGAAGAACAATGTATACTAAATTGGAGCCATTATAAAGATCTTTAAAATGTAAAGTTTATATTTTATCTTAGATGTAATTCTTAGCCACTGGCTTCATTGAGCTGAGGAGTGACCTAATCAGACCTGAACTTTAGCATCATCTTTCTGTGTTATTTGGAATTTTGGGGGTTCCATTGAGAGGTATTTGGGGCTCATTTAAGTTTTAAATATTTAGATATATGACAAACTCCATTATAGGCAATCTGCATTGTAATTTTCAAAGTGTCATCACAACAATTATTTGGCATCCTCAGTTTGAAGGATGAAAGGCCTAATGAAGCAAGCTATCCCCAGTAATTGAGACTTTCAGACATTCAGATCTTTTCTGGAGTCACAGAATAATTAGCAAGATAGTTATTGTAAGAATACCCACATTTCATGATATATGTTCCAAACTATTCAAACAATGAGTGAAGTAAACCTATGGCAGAATTATTTCTGTGTTATACAGTTTATGATTCCAAACTAAGTCCCTTCTATAGTGCCCTGTAACACAATTCTACCCCATCTTATAGAATCATAGGAGAATGGACCTTTTATTTCCTTGATGTAGGGAACTTATGTTTGAGAGAACTCCCTTTACCAAATGCAGATCTGTACCTTTTCTCACATTGTTGCCCAAAATTCAGAAAGGTAAAGTGATTTACCCAGGTTTACCTCCTCAATAAGTTTCAGAGACAGGATTTGAAGTCAGATGTTCTTCTCTTCAATGACAGCTCTCTAGCCTTCACTTCAATATACAGTACTATCTCATTTTCAGAATAGGGAGTAGGGAAATTCAGTAAATAATTATAGAATCACTTAACATGCTAAATGTGAAATAATTAAATGCTGATAGTGCTAAATAATTATATCATTCACTCTTTCATCTTACTCTTATCCCAAAAGATTCTCTATTTAGCTTCATTTCTGTGTATTAGGATTTAAAAAAAATTAAAACTAAAATGATCTATCCCTCACTGGGAATAAGAAATTATTATTTTAGTCCCTTCCCTCTCCAAGCCAGCATTGTCATTTAACTGTCTTGTAATACAGAGTATTGGGTTTTGCTTTGTTTTTCTGGACTATTTAGTGCAATTACATTAGATGTCTTTGAAGTCATGCTTGTTTCTTTGTTAAACTCTTTTTTCCCCCTTTATCTATCAAAGATAAGAGTCTCCTAGGGGAAGACCTCTTATTTAGAGCTGGTGAGATATTTGGGGAAGCAGCTACTTTGAGTTAACAAATGAATGCATAGGACACACCTGAATGAATCCACACCACCTGTGAGGTGATTAGATGGTAGAAGGAAGCAACTTAATTGAAAAAGCAATCTGTAAAGCCAAGAAGACTAGCATTAAAATATCTTTGAGAATATTTCATTTGAAAAAAAATCAGATTAGCTTTGTTTTCTTTTTGTTTGCCAGATCAATATCTAAATGGAAAAAATGTAAAGACCTAAAATCCCTTATTAATAGGCTAATGAAAGCTGAATTTCCTAAATGAATAGGGTCAATCCACAATAATAAAATTGATCTTTTGGTATCAATTTGATCAGTTTTGAAAAAACTCCTTCCTTCTAATGGTAATATAATTGTTGTCTTATCTTTCATTTTGTATAAGTTAGTATAAATTATTTCATTAAAAAAAGCTGTCTTGTCACATCCATACACCCTTTTCTTCTATGAGTAAAATATAAAAATCTAATAATTTCTTAACTCCATTTCTTACTACAGTTTGCCTCCCCTACTTAAAATGAATGCAATCACTCCTCATCCCAACCTCTAAAATCCCTAGCTTCCAAGTAAGGTTCAGCTCATGTGGTATCTAACAGAATTTTTTTCTGTACCCCTTTTTGGGGGAACACTTTCCTCCTCAAATTACTTTTGCTTACACCTGTATACTTGTTAATATTCTTACTAGTACATAAGTTCCTTGAAAGCAAGTACTTTTTCAAATTTGCCTTTATATCTTAAGCACTTGTAAAATGTCCTTATCCTTTGTATCCCCCACTCAGGATTTTTAAAGTTTATTAAATTTTGTTGCAAAGTTGAAGACTCATCTACATAAAAATAGCTTCAGCCAAGCAGTTTATTCGAAAACTTAAGATAGTATTTCTTTGCATTTGACATGAGCCAGCTAACCAATCTCAGTAAACTATTCCAGTGAACAGAAAATCAAATGTATTTTGAACAAAACTGTAATGATGGATGGAGTTAAGTGGCCATTATGATATTACTGATTTAAGGTCATTTACAGTTAATAATTTTAGCACTGAAGTCCTGGACATGGTCTCAGAATTCACTTTTACCACACCTGATAGAATGAATTCAGAACTATACAGACACTAATTAAAAATCACCAGGATAAAAACTGTGGAAAAGACACAAATAGTAAAAGCATTTTTAGCTAGTCATTTCTGAACACTTAAAAGTTTTGTTTTCTCCCCCTGCCCCTGGGCCCCATACCCTGGGGTTGTGTGGAACATTAAAGTTGCTTAGCCTTCCATAAATCACTAATTTATGACAAAAATATAACGGCCTATGCTTGTGCTGATTTATTTGGAAATCCAATGTTTAATACTAAAACATTTTATATACCTCCCCTATGTAGCCTCCTGCATCAGTTCAAGTCCTGAAGGGGCTGCTCAGAGCCATTTTGATCAACCCACCAACTTCCTAACAAGATTTTTTACAAGTTCTGTATCTTCTGCAAGAGCAACAGTCATTCCGGTCACTTCCCATTGGTGGACAATAGAGTTCGCTGGACAATAGGGTTGACACTTTTCCAAAGTCGCAAATGTTTGTTCAATTTTGCTCCAGCTTCTGGAAAGTTACAGCAAACTACATCTCCCAAAGCTTCTTGTGCATGCTGATTCCCACAGCTCCAATACCATTTTCAGTTGATACACATTCATGTTTGTCCCTGAATTTTCAATGGGCTGGTCACTGGGCCCTGGTGAAAAGGTCTCCAGTGGCTGAAGGGGCTGGGAAGGTGGAGGGTGGGAGAGGAATAGAGGGGGCAGGGCGGGGCAGGGCACTGCAGGGCAGGGTGGGTTGGGATGTGATAGAGATACCTGCCTTGCATCTAGGGATAAAAAACTATACAAATAAATAGTATTTTTAAAAAATCCTTACCTTTTGTCTTAAAATTAATATCAGATTCAAGACAGAAGAGCTATAAACCCAATGCAACTGTGGTTAAGTGACTTCCTCAGCGCAAGTGCGGAGGTGGGAGGGGCATCTCAACCCGGGTCACTCCCCACAGGCACCAAGAAGGCAGCATTCTGCACTCTCCTGGCTTTTTACAGCGCCATCTTCTGGTGGGGAGGTGCATGCTTAGTAAGAACTTAAGTGAATTCTGGTTGAATTACACTGAACTTGGAAAGGAATATTGTTCAGTAGAAAGAGGGCTATGTTTATGGTCAGGACATGGAGGATCAGACTTGTGCTCTGCCACTTGTTTAACCTTGGGGAAGTTTTTTAACCTCTTTGTGCCTCAGTTTCCTCATCTTTAAAATTAAGCTGTAAGACTAGATGACCCTTGATGTCTCTTCAAGTTCTAAATCTATCATGAATGATCAAATGATAAGAGTTTTACAAGGTACAGCTTAGTTATCTAGATCCCCCTAACTGAATGCACCTCAGCTTATTAATATGTTTTGTGATTTAATGGAATGTTAAAAGCTTGAAGGGAAAAAACTACCAACTACACACATATACATATATACAAATATATATATGGAGAGAGAGAGAGAGAGAGAGCAAGAAAGAGGGAGAGAGAGAGAAAGAGAGAGAGAGAGAGAGAGAGAGAGAGAGAGAGAGAGAGAGAGAGAGAGACATAGATTTTAGTCTTTCTCTATCTCTGACTCTGGTGGCTCTGGCTCTTTTTCTGTTTTTGCCTCGGGCTCTTAATCCACTAATAATAACAGACAATATTTATCAGTATTTACTGCATGATAGGAACTGTACTAAGAATTTTGCAATTATTATTTCATTTGATTCTCCCAACAACCATAGGAGGTAGAGTGTTATTATTATCCTTATTTTACAGATAACGAATAGTAACTTAAGTAGAGTTAAAATAAAAAGGGGTTAAGTAACCTAAGTCACACAGCTAGTAAATGTCTGATACTGGATTTGTGCTTTGATCTTTCTGACTCAATGAAGAAAACCACTCCCTAGAAAAGGAAATACAAAACCTCAAACAAGAAAATAACTAAGAAAGGAAGTACAAAGCCTCAAGGAAGAAAATGGATCCCTATAAATTCAGATTAAGCTTGGATGCTAATGACTCCATAAGATCGGGAAACCATGAAACAAATTTAAAAAGTAGAAGAAAATCTGAAATATCTCATTGGAAAAACAACTGGCTTGGAAAATAGTTCTGTGAGATATAACTTCAGAATCATGCACTTCCTAAAAACCATAATTAATAAAAAAGAGCTTAGATATAATATTGCAAGAAATCATTCTATCCAAAGTAATTTACTTATTTAGTGCCATACCTATCACACTACCAAGAAATTTTTTTTATAGAATTAGAAAAAAAAAACCAAAAACTATAACAAAGTTCATTTGGAAGAACAAAAGATCAAGAATATCAAGGGAAATAATATAAAAAAAAAACATGAAGGAAGGTGGTGTGTTAGTTAAAATCACCTGGGGTTCTATTTGGAAGTATTGAACCTCAATATAGTGTTTGACAAACTTCTGTGGACCTGTGGGAGTCCTTAAAACTACATTTCCCATGATCCAACAGGTTTCATGGGTTTCCGATTTTGGATGACTTATTCAAGGTGAAGGACTGTTTGAAGTAGGGGGTAGTGACTTGGAACTTGCTCTTTAGTTACCTGAGCTCTAGGAGAGAGGAAGGTAAATGGCTGAGGTGAGGTTGGAATAGGTTTCTTACAGGCTCGTGGTCAGTTTATCTCTATCAGCATGGCTTTTATTAAAATACTATTCTCCTTTTTGATCTTGGCCCTCATCATTTTTAATCATAACAGTTGCCTAGCAGTCTATGATAAACCCAAAGAGCCTAACTTTTGGGACAAAAACCCACTATTTGACAAAAAACTGCTGGGAAAATTGCAAAACAATATGGGAGAGATTAGGTGTAGATCTACATCTCATACCCTACACCAAGATAAATTCAGAGTGGGTGAATGACTTGAATATAAAGAAGGAAACTTTAAGAAAATTAGGCAAAGAATAGTATACTTGTCAGGTCTCTGGGAAAGGAAAGATTTTAAAACCAAGCAAGAGTTAGAAATAAATTACAAAATGTGAAATAAATAATTTCGATTACATTAAATTAAAAAAGTTTTGTACAAACAAAAAATGCAACTAAAATCAGAAGGGAAAAAATGAACTGGGAAAAAATCGTTATAACAAAAAACTCTGACAAAAGTCTACTCAAATATAGAAGGAACTAAATCAATTGTACAAAAAAATCAAGCCATTCCCCAATTGATAAATGGGCAAGGGACATGAAAAGGCAATTTTCAGAAAAAGAAATCAAAAGTATCAATAAGCACATGAGAGAGTGTTCTAAATCTCTAATAATTAGAGAAATGCAAATCAAAACAACTCTGAGGTATCACCTCACCCCTAGCAGATTGGCTAAAATGATAGCAGGGGAGAGTAATGAATGTTGGAGGGGATGTGGCAAAATTGTGACATTAATGCATTGCTGGTGGAGTGTGAATTGATCCAACCATTCTGGATGGCAATTTGGAACTGTGCCAAAAGAGCGATAAAAGACTGCCTGCTCTTTGATCCAGACATACTATTGCTGGGTTTTTACCTCAAAGAGACCTGTAATGCAAGGTGGCTAACAGAAACTTTGCTTCTGTAATTTCTAACAGTCACAAAAAATCAACTAAACATCTTAGAATCTTCAGAAAGTCAGTTAGGACTTGAAGCTATAAATAGAGGTGAAGTTCCAACTGACTAAGCTTTTGCCTTCTGGCTTTCGCTATGGCTGGAGGCTTTTGCTTTGGCCTTTTTGGCTTGGTTTTGCTTTGGCCTTGGCCTGTGCTTATCTTGTCTTGGGGAGATTTAAACCTATCTCATTTCTCTGGACCTCTCCCTAATCTCTCCATCCATATCTCTCCCTTTCCCCTGAATTTCCTTTGGGTCCTGGGTGGAAGGGAGGGCTTGGTGATTAGACATTGTGGGTTTAGTTTCTATAGGCTAGTAGAGTATCCTCAAATAAATTACCCCTAGTTTTAATGACTTAATAAAGATTTTACTTAAAAGACAGTCAAATCTTCCTGACTGGGAGAGCCGAACTCTCTTAGTCTAAACCTCTCCACAACGCATCCCCCACTATCACCCTCTCCCTAGCTGCAGTTAGAAAACCCTGAACCCCTCTCCCCTTCTGACTGACCCTGGTATTAATAAATCCCCTTGTTATCGATTCAAACCCTCTGGTGAATCATTGTGTCGAAAATTAAGACAAGGGCTCAAGGGGAAAGAATCATTTTCTTCTATTTCCTTGAGGGGAGCTGGGGGCATCCATCTTGGCAGGAAGTACCTCCCCGAGACTTCCTCCAGCCATCAGTTTGACTGGCAAGGAGGGGCCCTCTTGACTTCTCCCTCAAGAGACTTTAGAAACTAACAAGAGAAACCCTCCAGCCAAACCTAAACATTTCTTACTGGCCCTAATTTCCTCCCTGTATCCTGTGTCTCAAGCCTCTGAGAATAAACCTGTTTGAGCTGCCCTCTCCTACATACCCCCTTTTCTTTATCTCCTATATACCTTCCCTTACCTTCATTCCTCCTCCAATCTCCTTATAATAATCACCTAATATCCCCTTTTATCCTTCCTCACACCCAAATTGCCTTCGTTGACCCACTCAGATTATTTTATTTACATCTTATAACAGACCATAGGGAAAAAGATATGTACAAAAATATTTATAGCTGTGCTCTTTATGGTGGAAAAAAACTAGAAAATGAGGGTATGCCCATCAATTGGGGAATGGCTGAACAAATTGTGGTATCTGTTGGTGATGGAATATTATTGTGCTCAAAGGAATAATGAACTGGAGGAATTCCATGTGAACTGGAAAGACCTCCAGGAATTGATGCAGAGTGAAAGGAGCAAAACCAGGAGAACATGGTACACAGAGACTGATACACTGTGGTAAAATCGAATGTAATGGACTTCTGTACAAGCAGCAATGCAAAGACCCATGGCAACCATGCTATAGTATTGATGGGGTGAAGGTGGAATTCATTATCTGGACACCTAAAAGGGCTCTCTCTACTAAAAGCATAATAGATAAAAAATTCTTTGTTTGTCTCACTTATTATTTCATCTATCAAAGAATAAAGGAAAGACTAAGGATAAGTCCTGTTCTGTATTTAATTCTTAAGGAAACTTACTATAAAAAAGAATTATTAATTTCTTTTCTAATTTAACGGGGACCTGGAGGTCCTCTTACCATAGGGATGTGCAGGGATTAACCAGCCCACAGGGACAGGAAGTAGAAACCATAGAGACAGAAAGTAGAATCTATAGAGATAGGAAGGAAAAACCATAAAGACAGAAAATGAGGTAGGAGAAGGTTATGAAAGGGGCCCAGCCTCATTCCATTGGCCTATCAGTTGCTGACAGTTAGGGCTGTTAATTGCAGGGAAGTTGACTGCTGGGTAAGAGTTGGTTGTTGGTGGTATTGGTTGGTGATTACTTGTTAGTTAGCTTTTAGAGGCTGGAATATAAATGCGGGCCTGAGCTTACTGAGAGGCCTTTTGGCTTTAGCCTTTAGAGAGCTTTTTGGGTTTTTCATTTTTGGTTTGGGCTGTTAGGTTTTTTTCCCTTCCTTGGACTTTTTGGAAGGTGGCTGGTCTTTTTTGACAGACCTAAATGGGGTTGGATTAAACACTGATTGGGTTGGTGTTGATTGGGGTAGATTGGGTTGGACCTTTGTGAGGTGGTTATTATTAGCAGTAGTTATAGGCAGTTATAGGTAAATATAGGCAGTCTTAGTAATGATAGACAGTTATAAGATAGCTAGTTAGGTATTAGGAAATTTATTTCTCTACCTTTTTCCTATATTTCTCTCCTTTACTATATTCATTTTACTATATTCTTTTACTAACTCTATTTTAATCAAATTAAATTGTTAATTGTTAAAAGCTGCCAGAAGTTTTCTTTTCTCTTGTTTAAAAAGATAATACTAATTTACAACTTTGCTATATTCTCATTAAAACTTAAGTTCTTAAAAGATGCTCTCTTATTTTGTCAAAAGCCTCTATTTTAATCCTTACATCACTTAGTTGCAAATAAGAACTTATGGAAGACTTTATCAATATAAAATCTTATAATTATCTTATCTGGAAAGTTGATATTAAGTTGAACATTGTTTTTGGCCCTCAAAATTGTTAAAACACAAATAGTTTGATTTTAGGGCTGAAGTTCAAGATCCCCACCAATTTACACATGACATTGTTGGATCCTTCCTCCTTTTGTCTAGATGAAAAATCTTGCAGGGGAGAGAACAAGAATTCTCTGAGGTGAAGTAATTAATCAAAAAAGCAGTGGCCAAGGTGGGAAGAAGTATGCCTTGTTCAGCCAGGGCTCAGAGTGACTGGAACAAAATCTCTGGAGTTCATTTCCTGTGTAGTCTGCTTTGTATGTTTTAAAAATTGATACCCTGGGGACTTAATTTCCCAGAATTCTTTACTCTTACTGGTGTTCCCTTGTCCTGCATGCTGGTGTTGTGCCCTGGCATGGGTTTGTTTATAAATTTGTTGAAACCCAAGCTGAGAAGACTTTTTTGGAAGGCTTTGGCTCAAGTGTGGTAGGCTGCTGGGTCTCAAGATCTTTGCTCTGTTCACTTGGCTGAAGAACCCCTTTCTCTCTCACTTTGTTGTTATTAAATCTTATAAAAATATAATCCTAGGAGTCATGTATGTTCGTTTTTAGTTCTTATAGGCTCTAATAAGAAAACTCTTAAGATATATTGGGCAGGGACTAGGGGGTGATGACAGAAAGGAGATATATTGACTTGAGCTACAGGGAGTTACCCCTTTTTTGGCCAGCCCAGCTTTCCTGCCCAGCTGCTGATTTTGCTCACATTTAGGCCTCTGTTCTGGCTCCCTCTCCTGGAAGAATGGATCCAGCTGGCTGAGTTTGGCACCGCTTTCAGCTGGTGACACACACACATGAGTTTCTCACCCAGCTGTAGTGAGCAATCTATTTTAATAAATTGATATTTTAAAACTAAAAATACAACTTCCAGAAAATTTCATTCATCACACTTGAAACTATATGAAATGTCCCAAGCAAAAGATGGAGAAGATCTGACTACATAGCAATTTATCTGAAAATAAAAATCCTTCTATTTGAGTAGCTTGTATCTTCATTATGAGTCAACAATTTGATTCAGCAACAAAAATGCTAATGCCATCTTATACCTTGTTCTAGTAAGGCCACAGGTAGAATATTGCACTCATTTTTGAATACTCTGTTTTAGGGAGAATTTTAATAAATCTGGAGAATATCTAGATGAAAGAATTTAAAAGTGTTATGTAAGTACAGTATTGGGCACAAAGTATGCACTTAATACTTGTCAAACTGAATTAAAGGAAGTGGGGGGTATTAAGCTTTGAAAAGGAAGACTTGGGTGAGATTGTAGTGAAATATTGTAGCTGCCCTTTCAAGTTTTTGAAGAATTTTTACATAGGAGAAAGATTAAATTTCTACTGTTTGAACCCAGAATATCTTCAAATACTTAAATCGTCGTCACTTGCAAGGTAGATCAAACTTGTTCTTCTTAGGTCCAGAAAGCAATTGGAAGGAATTAGGAGCAATGGGTAGAATAATAGGTAGAATAATTAGTACTACAAAAAGTGTATTTTCTTAAGAAATAGTGAGTTTCCTTATCTAAAGGATTTAAAACAAAAACTATAATGACCACTTCTCAGGTATATGGAGTCATCAAGAGGCAAAAGTTAAGTTTACTCTAGGGAGAAATATTACAATTGAGCATTCTACCTTGGGAGGAAATGGATTAACTTTCATTAGAACTCTGAGGCTGATTTTGTTGTTATGACAATTCCAGTAATTATTTTTATTGTCATATGTTGAATTAATGAGCCAGGGCATGATATAGTTATTTATATTGACTAGTTAATGATCTCTTCACTTCAGCTAAGTTTAGAATCTGTGTTGATTACCACAATCACACTGGTTATATAGAGGAAATTAATTAATTGACTCTTTCTGTTAGATCACTTTATAAAACCCCAAGTATTTTAATGAAGTTGAATCTAATATTTGACAAACTTTTATCCTACAAATATGTTTATTTCAATATCAATAAACAACCATTTCATAACTACTTGTAGTGTGCCAGACAATGCTAAGTAATACAAGGAGTTGGGGAGTAAAAATAGATTCTGCCTTCAAGGAGCCTATAGTCTAATGGACTATTATACTTGAGTGTAAGCTCCTTAAGGGTTGGATCTATTTTTACCCCCCACCCATTCATATCACTTAACACAGTATCTGGCACATAGCAAGTAGTCAAGAAATGTTTGTTGAGGGATAGGAGGAAGGGAGGGAAGGAACATGAATCATGTAACCATGGAAAAATGTTCTTAATCAATTAAATAAAGTTTAAAAAAAGTCATCTCCTTGTGCACTATTATCAATCATTGGTCACTAGAAAAGGATCTCACATTTAAGAATAATGACAAAGTGAAGTTTCTTGACACTCTAAAAACCTGTTCTCATTAGCACTCGGCCTCATTTCCATAAGTCTGCCATTTTGTCACTATCACCATAGGAGTGGAAGGGGACAACATAGAACCAAGAGCTATTTTTTTTTTATTTTTTATTATTTCATAGGTTGCCATGGGACAACCAAAAATTTACCTAGGTGGCCAGTCTACTGGTTATGTTCCTCTTTGTAAATAGTTAAGTTGTTCCTTAGAAAAAAAAACTCAGGACCTTATTTATATTATGGATCATTTTATCTACTCTTGCTATAAACAAAACCAGAAGAAAGAATGAAGTTGCCGCTAAATAGAAGGATGGATAACAGGTGCTTCTTGAAGAAGCAAAGAAAAGGGTTGGTAGAACGGAATTAACGCAACAGTTAGCTACAAAACACATTATTTCATGAGACAATTTATCATCACACATTGCAGTAAAAATAGTATTTGCCAAAAAACAAATATATTTTTAAGGTAGCAGAGAACTAAAAACAAATTGTAGCAAAAAGAACACTGAATCTGGAGTAAGCTGACCTGGGTTCAACTACTAGCTTTGCCTCTTAATGCCTTTTGAACATGTAAAAGTCAATTAACCATTTCATTTCTCAGATTCCTCCTCTTTAAAGTGAGGTGGCTGGGCTAGATAGTTCTAAGACTTCCAATTCTATATCTATGATCTTGTGATTCAATAATTGGAGAAAAGCTAAACAAATTAAGGTATATGAATATGATAGATTATTACAATGCCAAAGGAACTACGAATAAGAAGAATATAGAAAAGCAAGGAAATATTTCTATTAGTTGATCTGAAATGAAGTGAACAGAAATGGCTATGACAATGTAAATAAAATAAAAACAGTAATAATTGAAACCAACACTAATTATAATGATTAAACTTAGATCCAAAAAAGAAAAAAAGAAATGTTTGTTTATAATATACACAATAGAACATATAAGACAAATACAAAGTTAATGGAAGGTATAAGACAGCTAAATCCTTTTGGTTGATATGAATATACAGACCTGGTTTCTTTATTTCATTTCCTCAACAATTATCTTATTGACATTTGAAGCCATATCTATTCCCCAGTCTATACTGCATAAAAGGTGCAAATACATCTATAAGGGAAAATTCAGTAAAGCACATTGACCTCTCAAATACATTTTGATCTTTTTTTAACTTGATTTTTTAAACTTACTATACAATAACGATCATATGTTGAACAATAAAGTGTACTTTTTCCACTCAAAAGTTTAAAAAATAAGTTAATTTTGAATAACTTATAGTATAGGGGGCCATGCCTCTATATGATTTTTTGGGGTCCTGAGTGGCGTAGTGGCATAGGATGGTTAAAGCAGGAGAAAGAAAATGAGAACAACTAGACTAGTGGTTAGCCCATGCTGTCCCGAATTCTGCGGGCATGTAAGTTTATTATATATCTTCTCTCAAGTAAAGAGAAGTCACAGTTGGTAAGGGGCAATAAATCACGTATAATCCATTGAAGTCTAAAGAATACAGATGCAAAGACAAATGGTCAAATTCCAAACCCCAATTCAGCAGGGTATAATTCCGGGAGAGGAAATATCCTATGGAGATGTTCATCAATTGAAATCTGCATTCAGACTAAAGACTCAGGTTTTAATCTGAGTATGGAATCAGCATTTGTTTAAGATTTAGGCTTCTTCAATTATCAAGGAAGGAAATTATCAATTCAATAGAAGCTGGTCTGCCACTTCAAAGCTCTCCAATAAGAATTGTAAAAAAGGTGGGGATCAAAGACTGAGTCAAAAGAGGAGCCTCAGATTTTTATCTTAGATGGCCCATTCAGTCTGCATCCTGACATACAGTGCAGAAAAATCATACACACAGTTTTACTTGCCGATGATTTTGTAATGGGATCCAGATAAAATATCTGTTACAGACTCTGTTTCTCTAAATGACTCCTAATAGCCTTCTTGGAGGGATCAAGTTGATTTTGGATTAACCTACCTGCTGGTACCAGAGCCTTTTTTGGGGCTCAAGTGACCAGGACCAAACACAAAGACTGCCTCAGCCTGGATTGGTCACTTAGGGAATCCAGATAACAGGCCCTAAATTTGATCCTATTTCTCCAAAGGTTTTAATACATAGAACGGCTTCCCACATTATAGAAGTTTTTTTTGTTAACTGTTAGATTGGACTGAAGGGATAGACTTAAGGAACCATTTAATACAATCAACTTTTAATTTTTTTAAAAAAAATTCTCCAGATAAGGAAACTCATTATTTCTCAAGAAAATACATTTTTTGTAGTACTAATCATTATCTCTCTAGATTACCTATTGTTCTACCCATTGTTCCTAATTACTCCCAGTTGCTTTCTGGATCTAGGAAGAACAAATCAGATCTACCTTGCAAGTGACAACCCTTAAAATATTTGAATGTAGCAATCATATTCCAAAGGGATCAATGAAGTCACCTTGTACAGCCTATGACCAATAAGAACTTCTAAGATATCCACAAGTGATTATCGAGGGTTCTGAGCTTCAGAAGATCTACTCATGTGCATAGCAACAACTTAGTAGATGATTTATATGTATTTCTGCAACCAGTTTATGTAAATAGCTAGTCTATCCTTTGGGCTATTCATACCATACTTTATGGTTGAACCCATACCCAGATTCTATTCAAATAGGAGGAACTTTTAACCCAACTTGGGCTCTGTTGGCATTATCTTTAACACTCTAAGGTTATTTTTACTTAGCATGGACTAGGATCTTAGAAAAGGCTATTTAAAAAATATATAGAAAAAATTTAATCATATGTACATTTGATTAAATTTTATCTTTTTGATAAAATGTACATTCTACTACTTTGGATTTTTAAAAATTTCCTCAGAAATGTTGAAAATTTTGCCAAATTTGAAGATCACAGCTTTAGTCATTCTTGAGTTATGCCAGTCAGAGAAAACAGTCTTGACATTTGTGGATACTGTGAATGGAATATTTTTCACTGATGAATAACTCAAACATGGCTGTACAGATTTTCCTCAATCCTCCAAACAAAACAAAACCTCAAATCCACTTTCTGTTCCAGCTGGAAAGTTTAGGCTCATAATCTATTTACTTGATAAAACTTTTAGCAATTGGGAAAGAGGAATTATAATGAAATCTTTTTGAAAAATCTTATTTAACTTTGAAATTCAGAATCCCACACCCTATGAACAAATCACAATTAACTTCCTCAAGCATAAACAAATTTGGAATGCAGTTCTACCAGGAAAAAAATAATTATTCAACAAAGTATTTGTTTTCACTGTTGGCCACCCTTACTTGCTTTGCATATTGTTTTCAGAAATGGAGACTAATCTCTTTCCTACTAGAGTTAACTTTAGAAAGAAGAGAGACTTCTCTAATATGGGTCAAATAACTTAGTTAATGTTGTTTCTAGATATATGTAGGAAAGAGTTAAATATCTAGAGAATTTAAGGTATTGTCAAAGATTCTGAATGATAAGATTCAAATAAATCTGATTTTAACAAATTTGTCTGTTTTGCTTTCAGTCTTTTCATTCATTCTTTTTTAGTTGTTGAAAGGATCCAAATCTTTCTCTTTTCTTAATAATTGCCAAACTCCTTGATAAAACAAACTCCAGAATACAAAAGATGATTTTATTACATTAAATTGAAAAGATTTTGATTGAATAAAATCAATTCAAGTGGGGCAAAATGGAAAGGGCTTAATTGGAAAAAGAATCCTTTAAAACAAGTATTCCTGATACAAGTATAATAAGCCCTTGTACATTGGGAATTAAAACAAAAATATAGAATATAAGATTGAGATTCATTCCCTACTGAGTATATATTGATAAAAAATAAATAAATGAAAAAGTTCACATAAGAATCACAAACTATGTGAAAGATTATTTCAGATGATTAATAATAAGAGAAATGAAAATGAAAACAGTTCCAATGTGACAGGTGAAAAATGAAATGACTGAGGAAACAAAGGTTTAAGCTTCTGAGCTTATTGATTTTTTAAACAATACATGCCAATTGCATAACAAATAGGGACCAGGTTGTCTCAGTTTTGACACAGGATCCCAAATGAAGATGGAGACAGGTTTTATTCAATAGAAGAGACAATTAACAAGATATAAATCGAATTACAAAATTAGGTAATCTGATTTCTAATTGAAGGATAGATTAGGGACTGTCTAATTTGAGAGGTAGCAAGGAAACAGGAGCAATTCCCCCAAATCAGAAAAAAAAGTGTCCTACTCCATACAGGTGTTTGTATTCAATAAATGGAATATAGAAACAATAACTTAATGAACAGTATGAGTCTAGTTTTCAAATAAGATATATGCATTCCTTGACATGTATAATTGTGAGAAAATACCTCACATTAATCTTCAGATGTGATTGGTTTTGTGGTCAGCATAACTGAGGTCTTAGTTAAGGGTCTCTAAGCCCAAGAAGAGGTGGTCCCCTCCTTACTCTAAGTTTTCTCTTTGCACTATTAAAAAATCAATTGATACAGTGATCCATAGTGTTCCCAGCTCTACTGGTCAATCAGTGTTGTAGGGTGATGGGGGTGGGAGTAGAAGCATCACCCAGTTTTTCAGACATGCAAGTCATATGCCTCAACTGTGAGAGAACTGGTACACACCAAACCCTACCTGTGCCAAGAATCAATCACTTGTGGAGGAACTGAAGTTCAAAGACCCAAACTCTTTTGCTGATGTGAAATCTATCAGAATTGTCTTTATCTCATTATTAAAGTTGTGCTAGAAAAAGCTATCCTATTCTCAAAAGTTTACTGATCTCCAGCAATCAGCCATCAGCATGTTGCTACCTTGATGTATTTTTAATGAACTCCTTTTAATTTTCCTTTTCCTGAGTTTTGCCTTGTTAATTAGGGTAAAAGCCAAAGAATGAATTTTTTAAAATAAGACATTTATATATATGCCAGTATAAGATGCATTGTATAATATGAGTACCATGACCCTCATAATCTCAATTAAAGATGCCTTTCTCTTTATAAGTTTGATTTATAATTAAAATACTTTTCTCAAAGTTGATGTGAGGATCAAATGATATAATATTTTTAAATTATTTATGATGCTTGGCACACAGTAGGCTCTTATTTCCTTCCTTCTGAGATCCCTAATAATTTGATATATCATGAATTTAATTAAAGGAAGAACTATACCTTTACTTTGACCTGAATAGTCTTAACCTGACAAGTAGTATAATGGGAATAAGTAATTTGAAAGAAAGGAAATGGGAGAAAAATGCATTCTGTGGTTATAAAGCTCTAGCAAAACTCTTCTCTAGGCACAAAGTCACACTATTCACTAACAAATTCATTTCTGCATCTCCACTTTGAGCTTTTTGACCATGTAGTGCTCCTAGGCCAAGTTCTCATTTAATTAAAGACCTCAGGGAACCTCAAAATCTAATACTATTTCAAGTTAAATCAAATCAAGAACTGGATTTATTTAACACCAAAATAGTATGAACCTCCAGGAAGGGCACTTTAAACCTTTCTATAGAATATAGCCATGGCTTAAGTGGATTATAGAAATGTAGCCATAACTTCTTTACTGAAACCACAGTTTAGTTTCCTAAACCAATATTGTTAGTTCCAAGATAGTTTTAATTCCATTCATATTAATACTGACACAATGACTTTCTGACTATGAAGTCATTCTGACCCGTTAAGTACTAATCCTGAGATGCTGCACATATGTATTATGATATGTGAAATTATTACTCTTCGTGATTTCCTGGGGAAGAATCTATACATAAAATCAATTTGCTCTTCAATTTTCCTTAAAAATCCTCAATATAATTGGGGGGGGGGAAGGACAATTGTGGGCCTGTTATAATTGCTAGGATGTTGACTCTGCCTTTGTATCAACTGATCTAGCCTGGTAAAAATTTAATAGTGTACCCATTTATTCTGCTTATCAAATTAGATTTGCGGGAGATTATAAACTTTTGTCTATCTCCAGTAGTCATGGCTCCAGGATTTGAGAGTAAATTGGATATTATAATGCATGCAATTTTATTCTCCATTAAATGTATATCAGGCTTTCCAGCCCCACTCAACTTGGATCTATGAAATATTCAACATCATTCCAAAGCATACACTTTTGAAGACCCAATTCCTTTGCCTTTATTTCAAAGGTTAAATTCTTATGCAAAGATTAATATAGATAAAATATTCTTCAGGCTTCCTTTGTACTGCTTTAAAAGATTAAGCTTTCCTGAAAACAAATTACTCTGCCACTTATCTGTTGCCTCTGTTTGATATATTTCCTATTTACAACCACTTGTATATCTATTAGGGATGAGACCCTAATACTATCCCAATACTCAAATTCTGTAGGACTCTCTACTCAAAGATTTGTAGGGTTATTCTAACACTTAATTTTTTAAATTTAATGAAACATACTTTCAAAATTCTTGAAAATAAAAAGGCCCACCACATTCAGTGATTTTGGTAAATTAATCACTTTAGAACTCTAAAAGATAAATTTCACAAAGAGAAAACAGTCAAAATCTAGATGATACTGTGCATACTGGATTATAGAATAGATTGTTGAAACAGCCTCATAAATCTAGAATGTTCCCAAGGTCCCTAGTAGAATATCAAGATGATTTGAATATTTTTGTAAGCTTTTATCAATATCAGTTTCTTACCTCACTTGAGGAATGCTAGTAATTGAGTGAAGAACTGAATTTTCTGGGATCACATCATTATTTTTCTTCCTTCAGTTAAAAGAGGAGCAATGATATCTTAATTCTTGAGTGATTTGGATTTAAGTGAGGCAGAGTTGTACAAAGTGTACAAAAGAAAGCCCTGCTTTCTCTTCTAGTCATCCAAGCCTAATACCGAGACTAAAATCACAACTGAAGTTGGCACAGGATACAGAGGATTACCTTGGTGTCTTCAGTGCTTGACCAAGCTTGAAGTTCTCCATGTCATTTGCTTCAGCCACCTTGAAGGCCACCAAAACAAATTGTTCTCATTCCTCAATCCATGGGAGAGTTGAGTGAGAGCAGAAATCTCCACATCTTCATATGCCTGGAAGTAGACATCCTCCCTACCCCATCAATAGATTAATAGGTTTGTGTCCATCAATTACCCTCAACCTTGTTTAGCCTGTCTACCAAAACAATTTTACTGAAATATGGCTAATGTTCATGCTACAGCTTCTTGGAGCCACCAATTAGTTGAGTGAAAAGCTGACAATGTTGACCCTTGAAAATAAAAAAGTCAAAATGTGCTCAGCAAATTTTATTTCCTTTAAAAGAAAGCATTCAATCACACACACACACACACACACACACACATGTGTGTATATGTGGTGGGGATGGGTAGGAAGTGGGGGTTGTGGGGTGGGGAGAGGGTTGGATAGATACAAGCCTGGGGAGGAGAAGAAAATTACACATTTTTGTAGTATTTCAAGAAAAAAGGGGAAGTGGTCTGTGAGACTGAGCAAACCAGAAACGTTTGGAAGCGTCTTTGAATGTAAACCAGGATGCCCCTTTGATAACATGGAAGAAGACAACCTTGTTTTTTTGTTTGTTTTTGTTTTTGTTTTTTTCTTCCCTTGCTGTTATCCACAGGGAATAGTGACCTTTTAGGGCTGGATTGAACTATTCTTGTGCAGAAATGTTGCAAAGTTACTTCTAGAGCATGCATCATTGTTTTATCAGATGAATCTTGATGTTCCAGGCCAGTTTGAAATGTCATAAAGCCATTAGGATCTGTTAACTCTTGACACCATCAAAAGTGAATGAGCAGCCCTGAAAATGGCTCAGCAAGTTCTCATACCAGAGGTGTTAGCCCTCTCTGAAAACCCCTTATTGACTGATTTTAGATTTCAGAGGAAACAGATTCAAGTCCTGTCTCTAATGCATATTAGCTCTGTTACCACAGACAAGTGATTTAACTTCTCATTGTCACAAGTAACTTTCTAAATTTATAAATTATTGGCAAGTTGCCTCTTCTGCATTAGTGGAGGTAGAGTCCACCCCAAAACTTCCTTGCATGGAAAGAGTCCCAAATCCATACCATAGAACTTTAAATCTAAGGAATTAATAAGAGTTTTCTCATTTTACAAATAGCAAAGGCAAGATTAGTACTTCAGTCTTGCCATCTAGGTCAAACTTCTTTTGACTTTCCCAGCCTAAGTTTTTGACTGATTACTAATTGCTGTAATCAGAATAGGGGATAGTACTTGAATGAGGAAAACTTTGTGATTATTTATGAGTAAATAATAGATGGCCACATAAACTCTACTTCTCTTCTAAGAATAACCAAACATCACTTAAATAGAGAATACTCATAGCCTCCCCACATCTAATTTTGTAATTTATAGAAATGCAAACACAAACATCCCAAGGAGATCAGTATGCCAGAGGAATTGGTGTGCAAAGAGAATTTGATAAGATTGGCTATAATAATAGCCATAAAATCAGAATTGTTCCTTCAACCATAACATGCTCTGATTCTCCTTCTCCCCTGCCAATTAATAGTCACAAACAACTGACAGTTTAAAAATAGTCCACACTCAAACTGTGATCTGCTCTGAAGTTGTTAGCATGAGGTAATGATCTTTTATTTTATTTTATTTATTTTTTTATTTCCATCTCTTCATTTACTTCTAAATGGTAAATATTTAAAGGTCACCACTGTTTTTGTAGGAACCATAAAGCCTTGCTGCTGTGCTGATGGAGAGCCAACAGAGAGCTCACAAGTTAATTACAAACTTGTTCCCCAGGGCTATTAAGAACTCACCTGTGCAAAATAAGGAAATAAACTAGATTCAGTCATGTTGGTCCCTGATGTTGCTACATGTTCGTGGGGGAAATGTCAACATTTGATTTAATTCAATTTTATAAGCACTTATTGAGTACCAACTTATCATGATCCAAGAGATATATAGCATATATAGCCTAGAAGCTCTAAAAAATATGGGTTCAAGGGCTGCCTCTGATATGTATAATTCTCAGAAGGAAATGTATGTTTTATAATCTACAATGTAAAGTTTAAATTCTTTTGAGAGTAATTTCAGGATAAGGATTTTGCCATCTCCACAGAATCCAGACAACAAACCTGTTTGGTGAAGACACCATGAAGATGCCTGAAGAGCCTTCACTGGATCATGAAGATCCAAATTTGAACTTTGGGGTGCAGTTGATTTGAACTATGGGGAGGTGAATAAATTGAATGCATTTGTTTTGAATGTACACTCTTATACCATTAGGGGACTGCCCCAAAGTGGCTTTTTATCAATGCGGCTAGCTTTTATCCTCTTTTCTTTTGGTTTAAGATCCACTGAAAAAGACTAGTCTTTTTCACCGGATCTCAGGTGGGTAATGTGTTCTTTAGAATTTCTGGGGTTCCATTTAGAGGTATTAAGCCTTAACATATATAGATATATGAAAATTTCCTGTGGACATGTGGGGGACTTTGAAACTACATTTCCCATGGTCCAACTGGTTTCCTGTTTTGGATGACATCTTCAAGGTAAAGCCCAGCTTTAAATATGGGAAGATGTGCTTGACTTCCTCTATTGCTACGTAGAGAAGATGGGAGAAGGTAAGGAACGTAATGGCGGAGGCAGGATTTTTTGAAATAGCCAGGTGCATGGTCCGATTTTATTCTATCAACATGGGCCTAAATAAAATATTAGTTTTCCTCAAAATATCAGCCTTTATCATTTTTAATCATTACAGATATATTCTTACTATTTGCCCCTGGGTGAACCACTTTTTCCACCAGAGATCTAGGCAAGTGTCTAAGTTGTAGAGAAAGGTGTCATCTTTCACTGGATAAGTAAGGTTCCTGGGAGCTCCCTATATCTGTGGTTTTGAACCTATGGCACACCTGCCAAAAAGGGCACACAAAGTCCTCTCTGTGAGCACATCTGTAGTCTCCCACCAGAATTCCTTACTAGAAAGCCAGAATGACTTGGGGTAGAGTTATTCCCCCTCCCTCTCCATGCACCTGAGGACATTCCTCATGTTACCCACCTCTCTGCCCAGCAGCCAATGGGAGCTCTTCCTCCCTCTCTGGTCTAGGGAAAGGTGCTGGGGATGGGGCTCACATGCTGAGTGAGGGTATGGAGTGAAGAGCAGCCTGTTACATCTATGGCAAAGGTGATTTCCTTGGTGAGGTTGGAGAGGAGCTAGATTTGAGGGGAGTATACCTCACAGCATGGCACATAGCTGGAGGGGAGTGGAGTGTTGAGGCCACTTTTCCTCCCCCTCTCTACATGTGCCTCTCATCACTCACTCCTCTTCCTATCAGCCCATTGGGAACACTTCCTCTCTCCCCTGTCTGGGGTAAAAGGCAGGGTGGTGAGGGTGTGAGGTGGGGCATCTCTCAGTCTCTGGCATGGGGCACGGTACTCAGTAGGGGTGAGGCGGGACCCATAACTCTGTTTCTAAAAGGTTCACCATCACTGCCCTATACCAATGAAATCACAGGTTCAATCTCTATCTTCTATTTGTCAAGCCCTGTGCTTAATACAGGAAGTATAGGGACAAAAATCATAGTCTTTTCTTTGAATAATATACATTATGCTTAGAGGAAACAATATTTGCACAGCTAAACAAATGCACAGTTTATACTTTAAAACAATATAAAAGTGTTAAAACATTCAAACCAGATAGATGAATCAGGGAGAGCCATTTGAAGGAAGTGAAATTTGAGCTGATTTAAAGGAAAATTCGAATTTTAAGAGGCAGAGGGGATGAGGGTAAATATTCCATGAAGGAAATTAAAAAGTAATAAATGTCAAAGTTATACTTCGTCACCCCCCAAATATGGGACAGGGAAGGAATAGTTAAAGAGTAGTTGATTTCAGTCAGTCAATAAGCAGGCATTAAGTGCATACAATATACCAGGCATGTCATGAAGTTTTGGAAATAAAAAGAAAAAAAATTAAAATAGTTCTTGCTCTCAAAATATTCATCCTAATGTCACATTGAGGGAAAGGAAGGAAGGAAGATTTTATTGTGAGTCTGGCCATCTCCTAATAAACCTATTTCTTTTTGGCTTGGAGACTTTGTTTCTCTTATTTGCTTTCTTATGCTAGAAATTATGCAACACTTCTTTTAGGAAAAGCTTTTTCTTTGTAATTTTATAACATTTATATTTGATATTTCATGGTTGTTCATTTTATGTACATTGATGTCATTATGTATTTATTTTTTTGGATCTTGTCATTTCATGGTTTAAATTTATTTCCATCCTCTTTATTCAAAATGTTTATTCTTGTTGTTGAGTCATTTCAGTTGTGCCTGACTTTTCGTGACTCCATTTTGAGTTTTCTTGGAATGTAGACTAAAATGGTTTGCCATTTCCTTCTCCAGCTCATTTTTTAAAAGTTTTTAATTTTTATTTTTCCAGATTATATTCATATAATTTTAATAATAGTTTTCTGACATTTTGCAATCCATGTTCTATCCCATCTTCTCACCCTTACCTTTTCCCCATGATGGCAGGTGATCTGATATAGATCATACTGTGTTATTATGTAATACATATTTCATAAGTTGTGATACAAGACACAAATTTCTTACAGTAGAGAAAATTTCATGGAGGAAATGAAGTGAAGAATAGCATGGTTCAATCTTTGTTCATATATCATAATTTCCTTCCATAGCAGTGGATAGACTTTTTTATCATGGGTTTCTTAAAGTTGGCCTGGATTTTTATGTTGTTGATAATAGTTGTCATTTTCAGTTGACCATCATACTTTATTGACATGACTTTGTTTCATATTCTCCTGGTTCTTCACATTGTTCCCTCTCCAATTCATTTATAGATGAGGAAAATGGGAAAAAGAGAGTTAGGTGTCTTGCCAAAAGTCACACAACTAAGCCTCTGATGTCTGAGGCTAGATTTGAACTCAGAAGATTAATTTTCCTAACTTTAGACCTTGCATTCTATCCACTGTGCCACCTCGCTGGTCTCATCTCTTACAATTATCAATCTGAATAAAACAAAACTACAAAAGTTATACTAATAAAGGATCTTTAACTGAGGGAAGAAAATTTTGAGGGTCCATCATAGCACCAGTGTTCTATGGTATTCATGAGAGTCTTTAAACACAGTTAGATGGCACAGTCTTAAGAAGGAATTGCCTAAATTGTTTTACATTGGCAATAGCCAGAGGCTGGGGTGTCAGGGGTTTTGGTAAAATATACCTTCAGGCAATTTCTAGCTCTGGGACAGGCAAGATCAGCTGAGGGCCAGCAGCAAGATCAGGAGAGGGCCAGCAGCAAGGCCAACAGATGATTAGTAGCTGCATTCAACACAAGGGCAGTACTAGACTAGCATTAGACTTTGAATCAGGAAGACTTAATTTTGTATCTTGCCTCGAACACTGAATAATTGTGTGAACCTAGGCAAATCATTTAGCCTCTCTCAGTCTCACTTTCCTTATTTATACAATGAAAATTATTAAAAGAACTTACAGGTTTGTGAAGAGAATCAAAAAAGGTAACATTATATAAGTGCTTTACAAAAACTATAAGGTGCTATACAAATGATAGCTATTGTTACTCTTCTATTATATTTATGTACCACAATTTGCTAAATTCATCTCCAAGCAATGGACATCTTCCTAGTTTCCAAATCTTCACTATTACAAAAAGTACTATTATAAATATTTTTGTATCTATAGGGCTTTTTTTCATAATATGGAAGTATATAAGGTTTCTTGAAATGAATAAATGAGTCAATGAATGAATATTGTTATTGGGTTTTCTAACACTTGCCATTGAAATGATATACAAATATTCAGATCAGAGATGAAAGAATTATTATGAGTAGATGGATTGTGTAGATGGGATTAACTCTCCTTTGCTCATTTTTATATTTAATAACCAGAAGCTTATACACCCCATTTATCCTTAAGTGGGGGAGGTCTGTGCCCCTCGAGTGTGATAGTGGGTGACAAATCAGAATCGACTGACTGCCCACTGGGCAGTCCTAAGCAAAGTTTTAGCTGTAATTGGTCCACATAAAGTGTAAGGAAGGCACAGGAAGTGACAAAAGGAATGGTCTTTAAAAGTGGCAAAAACTTCCTATGATGAGGTCTTTCACCTTCAATTTGACCCTGGAGGAGTTCCGGCTGAGGACCTCAGACTGCTTTTCTATTTTCCCTTAGAACTACCAAGTGGGTGAATGAGAAAGGCTGACTCCTTTCCCTGGGTTTTCCTGGAGGTCCTAGCCTCCTGAGAGGCCTCCTGGTCTTGGAGGAGGCCTCATGGCTAAAAGCCTTGTTTAATTTACCTCTGGGCCCCCTCTGCTGGGGTCTCTTAAGCCCTACCTGGTTCCTATCTACTAGAGTAAATAGCTACTCTCTCAGATTTTCTTACTTTCACTTTTTCTCCTTTTGTAAATAAACTACCAAGAAAAGTCATTTGGAATTAAGTCATAATTCTTGCGGAACGTGGAAACTTTGATGGAAGTATTAAAATATCCGAGTAGGTGGATATAATTCTTGAATGGGTCTGTGATTTTATCAACCTGGATATACTCCAGCCAAGAATTCAGATATACTCTACTCATTGTTAACTGGGGCTATTTAAAATATAATACAGCATCACTAGGCATTTAAATTGTAATAATGTAGAGGATGACCATCAAGAGTCCCAGCTAAATCTGAAGGCAGAGATGCAGGGCTTCTAATCAAATGGACTCCAGGCAGCCCTTCTAAGACCAGTTTAACCCATTCTAGATAATGACCAACATAATATTCTAATAAAGGAACTTCAAGCCATTCAGATATTCTTTCTTTTAACAGTTGATATGCAAGTAAATATTTGAGGATGATATACAAAATGAATTAACCCCTAAGACTGGGTCCAGAGAAGCTAAGATGAGTCTTCATATGTTGATATGTCCAACAGACTTCTGATAAGCAGATGAAGTGAAGAAAATTAATCCTAAATTACTTTATTCATTAGTAACATTTCTATGGGAAAATATTCATTTTCCCCAGGACCTCTGGCCTTCTGTGATATTGGAAATTTGGGAGTCCTTGAACTAATCTTGAGGTCCCTGATCTAAATGTCCACAGGAAGTGTAGATCAGGGATCTCAAGATTAGTTCGAGGACTCCCATATTTCCAGTGGACATTTAGATCTCTTACAAACTACATTTCCCATGATTCCCCTTGTGTAATACAGGTGGACAGGAAGTGTAATTAGGTAAACAAAGGTATAAAGACTCAGGACAGGATTGATACTTTCTCTTTCCTGCTGAAGCAGCCAGGTGGGAAGGTATGGCATGGCATTTGAATTAGCTCTTAACAGGCACCTGGTTTTAATTATCAATATCGCTATCAATAAAACACTAATATTTACTGATATATATCAGTAAATATTAGTGTTTTATTGATAGCGATATTGATAATTATATCAGTAATTATATCAATTATATATCAGTAAATATTAGTAAATATAAATCAGTAAATAAAATGGAGATATATATATATATACATATATATATATCTCCATTTTATTTCTTACACTTCCAAGGATAGGCTGATGTAATCCAAGTATTAAGACATCTAAACTAAGCTGGAAACTTTATTCTTTTGTTCAAAGCCCTCATCTGTAACCAAGAATACTGACCCTGAGATATTTGAAAATATAAACCCAGTGTCATTGCTAAACATATCATCTAGATTTGAGATAACTGGTCCCCAAAAGGGGAAAGAGGCATTGAAAATATGATTGAGACAACTTATGATTTCCTAGCCAAAGATTTCTGGAAGAAAGTAGGCTTCATAAGCTCTCTGACATTCAATTCTTAACAAGTCAGAGGAGGGGAGGTAGACCACATTTTCCTAGCCGGGTAACCTTCTCCTTTTGAAAGCAGAGAGGGTGTTTCCCTAATTTGATAAAAATCTACCTTCCCTGTGATGAAGTAATAAGGGAGGAATTGAGATCTCTAAGTTCGCCTCCCATTTCAAAATATCCACTAATGACTACTGCCTGGGGAAGTACAAGGGACAAACCATCAGGCCAATCAGAAAGAAGACAGGTTTCTTTATAAAAGAGAAAGTCAGGGCTCATTGAAGGTGAGCATAAGAGGCACATGCAAGGCCCCATCCTTTGTTAATGGACCACATGCCCATTAAAAAATAATGTTATTTCTTGGGGAAAAGGCCTCAGATAATTTATTATTTAAACATCGAGGTGCTGCAGAAGCAATCCTCTTCTAGCCATGCTGACAAACCCAAACTGCATTTGTATAAAAGACGTTGCTCTCTAACTCCTAAATCAGGTTTTACACCTTTAAAGGGATCTCACCATTACTAAAAATCCAATGGGGCTTTGACCTGTTCAAAGATGAGCCATTTTTTTCCTTCCTTTTCACCATACTATCTTAAATAAACATTTGGATTGCTATGACATTCCTGTTGAAGGCTTGGTTTCTCCTCTTAATTTTGACATCAGACCTACCCATTGTTTGTGCTTATTGCCCCAAAATTCTCCTAGTCTGCCACCAATTTTTTGAACCTGTGTGGATACCAACAGTTTTTGGTTTTTTCCTTAGCTATCAACATCTTTCCCCCTTATTGCCCCCAGTAAAATATTTCTCTACTAACATAACTTTCCCTAGGGAATTAATTTTTTTTATAATGAGTGGTAATCTGCTCACACCATTTATACACTTTTAGATTATCCTTTGGGAGGTTTTAATTTCATTTCTCCCCCAGAGACTCTAGAGTTCTATGTTTCTTAACCACACAATACTACTAGGATCAACAGGAGCAGTAAATTGGCACAATAGAGTTCTGGGCTTATAGTGAGGAATGCCTGAATTCAAATCCAACCCCAAACACTTACTGGGTACATGTCCTTATGCAAGTCATTTAACTTCAGTTGACTCAGTTTCCTCAACCATAAAATGGGGATTAAACAATAGCATAAATTTGTCATTAGGACACAAAGAAAAAAATATTTGCAAAGTCCTATGTAAATGCATGAAACATAGTAGTAGGTGCTTAATACAAGTTTATTAATTGATTATAAAATACTTTTCACAGTGCCTGGCACATAGTAGGCATTATATATTTCTAGCTACTATTAACATCATCATCATCATTTCCTTTATGTGAGTAATCCTTCCATTGATGCAACTCTTTCATATCTGTCCATTCTGTGCAATTCTTATTAATATCTTACCCAACAAGCTTTCTATAAGTAGAGCTAATCATTGTCTTCCTTTGATTCTCTTGACATCATATAGATTCTAATAGAGCATGAAGGGCTTTTCATTCCTCTCATGGTATTAATTGCCTGCTATTTTTCCTAATCATACATTAATTTGATAACATCATTTATATCACTGTTCTTGCATAGTTTATTTTTGTAATTTATTCATATTATTTTCATTTATGTACGTAACATTGTCTCATTTTTCAGTTATTCAAATACATTATCAGAAAACTATTGCTGTTAAAAAAAAAGATGGTTTTTTTTGTATAGGATATATCAAAAGAGCTGTGGGATTTCTCAAAGATAATCCAGTCTGCTATTTGTCTCTTGTTGAAATGTCAGTATAATCCATTTTTTATTTGCTGTGTCTGTATGAGATTTATGGTGGTTTCCATTTGTTTCAGTCCTGTCCAACTCTTTGTGATCCTATTTAGAGTTTTCTTGCCAAAGATACTGGAGTGATTTGACATTTAGTTTCCATCTCAATTAATACATGTGGAAACTGAGGCAAACAGGGTTAAGTGACTTGCCCTGACCACAACTAGGAAGGATCTGAGTCCAGATTTGAACTTAGGAAAATGAGTCTTTCTGACTCCAGGTGCTGGTACTCAGTACTTTGTGCCATCTAGCTGCCCATATAGTTTGTGGAAAAAGTAAATCTCTTGTTTGGTTTCTTTATAAATATGCAGAAATGCTATTTTTTCTAAAGATCTCTCCAGATTCTTTGGAAAAAGACCTTATAAAGATCAGTGTTGTGACACAATCAAACATAATGGACTTCTCTACTAGCAGCAATGCAATGATCTAGGACAATTCTGAGAGACTTATAAGAAAGAATACTCTCCACATGCATAGAAAGAACTGTGAGAGTAGAAACGCAGAAGAAAAACATATGATTGATCCCATGGTTTGATGGGTATATGATTGGGGATGTTGACTTTAAATGATCAGTCTATTGCAAATATTAATAGTATGGAAATAGGTTTTGAACAATGATACATGTAAAACCCAGTGGAATTGCTCATTGGCTCCAGGAGTGGGTAGGGAGGAGAGGAGGGAAAGAACATAAATCATGTAACCATGGAAAAATATTCTAAATTAATTAATTTTTAAATTTTTAAAAATTAAAAAAAAGAAAGATCAGTGTTAGGACAAAAAGGTAATGGATTATAACCATGACAACCAAATTTTAACACTTGGCTCATTCAGTCATTGACCTTCCCACTCACCTGATGTGATTTGTGTTCAAGCCCATCTTTCTCAACTGGAAAAGAATTAAGTCTCTGGATCTCCTTATAGATTAGAAAAATGCAAATGGAAACAACTCAGATATCATCTCACACCTAGTAGCCTGCTTAAATTGATAAAAGAGTGAAATAACAAATATTGGAGGGAATATGGAAAAATACATCGTTGGTGGATTTGTGAACTAATCTAATCATTTTGGAGAGCAATTTAGAATTATATTTAAAAGGGTTTTAAAACTAGATTTTTCTTTTAACTCAGTAATACCATTATTACAATTATTTCCTAAAGAGGTCAAGAAAAAAGTAAAAGAAACTACATGTTCTAAAATATTTATAGCAGCTCTTTTGTGATGGCAAAGAACTAAAAATTGAAGCAATGTCCATCAATTGTGGAGTGGATAAATAAATTGTATTATAGAATTGTCATGGAATACTATTGGGTCATAAAAAAATGACTAACAAGATGATAAAAAAATAAAACCTGGAAATACTGATATGAAATGATGCAAAATGAAGTGAGCAGAGCCAGGAGAACACTATACACAGTAACAACAATAATGTGTGATGATCATCTGTCAATAACTAATTTACTAATAACAAGACCTAGGCTTCAGGGTAACTCCAAGAGACTCATGATGAAACATGATCTCCATCACCATAGAAAGGACAAATGGAGTCCAAATGTAGATTGAACCATTTTTCTTAATTTTATTTCTTCCATGAATTTGTCTCTGATTTAAGCAATGTGTGTCTTGTTTTACAACATGATGAATAAGGAAATATGTATCATATGATAATATAGGTACTACCTATATCATACTAGCTGCTTTCTTGAAGAGTGGGTAGAAATAGGAGGGAGGGTAAAAAAAGAATGAGACAGATTTTGTGCATATTTAATGTGAGAATTATTTTTTTCTTTTAGATGAGCTCATTTATTATAATTTATTACATGCTTATAATAAATCATATATATTTAAAAAGCCTATTGAAGGGAAATAGTTCCTTTGTTTAACTTCTCAGAATGAGGAGTGGTCTTAGAGGGGATGGAATGGCAACTATTTCATAATTCTGGAATATTAACAAGAAGGACCAGAATTTAGAAATGTCATAAAGCCTCAAGCCAGACCAAAAAAATTGAGATAGGATAAAAAATTTGTATTTCAAAGAAAAATTATAATACATTTTCCCTATTCTTCCAATATTAACTTAAACTATATTTTTACATTTTGTGATCTTGTATTTGTTCATGATTTTAAAAAATGCTACCTGGATCTTTCTCAGGGCATAGAGAATTATGTCAGTTTGACTGCATCTTTCTCTAAGCTAGAAATGACTTGGATAAATTGATGTTAAACTTTTAAAAAACCTTTCCTATAAAGTTGAATCTTAAAATTATAGAGTACACATGTGTGTATATATATGTATATAAATATATGTGTGTAATTTATACATGTTTATGTATATATGTGTATATGAATTATGTATGTAGATATGAAAAGAGAGATTTGTTCCTCTAATTTCATATATACATGTCCTGACATACATACACACAAACATATATGTCTATGTATATATGCATATATATATGTGTATATATGTATATATGTATATATATATATACACTTGTGTGTGTGTTTGTGTGGATATGCACATGTACGGTAGATTAGCTCTGTGAATTATCTTTCCTAATGAAAATAATGATTTTCATAACCAATTTTCTTCTTCCTTTATTTTGTGGAATTTGGGGCTGAATGCCTTTTCCTGATTATGGATTCATTTGGAAGACTCTGTAGTGTTCTGGGGTTTTATGCAGTAAAGTAATTCTATTCACAAGAAAGGAACAACTTTCAATTTGGATTTTGTGTTGAATATGTCAGACAGTGGTAAACATCTTTGGTGAACATGCGATCCATATTTCATGTGTGGTTTCCCTATTAAGAAGTAGATTATCAAATAGACTTTCCTCTGTTTCATCTGTCAAGGGATCTTGTATGATTTAGCAATATGAATGGAAGTTGCATTGTTGCAGCATGTTCAATAACATTGTGTTTTGTTTCACTAAATGTTCTGTATTTCCAGAGTTTAAAAAAATACAGTGGGATCTTTTATTCTCTATACTTTATAGTACATTGAAAAACTGCTAAGAAGTTTGGAGAGGCAGAGTAAAGATGGCCACAAAAGGCAGCGAAAGT
>NC_058133.1:93741150-93842935 GCF_016433145.1 Gracilinanus agilis | reverse complement strand
AAAATCTTTATAACGAAAAACTCTGACAGGGGTCTAATCACTCAAATATACAAGGAGTTAAAGCAATTGTATAAAACATCAAGCCATTCCCCAATTGATAAATGGGCAAGAGACATGAATAGGCAATTTTCAGGTAAAGAAATCAAAAGTATCAATAAGCACATGAGAAAGTGTTCCAAATCTCTAATAATTAGAGAAATGCAAATCAAAACAACTCTGAGGTATCACCTCACACCTAGCAGATTGGCTAAAATGAAAGAAGGGGAGAGTAATGAATGCTGGAGGGGATGTGGCAAAATTGGGACATTGATGCATTGCTGGTGGAGTTGTGAACTGATCCAGCCATTCTGGCTGGCAATTTGGAATCACGCTCAAGGGGCTATAAAAGAATGCTTGCCCTTTGATCCAGCCATACCATTGTTGGGTTTGTACCCCAAAGAGATCATAGATAAACAGACTTGTACGAAAATATTCATAGCTGCGCTTTTTGTGGTGGCAACAAATTGGAAAAGGAGGGGATGTCCTTCAATTGGGGAATGGCTGAACAAACTGTGGTATATGCGGGTGATGGAATACTATTGTGCTAAAAGGAATAATAAACTGGAGAAGTTCCAGGCGGACTGGAGAGACCTCCAGGAACTGATGCAGAGCGAAAGGAGCAGAGCCAGAAGAACTCTATACACAGAGACTGATATACTGTGGTAAAATTGAATGTAATGGACTTCTGTACCAGCAGCAATGCAATGACCCAGGACAATTCTGAGGGATTTATGGTAAAGACGCTACCCACATTTAGAGGAAGGACTGCAGGAGAGGAAACATATAAGAAAAACAACTGCTTGAACGCATGGGTCGGGGTGGACATGACTGAGGGTGTAGACTCGAAACTACCACACCAATGCAACTACCAACAATTTGGAAATTGGTCTTGTTCAAGGACACATGACAAAACTAGTGGAAAGGCGCATCGGCCAAGGGTGGGGGGGTGCGGGTGGGGGGGGTTGAAGGGGAAAGGTGGAGCATGAATCATGTAACCATGTTAAAAATGAATATTAATAAATGTTAAAAAAAACTATTTTGGCCAATTTAATGGCAATAAATATAACAATTTAGGAGATATGGATGAATATTTACAAAAATATAAATTACCTAGATTAACAGCAGAAGAAATAGAATAAATAATCCTATATCAGAAAAAGAAATTGAACAAGCCATCAAAGAACTCCCTAAGAAAAAATTGCCAGGGCCTGATGGATTCACAAGTGAATTCTATCAGTCATTCAAAGAGCAACTAATCCCAGTACTATACAAATTATTTGATATGAAGCGGAAAGTAGGAGCATGAGTCATGTAACCATGTTAAAAATGAATATTAATAAATGTTTAAAAAAAGAAGTATAAAAATTACATACCAGAAAAAAAATATTAATGATCATAGCTATAAAGGTCTTGAGAGGTGATATTGCCCCAAACCCTCATTATGAGTTTGAAGAAGACAGTAACTAAAGAGTTTCTGTGACTTGACCTGGATCACAAGTTCCCTAACTTCAAATTCAGAGCTCCTAATTTAGCTTTGCATCACATTGTCTCAATTTGAGCATTGAATTGCAACAAGGAATCTGTCACTAGCTCTGATCTCTCTACATTGTGATGTTTAAATAGCAGAGTCTCTAAATTAACACTATAGACCCAGAATTCTTACTCAAGTGATGCTAGAAGACAGTATTTACTTCTTCAATTGTTTATGGCTCCTAAGATATATCCAGAACTTGCCATACAACCTAGTATTCAGACCTGGAGACAAAGTAAACTTCCTAAAAAGTAAAATATATATTTAAGTTTACTTTGTCTCCAGGTCTGAATGGCAAATATATGTGTGTGTGTGTGTGTGTGTGTGTGTGTGTGTGTGTGTGTGTGTGTGTGTGTGTGTGTGTGGCATTTGGATTTTCCTTCCTTCTTTCCTTCCCATCTCTCTCTCTCTCTCTCACTCTCTCTCTCTCTCAGTCTCTCTCTCTCAGTCTTTCTCACTCTCTCTCTCCCACTCTTTCTCATTTTCTCTCTCCTTGCTTTTGATTATTACTTTAAAAATGGATAGTATCTAAGGCAAGGGGATAGGACAATTCCAAGGGAATCAGGGAATCATTATGAAAAAGGATATCCATCACCATTAAAGGAACAGAATCCAATTGCAGATTGAAAAATACTATACTTCATTTCCTCCATTAAATTTTTCTAGTGCAAGCAACATGTATCTTGTTTAACATGATGAAAAAGGAAATATATATATTATGTAATAATACATGTATAAATGATATATTACCTGCTTCTTTGGGAAGGGTAGAAGGGGAGGAAATAAAGAGATTTTTGGACAAAGCTAATATGAAAATGTGCTTCTCTTGGATAAGCATATTTATTATAATTTATTTCTTATTTATAATAAATCATATGCATTGTACTATTCTTGTGTTACATATTATATTGTGTTATATATTTAAAAATAAAAGTAATACCTACCTCAAAAAAGGATAGGGAAGAAGTATAAATAAGAAAATAAGATTATATGAATTATACATTACAAAATTAAAAAAAAACTTATAAAAAGTAGAGTAGGCATTAACTAAGGGTGGTAGTGGACTGTGGAAGAGCTCAAAGTATAGAAAATTAAATAAGAAAAAAATTAGGAGATAAATTAGAAAATATAGTGACTAAAACAAAAACTTAGGACAAAAACAGTGAAGAAAACAGCTCCATAAAAGGGAAATAAATACTTTAAATTAAATAGGAAAATTACTCTCTAAGAAAGGAAATGTAAAACCTAAAAGAAGGACATGTCCCCATAAAAATTAGAATTAGAAAAATTGGAGCCAATTGCTTCATGTGACCGAAGGGAGCATAAAACAAATGCAAAATAATAAAAAAATAGAAGAAAAATTTAAATCTCTCACTGGAAAAAAAACTAATCTGAAAAATAGATCCAGGAGAGATAATCTAAGAATCATTAGATTGCTCAGTTCATGCAAAGCCATGATCAAAAAAAGAAACTCAATACTATATTTCAAGAAACTATTAGGGAGAACTGCCCTGATATTCTGGAATAAGATGAGACAATAGAAATTGAAAGAATTTAATGATTCCTGAAAGAAATCCTAAATTTAAAAATCCAAGCACTATCATAGACAGATTCCAGAACTCCCAAGTTATAAATCATTAGCATTTCTCTATATTGCCAACAAAGTTCAGCAACAAGAGTTAGAAAGAGAAATTCCATTTCTAAACATATAAAATACCTAGGAATCTATTTGCCAAGGCAAGCCTAGGAATTATATGAGCACAATTATAAAATACTTTTCACAGAAATAAAGTCAGATCTAAACAATTGCAAAGAAAATAAAAGGCAAATACTATATATTCATGGTCAAGCTAATATAATAAAAATGACCATTCTACCTAAATTAACTTATTTATTTAGTGCTATACCAATCGAACTACCAAATAATAATTTTCTAAAATTAGAAAAAAATGATGACAAAATTCATCTAGAAGGATGAAAGGTCAAGTATATCAAAGGAACTATTGAAAAATAATGGAAAGGAAAGTGGCCTAAGAGTACCAGATATCAAATTGTACTATAAAGCAACAATCATCAAAACAATCTTGTGCTAGCTAATAAATAGAATGGTAGATTAATGGAGTAGATTATATACACAATATACAGGGGTAAATGCCCTTAGTAACCTAGTATTTGATAATCCCAAAGATCCCAGATTTTAGGATAAGAATTCATGATTTAACAAAAATTGCTTGAAAAATTGGAAAATAATATGGCAGAAGTTAGTTATAAACCAACTATCTCACACTGTATACCAAGAGATATCAAAATGGATATATGATTTGGATATAAAGAGTGATAACAACTAAATTAGGGGAACACAGAATAGTTTACTTGGAAGATCTTTAGAGCAGGTAAGAATTTATGATCAAACCAGAGATAGTATTTTAAGATTAAAATTAATAATTATGATGTTAAATAGAAAAAAGCTTTTGTACAAAAAAAAGCTAATGTAACCATGATTAGAAAGGAAACAACAAACTGGGGAAAACATTTATGATAAGTTTCTCTAATAAAGATCTAATTTCTCAAATTTATGGAGAATAAGTCAAATTTATAAGAATTCAAGCCATTCCTCTATTGACAAATGGTTAAAGGATATGAACAAGCAATATTCAGATGAAGACATCAAAGCCATCAATAACCATATGAAAAAATGTTCTAAATCACTCATGATTAAAGAAATACAAATTTAAAAAAGGCTGAGGTACCACCTCATACCTATCACATTTGGCCAGTATGACAGTAAAGGAAAATAATAAAAGTTGGAGGGGATGTGGTCAAATTGGGACACTAATGCATTATTGGTAGAATTGTGAACTGATCCAACCATTCTGGAGGGCAATTTGGAACTATGCCCCCAGGTCTATAAAACTGTGCATACCCTTTAATCCAGTAATACAACCACTGGGGTAATCTGTATCCCAAGGAGATAATTAAAAAAGAGGAAATGAGTTGGACTCACAAAATGTCAGAAAAAATTACTGAAAATTATGTTAGTATGTAATCTGAAAAAAATTTGAAAATCTCAAAATAATTCAATTTACTTTAATAAGCCTCTGTTTAATGTTTACTCTATGTAGAATATTGTGCTAAGCCCTGAGAATATAAAACTCAAACTGAAAATATCTGCCCTGGTGGAACTTGAATTCTAATAGCAAAATCCATCAATATCAATCATAGCAACAATGGTCATACCTTTGATCTTACCATCACCCACGAATATATCACCTATATATTTAAGACTAAATTCCCTTATCTGACCATAATCTATTGACTTTTTACCTCTCTTTCTGCATTCCTTTATATAACTTTACTCTTCATCTGAACTATGAACTCCAATTATTTGATCCCTCAAATTCTCTCCCAGACTATCTCCCTTGCACCAACCACTCTCTCTTCTTCTCCCCATCTAGACTCTTTAGTGAACCAATTCAACACTATACTGTTATCCTCTCTTGAATTTTTATTCCCCTTTATCACATTGCTGATGAACATACAGTCGACAACCTTGAAACACTCCCACCTTTTGTTTCCTTCACTGCTCTATATATGACACTAAATAGCAGTGAAGAAAATCTCACAGTTCTTCTAACAGGATCCATTACAATTGCTGGCACATAACTTCAACTGGACCATCACTTCGGCTAGGTAATCCTACTATAGTTCCGTTATCAATTCAATATCGCTATCCCACTTCCCACATTATCTTTTCCAAACATTTTCCCCCTTCTTAAACCTTCCTTGGGTCCCACATCCCCTACCTTCTTACCTTAGACCCTTGGTTCATTAAAATATGAAAACCATTGAATGAAAAAATTGAAATCATTCACCATGAATTCCTTCTTCTCTACTCCCCTTCATTTCCTGTCCCCCAGATGCATTCTGCCATTTTCTTCTCCTTTACCCCATCTCACATGATGAAGTAGTCTTATTCCTTACCAAGGCTAATCCCTCTACTTGTTCAATCAGCCTCATTCCTTATCTCCTCCTAAAGGTCATCCCCTCTGCCATCCCTGCTTTTTCAATTATTTTCAATTACTCCTACCCTTCTAGCTCATTTCCTAGTGCCTACAAATATGAGCTTGTCTCCTTTATCCTGAAAAAAATCTTTACTTAATCCTTCCTATATTTCTTTTGTATTTTTTTTTGTATCTAATTCTCTGAAGAGACCATCTATAATAGAGGAAATGCCTCCAATTTCTTTCCTCTCACTCTCTTTTAATCCTCTTCTAATCTAGCATCTTACATTATCATTTCTCCCAAATTGTTCTCTTCAAACTAATCTCTTAATTGGCAAATACAATGTTTTTCTTAATACTCATCCTCCTTGACTTCTCTGTGATTTTTGACACTCTTGATCACTTTTCTCCTAGATATTCTCTCTAGTTGTTTTTTTAGGGGATACCAATCTCCCCTGGTCATTATCTTACAGACCTGACCACTCCTTTGTCTCTTTGTCTCCTCTGCTGGCCACCACCCCACCCAGATCATGTCTTCTAATCATTGATTTCCCTCAGGGTTCTCTGCTGGATATTTTTCTCCCCTCCTTCTATATTACTTCACTTCTCAATCTTATTAGCTCCCAAAGATTCAGCCATCTTCTCTATGTTAATGATTGTCAAACCCAACTCTCCTGCTCTATTCTCTCTGCTGAACTCCAGTCTTGAATTTATTTCCAACTGCCTTTCAGACATCTAAAGCTGAATGTCTAATCGACCTTTTAAACTAAAACAGAATTCATTATCTTTCCCAGTAAGTGCCACTCTCCCACTTTCTTTACTACCATCCAGGGTAACACCATCTTCCCATTCCCTCAGGCTTATCTTACATCCACCATTGTTTCTCATCCCTTTTTATATGCTGTTGCCACAGCATGCCAATTTTACCTTTTCATCGTCTCAAATATACCTCCTTTTCTCCTCTGACACTGCCACCCCTCCAGTTTACCCTTTCATCATCTTACACTTAGGTTATTGCAATAGCCTGCTAATATGTCTGTCTTCCTTATCTCTCCCCTTCCAATATATTCTCCATTCAGCCACAAAGTAATTTTCCTAAAGTGGAGGTCCAATCATGTCACACCAACTCTTCTCAGTAAATTCCAGAGGCTTTATATTGCCTACAGCATCAAATATAAAATTATCTTTTTTGCCATTTAAAGTCCTTCATAATCTAGCTCTGTCTTGACTTTCTCTTCTTCTTATATCTTAGACCCCAACATAAACTCTTCTTTCCAAGGACACTGGTTTTATGAATGTTCCTCGAATAGGAACATTCTCCACTATGGTCATTCTCTCTGGCTCACTCCATACTTGGAATGTTCTCCCTTCTTTGCTTCTTTGCTTCAACTACTCACCTGTCCACCTTCCTTTATGTACAAAATAAAATCTCACCTTCTGTGGAAAACCTTCCCTAAACCCTTTTGATTCCAGAGCCTTTCCCCTGATAATTATAACCTAGTTTACCCTTTCATCAAAAAATATATTTTTATATATTTGTTCATATATTTTCTCCTTCATTAGATTGAAATCTCTAGGAGGGCAGGGACTGTCTTTTGTCTCTTTGTATTCTTGGCTCTTACCATAGTTCCTGGCACATGATGGGAACTTAATGAATGTTTATTATTTGCTATAATAAAATTGATGATTGATGTATATACACTTTAGTAAGTACAAAGATATCAAAGGTAATATGATTAACTTCAAGAGGACAGAGTCTGACTAAATAGGGTAGATTGGGATAAGGAAGGTTTCAGGGCAGGAAAATGGTAAAGGACCTCTGCTTTGAAGGAATAAGGGAAACTAAGATGCCCCAAAGAGGAGGGGGTGTGTTCTAGCTAGATGAGAGAAACATTCTGCCAAAAGACAGAGAGATGTTATGTATTGAATATGTAATATATTCCATAGAAAGACACTAGCCTTGACTTTATGTAAATCACAGTCTCAGGGACTAGAAGACACTCAGTTTTCTCAAATGTAAAATTGCAGTGTTAGATTAAGTTAGCTCTAAATCTTCTATCTCACTCTTTTAATAATTATATTTTAGCTTTCTTTATTCTTTATTTAAGATTATTATATTTTCTTTATTCTTTATCTTTATTTTATTTATTTTAAATTTTCCTTTCAAAGGTCAGTTATGGTGCATAAGCAAGGAATATTTGATCAAAGGCACGCAAACCATATCCTTAAGCCTCAAAATAATTATAATAATAAATTCTTAATATATTAGTGAAAAAATAAGATGTGCTTTCCAGATTGGGTTGTTAGGCTGAGGAGAACAGATTTTTGAAAGATTTCTAACATTTCTACTTTTGGTGCTGGCCAGAAATTATGTGAGAACAACCTTTCTAACAGTATAACTGTCATACTTTCAGTTCCTGTCCCAGCTGTAACTATAGATTGGAGGAAAATCAGATATATTTTTAAGTTTAACTTCTTCAAATGTCATTCTTCATTACATAATTTCTACATAGCATTTATATTTTAAATGATTACAGAAGATTAGAGAGAACATAGAGGCAATCTATTTCAATTATAAGACCTAAGTTCTAATCCTGACTTTGATACCTGTAGGAATTTTGGAAGTTACTGAATCTCTCTCGGCCTTAAGTTCTTACAAAGAAAATGGGTAATTTCCTCATGAGAAAGAATTATTTGATTTTTTTTGTCTTTGGATCCCTAGCATGTACCATATTGTCCAGAATATAGTAATTACTTAATAGATACTTGATGATTCATCATTATAAAAAAGTTGGAATTCTTCCAGTTGTAAGTTTCCTTCTGTCTCTACATCCTGTAATAACAAACAGTTATGCAGACCTCCTATAGATCAAAGTTCTTAGTTGCTTTGTTGGCATGCTTCAACACTCTCTTTAAATAAAGAACAAATACTCACTCACTGTCAAAACTTTAACTAGGGTAGCATGACCAGATCTCTTCCCCAAAGGAGGTAATTCCCCAGTCAGGAAATATGTTCCAGAAGGAAAGTTTAAGAGTTTTCTGCTCATTTATATCCCTCTAAAGAAGAAGGCTTGTAGAGGTCATTGTGTTTGGATGGTGGTGGAATCAAGAAGAGCTAGTAAGAAATAGATTAGTGAGAAGCGGGATAATCTCAGGAAGCAGCTTGAATGTCGTGAAGTTCTTTGGGGTCCCAACTCTGTTCTGGTCTTTGAGTCTGACCTGAACTCATCCTATAAGGGACAAGTTAGAAAGTAGCCTTCCCATCTCAATTTGACTCATATTCCACTCCAGACTAGAAACAAGATATAGAATGAGTTAAAGGACAGAGGTTACATCCCCCTGGTAAACTTCCTACATTCTGGGTACATTTATTTTTTTTCCCTCTGACATTTTATTCTCCCTGTTGTTTTTTTAAAGCATTCTTAAGGAACAAATCCATAGGGACTGGATAGGAAAACTTATTTGGGAAACATGAAAATCAAGAGAAAAGCAGAAAATTGCCAGGAAAATAAAAGGCAAATATCTCAAAACATTCAACTGATGGGATGTGGGGAAAGGTTTTGAGAAGCTTTCAGGTAATTAATAACTACAATTTCCAAAGCATTTGGTTACAATGAGGTAGTAAGAGAGGAGGGTCACTGCCTATAATGAAGGAATTCAAGATTTGAGTTCAATGACTCTTGTTTAGAATTCTGTTCCTACAGAAAAAGGAGGACAATTTATACAATAACAGTATGGCAAAACTCATTAACATTTAGAAATTAAATAACTAATCAACAAAATAATCAAGCACAATTACAAAGGACCAATGGCGATGTATTTACATACATGCCTAACCTTGTAGAGATAGTCAAAACACACCATATGAATAGAGAAATATTTTTTAAGCGTGGTCAGAGTGGGAATTAGCTATAAATATTATAAGGAGTTTGCTGTTCTCCCCTTTTAAAAAAGGAGATGGTTTTGGAAGGTAGAGAAAATAAATATTTGTTAACTAAAACAAACCAAAGTCAAACTTTAAATAAAAAATAACAATTCTGGATCTATAATTTATTTGCTATGTGATCGTGAACAAGTTATTTCCCTTCTCTGGTTATCTGCCACAGATGATACTGGCTCAACTCAAAAGGAAAATATGGAGGAACAAATGAATGTTTTAGAATGATCTGCCTAGGGCGGGGCAAGATGGAGAGACTTTAGGCATGGAAAGGTAAGGATGGGAGACAACATCTTAGGAATGCCTTTTGCCACTCCAGTTCCTGGGATTTTTCTTTCATTGGCATCTTTGATTTCCCAAGATACTTAAATATTCTTAAAATATGGAAGATAATTTCCTTAAGCTTAGGAAAAAAATGAAATGTGGGAAGAATGACATCCCTAGCCTCATACTATCACTCCCTCTCTAGTCATGAAACCCAAAAGGTGTTTCTTTGGAATAGATGAGTCTTGGAAAGGTTGAATTTCAACAACTTGGCTGAAAGAACACTGACCTTAGAATCAGGAGAATTAAGTTCCCTTTTGCCTGGGATCCCAACTCTATCTCCTATCTTAATAGGATGTAGGATGTAGGATTACACAAGGTGACTTCTAAGGTCCCCTTCAGCTGAGATGTTAGTCTGAGAAAGTCATGTTCTTGACTCTACTTCAATTAGGTTCAATTTCTAAAATGTAGTGGTACCTTGGTAGTGATCATTAATGTGTTCCAGTAGGCAGGTTGAGTACCCAAAAGGCTGAGTACCAAATGAATTTTTCCCATATTGAATAATGTAAAGTGAATTAATCCATTCTAGATACCCAGAAAAAAACAGATTTTATATGATATTATATGCACTAATATAATTCTGTTTTACTAAATAAACATTAATAATATATAAACAAATATAAATAAAAACAAAAATTAAATTAAAACAATTGTAACTTGTTTACCTATATTGAAAGGAGTTCATGACCTAAGGATGGGAGGAGAAATGTTATTGTCTGAAAGGGGAATCTTCTTCCATAATAGCTAAGGGCACTTACCCTTCTGGAGTTCTTTCTCTTTCTCTTTTCTGTTCCTTATTACCACTGAAACTTGCTTGAGATTCACCAAGTGAATTTTCACAAGAAACCTGTTCAATGATCTTTGTTTTTGTCTGCATTTCAAAATTCCTCTAAAGTGGGAAATGATCTAGTCACTTCACAAATGTACATTTCAGCTTGTTAAAGCTTTATCAGGGTGATCTTTTTCAAAAAAGTTTTGTACTTCTACATATTTTGCACACATTTCTTTGATTAACAAAGTGGGGACATCCACCTTTGCCTCCTCCTTACCTGAAAAAAAATTCCCCTACAACTAGTTCTTGCTGCTTCCTTTGAAATTCCTGCAGCTTGAGGACTTCAAGGTTAAGATGGCTGCAGAGTAGAAGCAAGGCACTTTACTCTCCTCACCAACCCATAGAGCATACCTCCAAAGGACAAAAAATTAAAAAAAAAAACAAAAAAAAACATCCAGATGAAAGAAGGGACCTCACAATAGGGCGCAATATCAAAGGTACTTGGGATTTGGGCATTTCCACACTATAAGGGCAGAGGGAAATAGCTCCCATCAAAATGTGAGCTGATCAACCCTCCCTCACCCCACCCACAGAACCAGAATCAGAGGCTGTGCACTTGAGTTAGAGCAAGCAGGGATGCAAAATCTAGCTCCTTGGCAGCTAACTGTGACCACTAGGAACTAGAAAGGGGATAGTAGATGGTACCAAGAGTAACTTGAAGGAATAAGAAAATTAGGATAATCTATACCACACAAAGAGGGCATGGGAAGGGGAGGGGATGAATACTACTATAAGAAAGAGAGTAAGAGATCATTAATAGGAAATACTTAAACCTTACTCTCAGCAGAATTAATCGATAGAGGGAAGAGTAGCTAGATCCACTGGGATATCAAATTCTATCTAACCCTACAGATAAGGTCAAAAGGGATAAATCAAGGGGGGCAGTGGAGTGGGTAGTTTATAAAGGGAGGGGAAGAAAAGGAGGAGGGAATTCATTAGGCCTTAAAAATAATAAGAGGGAAAAGGAGGGGGTGAAAAGGGTAGTAAACTAAGGGAGGGGACAAGGGGGACTGATTTAAAACAAACCACTGGTTTAAAAGGAAATAGCATAAGAAGGGATAGAACTAGTAGAGGTTACCAAAATATTAGGGAATACACAACTGATAATTATAACTCTGAATGTGAATGGGATGAACTCGCTCATAAAACAGAAGCAAATAGCAGAGTGGATGAGAAAACAAAATCCTACCATATGTTGCCTGTAAGAAACACACATGAGGCAGGGTGGACATGCATAGGGTTAAGGTCAATGGCTGGAGTAAAATCTTTTGGGCTGAGAAAAAGAAGGCAAGAGTGACAATCATAATTTCTGATAAAGCCAAAATAAAAATAGATGTGATTAAAAGAGATAGGGAAAGTAATTACATCCTGACAAAAGGCAGTATAGATAATGAGGAAATAACAGTACTCAACATGTGCACACCAAATGGCATAGCATCCAAATTTCTAAAGGAGAAACTGACAGAGCTCAAGAAGGAAATAGATAGTAAAACCATACTAGTGGGAGATCTAAATATTCCTCTTTCAGATCTAGATAAATCAAACCAAAAAATAAATAAGAAAGAGATAAGAGAGGTGAATGAAATCCTAGAAAAATTAGATTTAATAGATATGTGGAGAAAAATAAATAGGGACAAAAAGGAATACACCTTCTTTTCAGTTGTACATTGTACATTCACAAAGATTGACCATGTAATAGGGCATAAAAACATGGCAAACAAATGCAAAAGAGCAGAAATAATGAATGTAACCTTTTTAGATCATAATGGAATAAAAATAATCAGTAAGCACATGGACAGGCAAATCAAAAAATAAATGGAAATTAGATAATATGATTCTCCAAAGACATATAGTTAAAGAAGAAAAAATATAAATAATTAATATTTTCTTTGAAGAGAATGACAATGATGAGACATCCTACAAAAATCTGTGGAATGTAGCTAAAGCAGTACTCAGAGAAATTTATATCATTGAGTGCATATAATAGCAAATTAGAGAAGGCAAAGATCAATGAACTGGGCATGCAAATAAAAAAAAACTAGAAAGGGGAAAAATTAAAAATCTTCAGTTAAAAACTAAATTAGAGATTATAAAAATCAAAGGAAAATCAATAAAATTGAAAGTAAAAGAAATATTGAATTAATAAATAAGACTAGAAGCTGGTACTTTGAAAAAATAAATAAAATTGACAAACTACTGGTCAATCTAATTAAAAAAAAGGAAAGAAGAAAACCAAATTATCAGTATCAAAGATGAAAAGGGAGACCTCACCTCTAATTAAGAGGAAATCAAGGCAATCAAAAACTATTTTGCCCAATTATATGGCAATCTACATGATGTGGATGAATATTTACAAAAACATAAATTGCCCATAATTAAGAGCAGAAGAAATAGAATACTTAAATGATCCCATATCAGAAAAAGAAATTGAGCAAGCCATCAAAGAACTCCCTAAGAAAAAATCGCCAGGACCTGATGGATTCACAAGAGAATTTTATCAAATCTTCAAAGAACAGCTAATTCAATACTATACAAACTATTTGAAACAATAAGCAAAGAAGGAGTTCTACCAAACTCCTTTTATGACACAAATATGGTACTGATCCCAAAGCCAGGTAGATCAAAAACAGAGAAAGAAAACTATAGACCAAATTCCCTAATGCATATAGATGCAAAAATTTTAATCAGATGGGATTTATACCAGGAATGCAAGGATGGTTCAACATCAGGAAAACCATCCACATAATTGACCATATCAACAATCTAACAAACAAAAATCACATGATTATCTCAATAGATGCTGAAAAAGCCTTTGACAAAATACAACACCCATTCCTACTAAAAACACTAGAAAGTCTAGGAATAGAACAGCCTTTTCTAAAAATAATAAATGTTATATATCTAAAACCATCAACAAACATCATCTGCAATGGGGATAAATTAGAAGCTTTCCCAATAAGATCAGGAGTGAAACAAGGTTGCCCATTATCTCCTCTATTATTTAACATTGTACTAGAAACACTAGCAGTAGCAATTAGAGAAGAAAAAGAAATTGAAGAAATTAAAATAGGCAATGAGAAGACTAAGCTATTATTCTTTGCAGATGATATGATGGTCTACTTAAAAAATCCTAGAGAGTCAACTAAAAAGCCAGTAGAAATAATCAACAATTTTAGCAAAGTTGCAGGATACAAAATAAATGCGCATAAATCATCAGTATTTCTATATATTTTCAACACATCACAGCAGAAAGAGTTAGAAAGATACCCTTTAAAATCACCCTAGACAATATAAAATACTTAGGAATTTATCTACCAAAACAAACACAGGAATTATATGAACACAACTACAAAACACTTTCCAAATAATTAAAACTAGATCTAAACAACTGGAAAAACATTGATTGCTCATGGGTAGGATAAGCTAACATAATAAAAATGGCCATTCTACCCAAATTAATTTACCGATTTGGGGCCATAACTATCAAGCTACCAAAAACCTTTTTTACTGAATTAGAAAAAAATATAACAAAGTTCATTTGGAAGAACAAAAGATCAAGAATATCAAGGGAAATAATGAAAAAAAACATGAATGAAGGTGGCCTAGCAGTATCAGATTTTAAACTATACTGTAAAGCAGTGGTCATCAAAACAATATGTTACTGGCAGACAGAAGGGAGAATCAATGGAATAGACTAGGAGTAAGTGACCTTCAGTCTTTGATAAACCCAAAGAACCCAGCTTTTGGGACAAAAACCCACTATTTGACAAAAACTGTTGGGGAAATTGGAAAACAATATGGGAAGGGTTGGGCCTAGATCAACATCACACACCCTATACCAAGATAAATTCAGAGTGGGTGAATGACTTGAATATAAAGAAAGAAACTATTGGTAAATTAGGTGAGCACAGAATAGTATTTTTGTCAGATATACTGGAAGGGAAAAATTTTAAAACCAAGCAAGGGTTAGAAACAATCACAAAATATAAAATAAATAATTTTGACTACATCAAAATAAAAAGGTTTTATACAGACAAAACCAATGCTACCAAAATTAGAAGGGAAGCAACAAATTGGGGAAAAAATCTTTATAGCAAAAAATTTAAACAAAAGTCTAATTACTCAAATATGTAAGGATATAAATCAATTGTACATACAAAAAATCAAGGCATTCCCCCAATCAATAAATGGGCAAGGGACATGAATAGGCAATTTTCAGATAAAGAAATCAAAAGTATCAATAAGCACATGAGATAGTGTTCTAAATCTCTAACAACTAGAGAAATGCAAATCAAAACAACTCTGAGGCATCACTTCACACCTAGCAGATTGGCTAACTTGAGAGCAGGGGAGAGTAATGAATGCTGGAGGGGATGTGGCAAAATGGGGACTTTAATGCATTGCTAGTGGAGTTGTGAACTGATCCAACCATTCTGGATGGCAATTTGGAACTATGCTCAAAGGACTTTAAAAGACTATCTGCTTTTTGATCCAGCCATAGCACTGCTTGGATTATACTCCAAAGAGATAATAAGGAAAAAGACTTCTAAAAATATTTATAGTTGCACTCTTTGTGGTGGCAAAAAATTGGAAAATTAGAGAATGTCCTTCAATTGGGGAGTGCCTGAACAAATTGTAGTATCTGTTGGTAGTGGGATAGTATTGTGCTCAAAGGAATAAAGTACTGGAGGAATTCCATATGAACTGGAATGACCTCCAGGAATTGATGCAGAGGAGAACATTGTACAGAGAGACTGATACACTGTGGTATAATCAAACATAAAGGACTTCTCTACTAATAGCAAAGCAAGGATCCAGAGCAAGGCTGAGGGACTTATGAGAAAGAAAACTAGCCACATTCAGAGGAAGAACTGTGGGAGGAGAAACACAGAAGAAAAACAATGCTTGAACACATAGGCTGATGGGGATATTATTAGGGATGTAGCTGATAAATGATAACTCTAGTCCAACTATAAATAATATGGAATTAGGTCTTCATCAATGATACATGTAAAACCCAGTGGAATTGTGCTTTGGCTAAGGGGGGCTAGTGGTGTTTGGGGGAGAGGGAAAGAACATGAAATATGTAATGATGGGAAAGTATTTAAAATTAAAATTAAAAAAGAAATAAATCAAAAGAAAAAAATTCCTGCACCTTCTCAAAGTCTAGCTCTTCTTTATGCTCCTGAATTAACTCTTCCACATCACCTCCATTGACTTCTGGATGGATCATGGATTGGCCTGGGGTCACAATAACCTTCACAGTTGGTATAGTCTCAATGTCAAAGCCTTCAAAGTCCTATTGAGTTATAGCTTCTTGCCATAACTCCCTCCAGGCAGAATTTGTGGTCTTAACAGAGATCACAGTGGAGAATGTTGAATGATTCTTTCATAATTCACACAGTTAATTCTGAGATAAGGAAATATCTCAAAAATGTCAAAAAATCCACAAAAAGTGAATATGAGAACAAGCAGGATTATTCACTGTGAGAGTATACAGAGACTAACTTTGTTTTAGTTGGAGGGGGCATATGCTTCCCAAGATCATGAGGCCAATAAGCTCTAGCAAGCATGTGGAGTGCCAAGCAAATGTCGAATACTGCAAAAATTATTTCTCATCAAAATATATCAAATACAAAATTCAATGAGTTCTGAAACCCTTAAAGCAAAAAAAAAAAAAAAAAAAGATGAATCTTGCTTTGTAACCCTGGCAAATTATTTTCCCTTTCTTGGATCTGTTTGCTTCATCATAAACTCAAAGAAATGGCATAAATCATGTGCTAGATCCCTTAAAGTTCTTTCCAGTTGATGCCAACCTGTCTCAATTATTTGAGCTAATATTTTCTTTTTTGATGACAATGTGAATAAATGATTAATTAGCTAAGATCTATTTAAATAAGAAACCATTTATTTTATTTCTTTTTTCCTATGTGGAAAATGAAATGAGTAAACTTTTTAGAAACTTTGTGATTATATAGTATAAACTAGCACCTGATATAACAGATGAAGAAACTGAGATCAAGGTGTCCCCCACCCCAAATTGTACAAGTAATGAAAATCATGGAGGGAAGGAATGGTTTAAAGGCTGATTCTCTGACTACAAAGCCAGTAGTCTTGCCACTATAGCATAATGTTAAGGAAACAACTTTTTTTTTGAAACTGCAAACTTCATTTTTTATTATTTGAGTTTTTACACTATTTTTTAAACATTTATTAATATTTATTTTTTAGAAAAGTTAACATGGTTACATAATTCATGCTCTTACTTTCCCCTTCACCCACCAAGCTTCCCCCATCACCATTGCTGAACTCTATCCTTCCTCATCTCCAACTTCAAGGTTTTCTGGCTCCTTTCAAGACCTAGCAAAAGTTCTATAATATAATAGTAAAAGTGGAAGTAGTTGCTTTCATAAGAGCCACAGAAGGAAAGGTGAAACTATCAAAGAATTCTCCTAGAGATTGTCAAAATTTGTCAAAAGCCTTGATGGCAGAAGCAGCTTGAGAACAATATTAAAAAGCAGCAAAATTGTATTAGAACATTATTCCAATAACATAGAGTCATGTGCAATAGAAAAAAATAGAAATTTTATCACTTACAGAAGTGTTAAAAAAGAAAAAATGTAGAAAATAATTCAGAAAACAAAACACTTAAAAATATATGATCTTCTAGTTCCATTAACATGAATGAGTAGAAAAATTGAACCATCCAGCAATTCAAAGTATTGTAATGGGGAAATTATAGGATAGGGATAGGACTTAAGATAAGACAGAATAGATGACTGCTTGAAGAAATCTTGGACTTCATGAACATTCTATAATGGAATGAAGAAAGAGTTTTGAAAGAGGAGAGTGTAAAAAGAACAAAGTAAACATTTCAATATCAAAGAACCATTACTGCAGAAGTTTCAGAAGCAAAATAATCAAGAGATTGAGTAAACTTTTGAAGGAGAAAATTGAAAATGTATTACCTTTTGTAGAATGACAAGCAGTCCAACTTAACTACAATAGAATTTAGATGAAATGAAAAGCAGAGCACTTGTACACCATTAATATAATGAATGAGGTTATGACTCTTGGCTGAATAACATTAGATAGGGGATGTTGTCTGTTTGTTCCTGCCAGTTAAGGTGTTTGTGTTTATTCCCTGCATGCTGATCTCATCTTTGGGAACAAAGAACCAAGGGAGAATAATTGAATTTGGTGACTCACTCTTCTAAGGTCAGAAGAAGCTCCTTCTGTGTCAATTCTTCTTCCTTAGGGAATGTCTTCATCAGAGCTCTTAAGGACATTATTAATCAGAGGTCAAAGGTCCCAGAAATACATCACCAATTCTTTCAAATACCGTAAAACAGATTACCAAGATTCTACTTGTATATTGAAGCATGCATGTTTCAGTTTCTTTAGGAAAAAGGATATACCTTGAAAGAGTGAATATACCACTCAAAATCCAATAGACTAAGAAGGCAGGTTAGAGGAAATCCAGCTGAACACTTTCAATATTCCTTTCCAAATAACCCCAAAACTTCCCCAAGTAAAATTTTAGCCTGGCAAAGACCCTAAAATAACAGGGTTATACATTTTTCCAACCCAAGAAAACTGAGAAGGTCACAATGAGAAATTTGTGACACCTGGATAGAGGAATATTTGGAATCCACACATACTGTTGCATTGTAGCTGGAATAGACACAGGAGCAGATTTGTGAATTCTAATCCCAGATACAATAAATGGGTTAGACAACTCATTTTAAAGAGATTACAGGGGAGCCCTCTCTGGCGGTGCTTATAGCTGGCCCTCATTGACAGCTCTATTGTACGTATATGGTTCTGAGTCATAGTTCCAAGATGGAAAGGAGTTCTATGGGTGAGTTGCAAGGAAGCAGGGACCCTTTTATTCAGTTCTAAAACAGAGAAGACTACCTGCAATTGTAGCCACAGAGGATTAGCAAACTTTAATGAGTAAAAACAAGAGTGCAGACCAGAAGAACAGTAATCACAACTCTTCCAGCATCACACAACCTTGAAAGCACCAAAAGTTTGCCAACTACCATAACTTGCTCTTAAAATAGCAACATGAAAAGGCTAAAGCTTGAGATATCACTTCCCTGTCATCAGGTGAGTAGAGCCCAATATTAATATTAAGTTCAAAGTCAAGCAATGGCTATAAAAATGAGCACAGTGGCTCACCATAGATCAAGAGTGGAAGTAAAGAGTCCTCCTTCCCTCAATCACACTTTAAATCCCACTAGTTCCTTCATCCATGGCTCATAGGGAAGCCAAGAGATGCCAGGCTGTTAGATATGATGTTAGTCTGTAGCACCCTCCATCGGAATGCCTTGGGATGGAAGTATTTTCCTTCACACAAAATTAAGAAAAAAACAAAACCAAAAAACCGAATTAATGGTAAAAAATCACTAAGGAACATAGCTATTTCTCAATTAGAATAGGTCAAAAGGAAAACAAGGTACAAAAATTAACTGAAGAACAGAACTACTTAAAAAAAAGATTAAGGAGTTATGAAACCCCACTGAAGAAAACAATCCCTTAATATTAGAATTGGACAAGTGGAAGCTATGGGATCCATGAGGTATTAAGAAAAAATTTTAAAAGTCAAAAGAATTTCAAAAAAATTGAAGAAAATGTTCAGTATCATAAAGCCTATCCTTCTGGAAAATAAACCAAGAAAGAATTGAATTATCAAACTATCTGAAAATCATGATCATAGAAAGGTCCTAGATATTGTATTTTAAGAAATTATCTAAAAACAGTCCTGATATCTTAAACCTGGAGGTTAAATGGAAATTAAAATAATCTAGTGACTACTTCCTGAAAGATATCCCCAAAGGGAAACTTGTGGGAATATTATAACCATATTCCTGAGCTCCTAGGTCAGGAAAATTATGGAAAGCAAGCATGTTAAAGAGGAAATACTTTAAACATCAAGCAAGAAATAATTCAATACAACTGAGCCATAGACAGGATCACACAAGTTTTAATGGACTCCATGTTTAAGGAGCCTAAGGCTTAAAATGTTACATTTTAGAAGGCAAAAGAATTAGAACTATAATGAAATATAACCTTCTTAACAAAATAGTGTAAATCCATCAGTGGAATATATGTAGGTTTAATGAAATAGCAAACTTCTAAGTTTGCCTAATGAAAAGACCAAAGTTTAATAGACAATTTCAAATTCAAACACAGGACTCAAAAGCATAAAATGTTAAATTTGAAAGAGTAATCATAAGGCTCTCAAGTAAAAAATTACATTTCCATGTTGAAATATAATTATGTATAAATTCTAAGAACTTTAAAATTATTTGGATGTGAGTTGTTTTGGTTAGAATATTTTTAAATGGAGTGAAAAAGAAGAATGCACTTGGAAAAGGGAGAAGAAAGAAGTAGAATGGAGAAAATTTTCTCCCATAAAAAGAGTCAAACGAGGAAGTTTTTAAAGTAGAAGGGAAAATAAAGTTTAAAAGAAAAAAATAAGTTCTGACTTGCTCAGGGTCATACAGCTAGTTAGGGAATCTTTTTCAAATGATATCAAATCTCAGCGGAAAATGTTAAGAACATATGTTTTTTATGGATTCATTTATCCATTAAGATTATGAAAGGAAATTGTAGAAACCATACTACATTATCTCATGTCTCCAAAATTTAGCACCTGCCAAATGTAGCAAGGTATAGCCTGATAGTGAGAATGATACATCTGAAGCTTGCTACTTTTCAAAAACTTAACCAAAACAAATCCTGGAACTACAGATACAGATCTCAAATAAATCTCAACGGTTAAATAAGCAAACAAACAAACACATAAATAAATAAATAAACAAACAAACAAATAAATAAATAAATAAATGAATAGTGTACCAGAACTAGGACATTATAGGACATTATCATAGTCCAAATTATTGCCCACAATTATTTGGTCTGTCATTGATTCATACAATTTTAAGAACATCATTATATACTATGTCCCTATTATAATCATAATCTCTATGGAGAATGAGTTAAGTAAAAGCATAAAGATATAGCAGAGGAAATCCATACAAAAACAAGATGGGAGTAGGATGGGGTGCATATAATCTTTGTTAATATCCTTTTTGCTGTGAGAATCACCCCAAATATGCTTTCAGTGATAATACGGAAGTAGAACCCACATCACAATACTTTTGTTCAATTATAGAAAAATATATTTTATAATTTTTTGCATTAGAACACAAAATGTCAAATATGAAAATAAATTTTTAAAAATAAGATACTCCTTTGTTCTTGTGTCATTTACATCTGAGCTCCATTGAAAAAAAATGAATGAGATCAATAATAGTAAGAAAGAAGTAGAATGATAAAATAGATAGAGTTTTTGACAGAGATTCAGAAAGCCCTACGTTAAAGTCTTTCTTTGTGAAAAGAGGAATATCACTTAAATGTTCTTTCAGACAACTATCTTCAATTTATATATTAAGTAACAGTTGCAATGAGATTTGTGTTTTCCCAGAAAAAAATCACTACTCCTTGACTAACCTGTTATTAGTTTTCCTAAATGTCATCTTTTTATGTAGAAATATTATTTCAGTAATCCTGTAAACTTGAGGGAATCATGTTGAAATGTAATGATAACTTAAACAAAATGATTTATTCTTAACCTTAGACCTGGATTATTTTGTGCTATGGTATTGATCAAGTGCTAAATTCCACACAATTATTGAATAAGTCAAAATTTTAGAATCCAGTGAACGTTTCCAAAGTGAATACAGTCTGTAAAAAGTAAAGAATGGCCATTCTCTTGAGCACAACTCATTTTAAACATGATATATAAATGTGTGGAGTAGTAGATGACATTTTGACAGATTATAAAATAACGTTATTTAGACTTCAGAAAACCCAAATTCCTTCAACTATTTTCACTTCTTAGAGAATAGTAATCCCTCAAACTAGAAGCAGAAAATGTGATAAGAACAGGGAGGGAATAAAGTCATGCTAACTTTGCTCCTTATGAGCCAAATAGAGTGTTACTTCAAAATATTACCACTAATCATGAACTTCTTCTCTACCTGAAAGGTAGATTAAGCTACAGAACATATACTTGAGGTTTATTTGGAAGGATTTGTTTAGGCTTATCCCAAATACTGTAGTTTAGTCATTTTTCAGTCATATATGACTCTTAGTGGCCCTCATTTGGGTTGGAAAAGATACTGGAGCCTTTCTTATTCATTGGAAGAGTATGAGCAAGTTCCATGTTAGGAAATGAGATGGCAGAATAAAGGACCCAATCTCTGCACACACACAGAAAGAAAATAAATTGCTTCAAGGAATTTCGAAGGAAAATAGGAGAAGCATGTCTCTCTAGGGCAGGAAGTGAAAGTAGCCCAGGTAGCAGGTATCAATGGGAACCATCAGATTCTGGGGAAAAGACTTATACAAAAAGATTCTGGGAACTGGACCATCCTAAGCCACTCTCCAGGGGAAGCAACAGCAGAAACAGCAGAAACAGCAGAAACAGCAGAAAACCTATTCTCTCCCAGTTGGCAGCAGAGTACCTGAGCCAGCAAGGCAGCAAATTGGGGAACTAGAAAACTTCAGGAATATATGCATTCCCACATGGAATCAGAGTACTTGAGGTAGCAGAGCCCAGAAAAGGAGACCCACCCTGTCCAAGACACTTGGCAGAGACAGAGAAACAATAGAGCTGGAATCAGACAAACACATGAAACAACAGGGCAACTGGTAACATGGGGTGCTGAATCTAACTGGACAAAATAGCTAAAGAGCAGGTCAGCAGGACTATCCCTTTAAGAGACATACCATGAAAACAAAGGCACCTAGACCCACACCAAGAACCAGATAAGAGTACTCTGCAGACTTACAACAGAACAGAGATGAACCTCAAAAAAGAGATGAAATAATAAGGAAAAGTAACTGGGAAAATGAGGAAAACACACACATACACACACACACACACACACACACACACAAACACACACACACACAAACCTGACCTTAGAAAGTTACTTTAGTGACAGGCAGATCAAAATATGAACTCAGAAGAGGTTAACAATTCCAAATAAGAAGCATTGGAAGTATCAAAGGAAAGTGTGAAAGGATGTCAGGCCCCAAAGAACCTTTGGAAGTACTTGAAAAGAAGTGAAAGAAAAAAAAAGAATTGACAGAAAAACCTAAACAGATTGGAAAATAAATCACTGAACAAATCAACTGCCAAAAAAACTAGAAGAGAACAAAAAAAAAATGGAGGTACAAAAAAAATAGTCAGTAATCATTATCTCAGAGAAAGAGAAAATAAAAATGATAAGGAAATTGCATCATAATAAAAAATCATAGACATGGATCATTTTTAATCTCATTGTAGTGAAGTTTCAGATTGTATATTGCTCAACAGCTTTTTTCTCCTTTTTTCTTTCATAATTTCTCTTGAAAATATTGACCTTTTATTCCCTGAGGTTAATTTTATTTTTATTGTAGACAATTTGTATTCACCTGACACCAAATAAGTAAATACATTTATGTAATACTGTCTTTTGAAATCTCTCCAATTATTGAAGTCGCCATTATTATATAAAGGGTGTTTTATAATTCTTTTTGTGTAATTTTTGAATATATCTTGGTAGCTAGTCTCCAAGATTTTCATAAATTCTAGAGTTATTTTGAAAATTATTTCTCCTTTTTTTAAATTTTAAACCCTTAACTTCTGTGTATTGACTTATAGGTGGAAGAGTGGCAAGGATAGGCAATGGGGGTCAAGTGACTTGCCCAGGATCACACAGCTGGAAGTGTCTGAGGCCGGATTTGAACCTAGGACCTCCTGTCTCTAGGCCTGGCTCTCAATCCACTGAGCTACCCAGCTGCCCCCTATTTCTCTTTTTAATTACTGTTTGTTGAAAATTATTGGTTATATAAAAAATGATATTTATATAGGTTCATTTTTTTCATTCTGCTACATTACTGGTTATTTGATTTTTGATTATTATCAATTGTATATATATATATATATATATGATTACCTACATATATTCCCATATCATCTTCTAAAAGTGATAATTTTATTTCTTTTTTGACTATGATTTTTCCTCAAATAATTTTTGTCATTGTTTATATTTCTAAGACAAAGTCAAGTAGAAGTGGTGGCAATGGATATCCTTGATTTATCCACAAACTTATAGTAAAATTCTAGAATATTTTTCCATTATCTATTTTGCTAGTTTTAGATTCTAAATAGATAACCCTTTATCAAATTGAATAATGATCCACTTATTCATTTGTTTTTAAATATATTTATAATAAAGGATTATTTGATGGCAAAAGCTTTGTTTTTATCAGCATAATTTTGTTTATCATTATAATCTATTATATTTAAAGTTTTCTCAGTATTGAACTAACCTACATTTCTATCATGAATAAAAAGAAGTGTAGCCATTTTAATATATGGCCTTAAATTTTTTGCTAATTTTTCCATATTTTTATATTTTACATTAGAAACACTGGGCCCATAATTTTCTTTCTCTGCTCTATTTTCCCTGGGTTTACATATCATTTGCATATTTGTCTTATAAAACTTTAATAGAATTATTTGTCTTAATTTTACAAAAATAATTTCTTTTCAAAAATTTTGAAATTTTGTTTTGGATTGTTTGGTAAAATTAACCGTAAATTTATCTCATTTGAAATCTTTCTCTACTCCTTTGGGAGTTACTTAATAGCTTACTCTATTTTTTCTGAGAGTGATATATTTTAATTTACTTTTCCTTATACTCTTCATCTAAATATTTTATAATTAAATGTATTAGTTCTTATTTTCCTAAAACTGACTTTACTATTTTGTAATTAGTGTTTATTTGTTGCATTCTAATTTTTGCTTTTATTTTGTTTATAGTTTTAATCCAAATTCATTAACCTGTTATTATTCATTCTTATTAACCAAGCTATTTAGAGAGATAAAATTTCTCCTGTGGAATCCTTTAGTAGAGCTCCGCACACACAAAAAAGGTATAATATATCATTTTCATAACTTTCTTTCTTTTCTTTTTTATTTCTGTTCAGAGAATTTACACTTTGATCCACCAGTTCTCCAGGATTAATAATTCTTCTGTATCCATTTAAATTAGAATTCTTTCTTCAAAAACTCTTTTTGTTATGATGATGATGATATTGTGACAATTAACATAACCATTATGAAAATGTATTTGATATTTTTGTTTTATACATTAGTTAATAAGCTTTTTAATGTCTTTTTCTAATGTTCTTTATTCTTTAATAAAATTGATATAAGAAACTTAGAAACATGTACATTTTTAAAAATTCCAAACCTATTTAACTTCTCTAAATTCCTAAATCAGTTTTAACTTCATTTTTGTTAGATTTATCTTTTTTTTCTGAATGGGGCATGTTAAAGTCCATTAATGTATATTTGCTATCAATTTCTACTTGCTATTTGGTTAACTTTTTTCTTAAGTAATTAATTGCTATATAATTTGGTATACACAAGTTTTGACTTCTTAAAAAATAAGCTACAGTCCCTTTAAGCAAAATGTAGTTCTCTTACCTTTCTCTTTTAACTATGTCTATTGTACACTTATCTTGTCTGACAACATGGCCATTTTCCATGATTATTTTTAAAATATAATGAATCATAACAAATTCTGAGATAGCCCATCATTTTAAGTTTATGTAAATCCTTACATTTCAAATTTAATTCTTGTAAACAACTCTGACAGACCAAAGGACCAACTCCCTCTAATCCAGATCAAAAATAACAGGCCCTCCCACATGCCTGGCAGAACACCAAGACTGTCCATTCCTTAGCCCATCCTACATGGCTAACCAAGATTCTCCACCCTCTTAGGACCATCCAATGAGATTGGTCCAGGTAGTTCACCTGAAGCAATAGAGGCAATCCAGTTTACCTCATCCCTACACCCTTAATTCTTCTAATCCTATAAGAGGTTAAACCCATCTCTAAATTGGAACTAAAATTTAAGGAACTTGTTAAAAGACACACAGCCAACTTCTCTTAGAGGCAGGAGTTAACTACAAGCCTTCATGCTTCTGAGGCAGTTCTGTACGCAATATGCCGTACTGACTCCCTTTGAATTAGTGTTCTTCTTCACTTTAAAAACAGGTATGATCAAGCAAGATTTCCTAAAGAGATAACTTTAGTGGAAGAAAAATTATTCTGATATGTGTAAATGAAGAATGATTATATTCAAGACATGGGAGATTAACAGAAAAAATACACTTAGGTGGGAAATGGAGTATTGAAATACATCGCATAATACCTTAGTCAAATTAACAAGAATAAATGATTAATGTCAATTCAAAATAATAAATTCTAAAGAATTGCATGTATGTGTTTTGAGATAGGTAAATAGGTCTATTGGGTTTTTCTTTAGCGCAATGTGAGGTTAGAAACTCTTTTGAGGTTGCTCTTAATCCTTCTACCCACCTATCATTTATCACCCATGTAACAGTTAGGTTGTTGTATAAGCAGAAAGCAATACCAGGAATCTTTAAAAAAAATAGGCAATAAGACAAAATTGATCAATGTGTTACTCAGTGAATTTTGAATATAAAAATAATTTTAATAAAAGCTTGGTTTTGCCAGAGATTAAATAATATTGTAAATTGTGTGATAAACTGCTATTATAATATTACCTTTTCCTAAAATAGATAACATGATTATTTATTTTGTATATTTCTTGCCTTCTCATGAGCTTTGTGAGCTTTTCACTTATTTTTATTTTGGGTTTTTGTTTTCCATTCATAGAAAACTAGAAAGTGAAATAGTGTATAGGAGAGGTTTCTAAAGTAAGAGTAATTAAAAGTGGCTTAAGGGGGCAGCTGGGTAGCTCAGTGGATTGAGAGCCAGGCCTAGAGACGGGAGGTCCTAGGTTCAAATCCGGCCTCAGACACTTCCCAGCCGTGTGACCCTGGGCAAGTCACTTGACTCCCATTGCCTACCCTTACCACTCTTCCACCTATAAGTCAATACACAGAAGTTAAGGGTTTAAAATAAAAATAAAAAAAAAAAAGTGGCTTAAGTAAGTTGCCAAATACCTCCCCCAGGGACAAATTTATGAATAAATGATAATTTGCTAATTAAATCCTAAAAATGGAGAATAAGAATGAAAAAAGAGAAATTCATAACACAACTGTATATTTAGACCAATTTTACATAAAATATATGAAATATTTAATGATTACAGGCAACTTCATTTTGATTTCACTAGAGATTTGTTTTGTAAAACTGCCTGATCTCATATTTTATTTTTTTAAGTTACCAAAATGTACAAAATTTTCTTGTTAGATTGGTTTGGGGAATGAAGGAATCACAGTAATACATAGATGTCAAAACTGCCTTTATTAAAAAAAATATTAGTACCTTTTAAAGATCACCTTAATTCTCCAATACATTTTCCCCTTACCTTCAATGCCCTCCTGTCCCTAGTCAGTAAGCTATCACAAGATGCTCTATTGTGGTAGATTGAATAAACCTTGAAGAAAACACATTATACAACTTAAAATTGCTAGCTACATGATCTTTAGTCTGATCCTTTTATAATGTGAGAACAGATCTGTTTCATCATATAAAGCTTGCATAAAATCAGGAAGGTTTTTCCTCCCCAAATCCAGCATTTTGATTTCAGAAAAGAATAGTAGTATAGTATTTCTAGCTAAGAGAAGAAATAATAAAGGAATCCAACTTATTCTCTAAAATATTCTACCCTCCCAGTTCCTTAAGTTGCTTATGGGAAATAAGCAACATCTCAACCCCACCTCAGCTATATAGAGATTGTCCTATTATTGATTTGTTATAACCCTCTAGTATTCTATTTTCAGATTGCTAAATGTTTAAGTTGCCATTTTCTCATGACAGCATCTTATTCCTTATTTCCCATTGCATATCTTTGCTCTATGGCTTCACTGATTACCTATGAGTCTTGTGTCCCCAGATTCTTTCCTAGACCTTGACTCTTGCGCTGGCTACACTATTTTCTCTATCTTGATACCTTGATCCAGCAGTTCAACTATACACTATTCTCTTTTTTCCAGTAACTTACTCTCTTATCCTATCACATTTTTAGCTCTACAAGTGTCAGTCTCAAATTATTACTACCAAAGATTCCTTTATTTCCTAATCATATACTGATTAACAAGCTAGAAAAATTATTAAATCATACTGCCTTGATGAGTCCACTACAAACTTAAATTATTTAACTGGACTTTCCTGAAATAAGGCAAACCTGTAATACCTCCCTAATCTGTTATTTCACTTAAAACAATGTCTTTTCCAAGTCCTTTCATCCCTCCTTAAAACTCCCATGGCATCCTATCCTTCTACCCTTTCAGTTGAGAACCTTGCCTTGTATTTGCAAATAAAGTTCATTTACCAAAAGTTCCCTCTTTGTAACCTTCTTTTTATTTTACATCATTCAGATGTTTTCCAGTTAGTTAGTCTGGACAACCTCCTCTAAGGGAAATTAGTCCTATTCAAATTGATTATCTATATTTATTCTTATTATTCATTTTCTTTATATTAAAAATGACTCAATACTAACCATGAATTGGCAAATGATCATTTAATAAATACTTTTATGTATTAGGAAGTATGCTAGTTACTGGAGATAATAAGACAAAATGAAATATTCTTTACCCTCAAAATGTTATATTCCATCAGGAGACAAGCATGATTATTTTGAATTTTCATCTTGCTCTAGTGTCTCTGACCACATCCACCACAGTTAATTTAGTGACTTATTCTATAAGTTGTTAGAATATGGTAAAAATAATAGGAAATCAGATGGTCCCAAATGACATAACTCTTCCATAAAGTTATGGAGCATAACAATTACTGGCAAACTTGTCTTGTAAATTAGGAGAGCACAGAATACTCTGGAAATTGCATCATGAATTAACTGAGGTTACAAATTCTGAGAGTAAAGGCTAAATTAGAGGAAGCTATCTAGGTCCTAATATAGCAGTCTGTATCCCTGCTAATTATCCTGGGTGTGCAAACTAAAGATAAACTCCTGATATTTGCAGCAAGACCAGCAACACTTTAAGCAAATAAGGGAACTCTAAGGTGATGTTGCTTACTTTGAGATGATGTTGATACATGCAGGCTGCATGGATAAGAATTAGTCTGCCCTCCTCCACCAAAATAATCCCAATCCTCCCCACTCAGCACTCCTATGCTAGCTCCAAGTCTGTTGCTCAAGTGATCAACAGATCAACAGTTACTTCTGTGCCCCTTTCCCTCTCCATTCTCTTCCCCAAAGTGCCTGACACCTGATCCCCACCTTGTTCTATCCTCTTATCCCAACTCAGTCTCTGTATCTGTTCCCTGACTGCTTCTGGGCTCCCTATGCCATTTGTCTCTGTCCTTTTTGTTCCTTGTTAAAGTTCAATTCAATTCAATTCAATAAATATTAAGTGCATACTATGTACCAGGCACTATATTAAGGGTTGTGGATACAAATAAGAAAAAGAAAGATACTCCCTACTCTTAAGGAGCTTGCAATCTAATGGGAACAGACAATACACAAAAGGAGGATAAAAGGGGGAAAAGGGAACCAAAGGACTTAACAAAGAAGAAACATAGATACTTCACTCCCTTCTTGCTGTCATCATGGTCTTTCTTGGAGGGTCTCTGGGGAGCCTCTAAAGAATCTACCCCTTGAGAAGTGGAGTGATGTAAATTTAAATGAGTATTTAAAGGTACATTAAAATTAAGGTTAGGATAGATTATAAAGGTACTTATATACCAAACAGAAAAATTTATATCTTATTCAAAGATTGATCTCTAATTATATATGACTCCTAATAATATGAAAAACCTATTCATCCAACATGGATCATAAAGAGAAAATGAAAGTCATTACCACTAACTCCTTAGGGATTAGAGAATAATTTGATTTACATGTCTATGATATCCATTGTTATTAAAAGGACAATGAACACTGACAATTATAAAATATGCATAAGTATAATACATTTCATAGAATTATACAAAATAGCTGTCACAATATAACAAATTCAGTGTATAATGTAAACAGATTAATATTTGGGGTAAATTGCATTTTTCTTTAGTTACTAATAATTAATAGTAATATGTATGTGAGCAAGCATATGTGTATGAGTTTTTCTAAGTTTTGATATGTAAAATATTCTTTAAAATAAATATTTTAAAAATTGTAGTACATGTTTTATTGGTGTCTTAGAGTGAAGAAATGATTATTGAAATTTACATTAATTAAAAGTTCTGTTAATGTGGAATTATTTGTGATCAGATGGCATTCTTTAATCCTTTTATCATGTTATGCTATCTGCATTATATTATTTAATGTTTATTAGTTGTGCATTTGCTTTCTTTTTAAAAATATTTATTTTTTCAGTTACATGTAAAAACTATTTTTCACAATTGCTTTGACATTTTAGGATATGGATTTTCTCCCCCTTTCCCCAAGTCCCTAGGGGATAAGTAGTCTGATATAGTTTATAACAATACTTTCATGCAATGCACATGTCCTTATTGCTTTTGTTTTGACAGAAACCACATATCACTCATGTAATAAATATGATAAATAAATACAAAAAATTCATTAAGGAAATAAAGTGGAAGATGGCATCCTTTGATTTTCACTTAGACTTCAACATTTCCTTTCTTGGCTGTGAGTAGCATTTTCATCATGAGTCCCTTGTGGTTATCTTAGAAACTTGCTTTGCTGATAATAGTTTAGTCTTTCACAGCTGATTATCATATACATATTTCTTTTACTAGATACATTATTCTCCTGATTCTGCTCACTTCATTTTACATCAGTTCACATATTTTCAGATTTTTTCTGAATTTATCCTGTTTATCATTCTTTATGGCCCAATATTATTTCATTATGACCCTATATTACTACTTGTTTATCCATTTCTAAAGTGATGGATGGTCCCTCAATTTCCAGTTCTTTGCAAACAAAAAAAAGCTATTAAAATATTTTGGTACAGATAGGTCCTTTTTTCTTATCTTTGATTTCTTTGGGGTACAGACTCAGTAGGGATATTGCTGGAGGGTATACATAGTTTTATGGTTCTTTGTGCCTAGTTCCATGTTGTTTTCCAGAATGGTTGTATCAGTTCCCAAGTCTGCCAATAGTGTTTTAGTATCCCAGTTTCCCACATCCACTCAAACATTTATCATTTTTCTTTTTGGTAGTGTTAATCAATCTGATAAGTGTGAGGTAGTATCTCAGAGTTCTTTTAGTTGCATTTCTGTAATAATCAATAGTGATTTGGAGCATTTTTTCATATGGTTATAGACCATTTGAATATCTTCCTCTGAAAATCACTTCTTCATATCCTTTGACCATTTTTCAGTTAGGGAATGTTTTCTATTCTTATCATTTTGATTTAGTTTTCTACGTATTTGAAATTTGAAAATTAAGGTTTTGCCAGGGACACTTACTATAATTTCCCCCACAAATTTATTATTTCCCTTCTTATCTTGGTTGCATTGGATTTGTTTGTAATGAATAAAACCTTTTTAATTTCATGTAATCAAAAACTAACACTTCCTTTTGTTTTTTTTTTGTCTCATTTGGTCATAAATAATTTCATTATTCATGTCTGACATGTAAAGTTTTTTCAGGATTCCCCAAATTTGTTTATGTTTTCCCCATTTATTTCAAGATCAGGTATCCATTTTGATTTTATCCTGGTGCATAGCATGAAATACTGGTCTATACCAATTTTCTACCATATTGTTTTTCGGTTTGTTTGTTTTTTTTTTTTCCCAGCAGTTTTTATTAAATAATGAGTTCTTCCTCCCAAATCTTGAATCTTTGTTTATGGTACAAAGTCACTATGGACATTAACCAACATGTGTTGGTTACATAACTGACTCAATTGATCCACTGCTGTATTTCTTATCCAGTATAATATTGTTTTGATGATGACCATTGTATAGTATAGTTTGAGATGTTATTAGTCCTCCTTCCTTTATATATTTTTCAATTAATAATTCCTTTGATATTCTTGGCCTTTTATTCTTCTAGTTAACTTTTGTTGTTATTTTTTCTAGTTCTATGAAATAGTTTCTGGGCTGTTTGATTGGTTTGGCATTGAATTAGCATTTTAATTTCGATATCTTGTAATCTTTATTACATTTTCTAAGCCTATCCATGAGCAATTAATCTTTTTTTCCAGTTGAAATCTGACTTTTGTGTGTGTGTGTGTAAAGTGTTTTGTAATTGTGTACTTATAGTTTCAAGGTTGTTGTTGTTGTTGTTAGGTATATCACCAGGTATTATATAGTTTAGAGTTATTTTGAAGGAAATTTTCTTTTTTGTCTCCTGCTTTTGGACTTTCCTGGTGGTAAATAGAAATGTTGATGATGTATGTGGTTTTATCTTGTATACTGTAATTATCCTAAAGTTGTTATTTATTTCTATTAGTTTTTTGGCTGATTCTGAAGGTATTTTCAATGTTAACTGTAAAGACTGATAACTGTTTCTTCATCGCCTTCTCTAATTCCTTCAAATTTTTTTCTGCTCTTATTGCTCTAGCTAGCATTTCTAATACAATATTGAATGATAGTTCAATAATGATTGTAATAATGATTAGTTCCTAAGTATCTAAAATATTTTCAGTATCTTGCAAACTTTAAGTACTTTAAGTATCTCAAGAATCAGAGATATCTTAATTATTTAAATTATTACCCTCCCAGGTATGTATATACACAATTCAACTTCATCAAAACTCTTGTTTTCACTTTCCTTTTCTTTCCAAGTGATGTTTGATGGATTCTTTCAATTTCTATTTTTTCCTCTTGTTTAATGATATCAGGGAAGTTTTCCCTGATTATTTATTATAATATGATGCAATATTATAATAAGGTAAACAGACCTGTTTTAAAAAATCATGATTATCAAATTTTCTGTTGATTCTTAGATTATCTTTCCTGGATTTTTTTTCAAAGTTGGTCTATTTTCCAGTGAGGTATTTTAGATTTTATTCTATTTTTTAAATTTTTTTGACTTCATATTTTTTCTGATACTAATGAATTCATTAGCTTCTCTTTGTGTATTTCTAATTTTTAGGGGTTATTTTCTATTTGTGTTGCCTTTTCCATTTGGCCAATCCTACTCCTTAAAGTTATTTTCTTTAGTGTTTTTTCCCCTTTTCTTCCATTCCCATTTGGTCCAATCTACTCCCTAGGAAGTTGTTTTCTTCATTGTATTTTTGTGGCTTCCATTTCTTCCATCTTATTTTACTTTTTAGGCAATTAGTCTTTCTATGGGGAGAACTGAAGCTGTATAACTATATTCAGCATTCTGCTTTACCAATTCCCCTGCTTTTTCATGGTTTTTTTCTGATTCCTGCTCTGCTACTTCTCTGCCCCTGCCCACTGACTTGGGCTGGACTGGTCTAGTGGCTTGACTGTGCCAGCCCCCTACCATGCCCTCTCTGCTTTCTATACTTGTGTTGAGTGGCTCAGATTGGGTTCTTTTCTATTCTGTAGCTATATTGTCTTTAGAGTCACATATTATGATGCTCTGAGGGTTGCTAATTTCCTTAGATACTGTTCTACCTGAACTAATTTCTCTTCTCACCCCAGTGAAGCATGTTCCTTCTGTTTCCCTTTGTTTTGAAGTCATTTATTTTCTTTTTGTGTGTGTGGAGGGATCAGGGGAGTGGACCATCCTTTACTCCACCATCTTAGCTTCTAGAATCACAAATGTGTGCAATTACTTTCTGTGTCCTTGAAGGAAATGTTATTACACAATTATATTACACAGTTATATTTTATTATAGTTATACTTTATATTTCTATTGCGCAGTTATATTTTATATCACTTTTATAACAATTTATAACCAATTTTATATCAATTTCTCTATTCAAAAAATTTACTAGTTAAACCACTATTAGTAATTAAGTAGAAGGTATCTTTGCTAAACATGAAAAGACCTCCAAAAATACATACAATTAATTAAACTCTTTGCATCCTAAGAGCTATTATTTTGTATTCAAGTTTGCTGACATTTAGTTCCCATTTTCATATTTGGTTGTATATATTTCATCCTTAAATTCATTTTATTGAATAAGGTAGTATATGTCATTTAGATTTTTAACCATTAAAATAGAAAACTAAATTTGGGTACTTCCTTTACTTCATTGTTATGAAACACTTTGTTTAGATTTTGATGTACTAAGCCTGTTGATTCAGAATTCTTGCCAGCTTTTACAGTAATATTTTTCTTTGACTTTCAGAAAATACCTAGTAAGCAAGAATATGCATTTTAAAATGGTATTACAAATATGGAACGTGAATTCAATGCTGTCCAACTTGACTTATTTACTATGACAATCAAGCCACCTCAGGGCAGCTACCATCCAATGCGAATTTCATGTTTTATCTTGCCCAGTGAGTTTATTAAATATGACACTGATTCCCAGAAGATATGAGGGTTTTGGAGCTGGCCTATATGTGACTGAAATTAGTCAACCAAACTTTGTAATGCTTCCAAACATTTTAAGAGTTGTAGATCAAAATATCTGCCTTACATTTTAAATTTTAAAAATCACTCGTATTTATATGTCCTCTTTTAAAAACATATTTATAAAATATATGCACAGTTGTTTGCATGTGTTTTGAGTGACAGGGTAGCATAATTTAAAGGTTCTTCTATGGAATCAAGAAGACCTAGATTTAAATCCTATGTGAACTACCTACTAACTGCATAATTATGAGCAAGTCAATTAAATTCTTAGTGGCCCCAGATAGTCACTATGATATATTACAGAGAAGTCATCAATCTGTACTAGTGAAAGAAATATTTCTATAGTAGTAGTTCTCTTCTGAAATTTCAAGTCCAGATTTGGGGAGGAAATATTTGTACAACTTCATATGTCATTTTAGACTGTAAAAGACAGACAAATAATAAATTCATCTAGATATATGCATATATGTATCTATGTACACATATCCACATTTGTGTGTATATATTTATATATGTGTGTGTGTATACAAAGAAATATAGAAAAAAAGGAAGGAAGATGAAGATAGAAAGAAATGCAGAGAGATAACATTTATATTAATTAGAATTTTTTGTACCCTCTTCATTCCCCAGAAGTCCCTTAGTATTTCCCAAAATTCCTTTTAATCTCTCCACCATGTTGCAGGGTCACGTTTGTGTAAGATCTGAGGCTCAGCCTCACTCCTCCTCTTTTGCTCTTGCAAGGAGGCTGGTTTAGATGGCCTTCTTAATTTAGTTTTTATTAATAAACTTCATAAAATATAATACTTAGTTTTTGCATATTAATTTTAAAATCTACGCTATCTATTCTAGCCCTTTCTTTAACAGATTGGGAAGCTGACTAGAGATATTAAACACTTAAATTAGGCCACACAGCTGAATCTGAATATTTGTAAATCCAGCATGTAAATATGAGCTTTGAGCAAGAGTCTATAGTGTCTCTTAGAGTGCTTTATTCATAAAGGAAAATAAATGACAATGTTGCCATGACTTCTTCTGTATCGGTGCTTTGGATAACATGTAAACAGCTTAGGAAGACAGGGGAAAAAAAGCTAGACCTGATTCACAGAACTCATCATGCCATACAATCCTCTGTATAGTAAAGTAGCTGGTGAAATAAATTTGAGCAGGGAATATTGGAGCTGCTGATTACCTCTGCCCTGTTAGGTACAAAGTTGGGTATGATGAAAATCTTACCCAAATGACTAAGAGTTTATTTCTTGGTATAGACTCATCAAATTTTATTATGTATGCGACACCTTAAGAAGCCTGTAATTACCTGTGCAACAATTCTTTTCACTCTCTTGGATGTCGGGCTCAGAGATGTGTTCAGGAATTGCTGGTTCATTATCCTCCTTTAAATTCCACGAACATGCTTTAAGTACCTCACCCAGAGATGCACTTTGCATCACATGTCTTATACGGTGAAGTAATAAAGAAAACTCTAAGTTCTACTAACCAGTAAATTCTGTTTTATTCAGCAAAACGAAGGAGAAAAGACAAATCATTTTTTCAAATTCTCCTCAAATGGTTTTCTTCTATAGCCCCTTTTCCATATTTTAGTTTTGTTCTTTCACATTTTCCAATTTGCCTATCTTTTCTTTTTTTTTTTGCCACTGAGATTCATACACATTCATAAACCCTACAAATTCAAAACAGGAAGGTATTAAGTTTGAAAGACTGATTGTCTTTTAGAACCAGAGTTTTCAATATTTTAGATTGTGCAATTAGCCCACTGACTACTGAAGAAGGAAAACTCCTCTTCCTTGGTATCCATATAGGAAGATGAAGCAACTACATGTTACAGTGAATAGAGTGCTGGATCTGGAGTCAGGAAGAACTGAGGTTAAAGCTGACCTCAGATACTCACTAGCTATATGACCCTGGTCAAGTCACTTAACATTTGTCTGTTTCAGTTTGAATAAAAATCATTTGTTAATTTGACACATTCCTTGAGATCAGTTAAAAACCAAAACAAAACAAAAAAAAAAAACATAGACCAAAGCATCCAAGTCCTGACTGAGCTTGAGAATAAAAGGCCCTTTCCAGAACTATTGTGAAGTTATGTTTTTGGTACCATTATGTAGTCTATCTACTAGAGTGGCAACAGTTTAGTTTTTCTTTTTCTTTTCCCTTTCCCTCTATAGAGTGGAATGGGAGGAAAGGAAGAGGAACAAATACTTATTAAGCACATATTATGTTCTAGGTATTGTGCTAAATGCTTTACAAATTTTATATCATAATCTTCAAAAGTACACTAATAGTTGTGTTTTCCCTATTTTACAGCACAGAAAATTGAAACAGATGATGATTAATTGACTTTATCAGTAAATATCTCTGATAAGTTTTGAGTTGGGACATCCTGAGTCCAGAAATATAATCTATAACAGTTTAACATTAGATATAAACAAAATAGTGAATATTCTATTTACATATCTTCATCTCTCACCTCTCTCCATTTTATGTTCCACTAAAATCTTGTCCTTCATCATGGCATGGAGGTGACCTTGAGTTAACCAAAGCTGTACTGACAGGTTCTATATTTTGCAGGAATACACTCTGATAATAAGGGGGAAAAAACAACACAAAAACATTTGCATTCAGAGAATGTGGTTCATTTGCCCTCTCTGTCTTAATTTCTTCACATATAAAATGAAGAGGTTGGACTGCATAAGCTCTAAGATCCCCTCCAGCTTGATATCTATGATGCTTTGATCCTCTGATCTCCCTTTCACAGTTAAAGATTAAGGTCAAAGATTCTGGGTAGCTGGAAGCACTTTAAATACAAACCCAGTGATGAACTCTTTGGAATTCAAAGAATTGTCTAAGGTTGGAGAACCCAATTATCAGAAGATTTACCACAGTGTGACAATTATTTTCAGGCACATAAACTCACAAAGTCCATTAATTAAAGTCTGTCTTTTTCAATGACACCTTTAACTAGAAATATGATAAAGTGGAAAAGTTGTTAGATTTGGAATCATGAGTCCCCTTTATTTGAATCTTACCCCTTATATTTAATAGCTATATGTTTGTGGGCAAGTCACATAGCCTTTTAACAATTCAATTACTCCATTTTTAGAATGAGAATTCTAATAATTGTCATATAGAAATCACAATTCTAATTCTATTATTGGCTAACTCACAGAGTAGTGAGAAAAGTGTTCTGTAAACTTTAAAGCACTGAGTAAACATGAATTTGTAATATTAAAATCTTGAAAAAATACAAATTGACTAAGTCTTTGGATATTAAAAAATAGGACAGATGAAGTGTTTCCCACATTTGGAAAAACTCTTCCCTATACCTCTATATAATTCTCTATCCAAGTGCTACTAATTATCTCTTTCTGAAAGCTAGAAGCTAAGCATCTATGAGTGTTAGTGTATATGCTTTAGTAGAAGGTCTCTGAAACTTCTACCAAGTCAAATGTGTAGCATAGTGACAATTTTTTTGTTTCTTTGTTTGTTTGTTTGGGGGAAAGGTTTGCTGCTAGTTCATGCATTCTTATATCTATTAGAAAGACTCTTTACTTTCATTCTGATCTCTGGTTACTGTTCTGTTGTACTAGGTTTTAGATCTATCACTTGTCATAATTTTCGGATATCTGCTTGATTCTTCTAGATCTGGCTCTCTGAATTCCAGATCTAGTGCTTGTTTTATCCATTTCTATTTATGGATGATTTTATTTGCCTCAGAAAAAAGAGGATGTGCATAGAATTAGAATGATTTGAGTTCAAATCCTGCTTCAAACACTTACTGGTTGTGTTATTATGAACAAGTCATTGAACATGGTCAAGCCTGTTTTCCTCATCTGAAAAATGAAGATGATAATTGCTTCCACTTCACAAGATTGTTATGGAGAGCAAATAAATTAATATACCTAATGATTTGTATATACAAAATTCTATAAAAATGTACTTATTAAAAATAACTTTGAATTCATGCTCATCGTAAAATGATATATTGTGCACTATAATGCTGATATGGGGTACAGGCTTCTCCTAGACACCTCAACCCATCAGATTGTGTAGAGTATATGAAAGATTCATTTTTCCTTGCATTTCTGCAGTGCTAGGGAAGATGACTTTGAGCTCTTCTGGTCTCTCAGTTCATTCTTGATGAGTACAAATAAGTACTTCTCAGTTTGCTCCTTATAAGCATCTATTTTATATCCCAGATATCTGATTATCCTCTAAACTGGACAGTTCATCCCTTTTTGACTTTGAGGCATAGGATCTAAGCACATGACACATTTTGGGTTGCAGAGACCCAGGAATATGCTATTATCATCCTTTATCTAGTCACACAAATCCTGTTGTCAAAAGGATATATAAAGCCCAGAACACATCTCCTTTAGGAGGCAGTGCTCCACCTGCACAGTGTCTCCTCTGTCTCTTAACATGATGTCCAAAATAATAATTTCTCTTTTTATTTTTTTTATTTTTTTTAAACCCTTGTACTTCGGTGTATTGTCTCATAGGTGGAAGATTGGTAAGGGTGGGCAATGGGGGTCAAGTGACTTGCCCAGGGTCACACAGCTGGGAAGTGGCTGAGGCCGGGTTTGAACCTAGGACCTCCTGTCTCTAGGCCTGACTCTCACTCCACTGACCTACCCAGCTGCCCTCTTTTTATTTTTAATGTAAGTTTTGGAGTCTTGTATTCTTGCAAAGGGTAACCTGTCCTACACCTTGGGTTTTTAGCTCAAAGTTCTCCCACAACAATGCCTGCTCAACAATATACTAAAAACTCTTTCAAATGTTAGTCATAACAATTTCAAGGTACTTCCACAATCAATCAAATTGCAAACTACAGTTAAAAACAATTAATATCAATTTTGGTGAAATTTTGGAGAAATGCGCATTAATTCACTGCTGGTGAAATTTTTGTTGAAAAATATTTGAGAATGTTCAGTAAAAATCATAATATTATTATAGACATTATCCCTAATATTTTCTTACTTTGGAGTATCATATATGTTATTATGTTTTAATAGAGAGAAAGCTGTTTACATATCCCTGAGGTTTATTAAAATCTGAATTAGTTATAAATGAAACAGGAAGCAAAGTTTTTGAGTGTTCAAAAATAAGAAGATAATTTAAAAATTGTGATCCATATATGTAATAGAATAACATAAGTGAAAGGAACTAAGATCAGTCAATACGAGGAATATGAAGGCATATGGAAATATCTTTATGAGATAATACAGAAAAAATAAAGAGAACCTGAAAATAATATTTTCTAACACTACATTAGAGAAGTGAATTGGAACAAATTTATAAAATAAAATTCCTGATAGAGGTTTAGAGTGAAACAGACATTTATGTAACGCTTAATAGGATAGAGTTAATTTCCTTAACTACATATTGTTGCAAAATAAGTGCAATTAATTGTATTTTTAAAATATTTATTATTGATGATAAACCATTAGCATAAATTATTTTATGTATTTTACTCATGATTAATAATTTAGCACTTTCCTAAATGAATATCATACTTTTATGAAAATACTGTTTTAGATTATCTTTACGGTTTCTTTCAACTATAAGTTCAGTGATTCCGTTACATAGTTACAAGCAAATTACCTTCAATAATATACTGGAGGAAGAACTAACTGGCTCAATATTTAAAATTTTCAGTGTGAGTTGTTATACCTTAGAAATTGGACAACCCTAAAACTAAAGCTTGATATATCACGTTGTTTTCTTGACATAAGAAATTAACAGTGAATATGTTAACAATGCAGATTAAATTTCGAAATACTCCATGATAATTTCTTCCCCTGGAGATTCAGTTGCTAAGCATAAACAATGACTCCAGCACATTCCTGCTTTCCCCCTCCTTTACAGTGAAATGATCCAGAGCTTCTCCAATATCTTTAATGAAAATATTTACTATAAAGATGCAGCTTCAAATCCATCCATGTATATTCTATTCAATATAATTTTCATCCACATCTTCTTGTTATGTCAGTGTTCCAGTGCAAAATATGCTAAAAGCCTCCTTTATAATTTTCTTGACATTGCAAAGATAAAAAATAGATATGAGGGCCTCTCCGTCTATGGCCCCTTCTTGTTATATAACCATCCAATCCTTATTTTTAATTAAATAAAATTTATAGCATCATTTATTTATTTACAAACACATATTTATTCATTTCTTCCTAATTACAAAGTAACTATTAAGGCTAATGATAAAATCCAATCTAATTCTCTGTATGTGAAAATTAGGTGATATAGATGAATGTTTCCTTAAAATTTTCAGCCCATCATCCATATAGTTTGTCCAAATTAAAATCAAAGATAATTTACCTTTGTTACTCATCACCTATATAAAATAGAAAGGAATAGAAGGACTTAAATTTAGTTTGCAATATAAGGAGTATATTTTTGGATAATAAAGAATGTATATAAATGATCGCCAATACAATAACATGGGTTAAAAAATTCTGAAAGCAACAGTTCTCTTTTAAAGGTTTCCATAAATGCCTTATGTTACACTCTTTCAGAAAAACATATATATGCTCATATATATGAGTCATTTTAGTGATAAAGTAACACTTTTACATCTAAAAGCACTTTAAACCTAAGTGTATTATTATGCAAGCTTTACAGATGGGGAAACAGATTAAATGATCAACATAAAGCAATTTTAAAAGTAGTTGAAATGCACAAATAAAACAATACTTATAAATGCCTTTCATGAGTTATTAACAAAGAAAACAGTCTGTATATGGAAATGTATCAAAAACAGTCAATTTTCCAGATATATTTAGATTATTTCCTCTTGTATGTTATGGGCACTTGTTTGTTTAATTGTCATGTTTGTGGAGTATCCAGATTATTTAAAAAATCCTAAAGTAGCTATGTCCTATCTTAGGGTTCAGGGAAAGCTCATTCTTTATCACTGAAATATTATGGTAAAAAATTTTACAATTATGGGAAGATTTATTTCATAACATTAACTTTCTTTGTCTTGGGCAATGAAATATTTTGCTCAACTATAAATATATTGATGTGTCCTCTGTATAAAGCAATTCATGTAAAATTAATTGGAATAATAATAGTATTTATAAAGTGTTTGAAAATTTAAAAACTCATTTTATCTTCACAACAGCATTCGAAGGTAGGTACTATTATTATCTATATTTTAGAAATGAAACTGAGACAGAAGTGGTTAAATGACTTTCTCAAGGTACCTAATCTAGAAAGACTCTGAGGCTAGATTTTAACTGAGTCTTCCTAATTCTAAGTACAGTCCATCATCCACTGCACTATCTAAAAAAAAAATCAAATGAAGGAAATATAAAAGACCAATTGTCTGACTTCATTTATCTCCATGCCACAAAAATCCCCAGGCATGGTGCACTCATAATCAAAAATAAGAAGAAAAGATTACAGGTTAGTAGTCCACACAAATAATTTTGGTATATTACTTTACGTCTTTTAATACATTTGCATGAAACATTTATGTATTTATTACCCTAATTGTTTATTTTTCTCCCTCCCTTTTTTCTTTTATTAGAGTGAATATATTCCTGTTTTTAAAACTACTTCCTAGGGAATAAAATAGCTCTTAGTAATCTCAGTGCTGTAAACTGGCATTAAATGTGGCTGGTTAAGCAGCATCAACACATTAACAGCATGCCTGCTGATACATGATTCAGGCACTACTTTTCCAAATGGCTCTTCTAACTTTCATCTGTTATTACTGACAGCTATGCTGCTGACAAAAGACAAGTATGCAAGCTTAAAATTAGACCATTCGTTCCCCCATATTAACAAAGTCAAATAAAAACCCTCACTGGCAAACTGCCTATATAGGCAGCCACTTTTGTGTCACATATCATTGATATTAATTAACCCAATAGTTTTCTCCCCTTTCAACTCATGGTAGGTATAAGGCAATGGTGCAAGTAAAGTGTTTTTGCTTCTGGTAAAGCTAAACTCATAATAATATTCCTGATATCTTAAGATGCTACTATTTAGATTATTGATCTCCCTAATAATAGCTATTTGTGGTCATCTTGGAAAAATACTAGTTTCTTTAAATGTGCATCTGTAAAGAGCTTCTTATTCATCAATAACTTATTAAGTATGGACTATGTGCCAGTCTCTGTGTTAGGTAATGGCAGTATAATGACAAAAAAAAACACAAAAAACTACAGAACAGGGGCAGTTAGATGACTCAGTGGATAAAAAAAAAACTGAGTCTAGAGACAGGAAGTTTTTGGATCAAACCTAGCCTCAGACCCTTCCTAGCTGTTGGCCCTGTCAAATAACTTTTCCCCAAATACCTAACTCATACCACTCTTCTGCTTTTAGAACCAATATTTAGTATTGATTATAAGATAAAGGTTTAGAAAAGTTAAACAAAATAATACAAAACTACAGAATGTTCCTTTCTTTCAAAGGGTTTAAAATCTCATGGGAAAGTTTATAAATTATTATAAATATGGACCCTCTGCTTTCACAGAAAAATTAAAAATAAAAGAGAAATATAATAAAATGACATATACTCTGTTGAGAATTTGAATTATGTATGTCAAAGGTCTGGGATTTTCATCAGGGAGGACTGCAAGTATAAGAAATCCTTCCATTGAGGTGGACAACCCCCTCTCTATGAATAATAATTAGGGTGAGGAAATAGTCATTGTAGTTGCCTGAGGCACATAAAAGACTTTTAGTGTACTAAAGAGTTAATAAGTGTCATCACCCTGTTTGAATATCAAGTTCTTCATTTCAATTCCAAGACAATTAAGCTGTTTCTGGTGTAGGAGTCCAAGTACTTTCACAATGATCAAGGCTCTTTTGACATGAGTTATCACCATACTGGCATTAATTGAAAGAATAACAAAAATTTATAACAACAATATAATATTTATATAGCATCTAATAATTTTCATCTTTCAAGTATATTATCTCATTTAGCACTCACTACCATAACAATATTAGAACTAAAATGAACCTCAAAAATAGGCTTATTTTTTACTGAAGTCGAAACTCAGGAAAAGATAGTAAGTAACTTGTCCCTGGCCATAAAATTTGTAAATGTTGTAGCTAAAAACCAAACTGAGATCTTATCTTCTAGCCTACTGTACTTTAGAGTACGACATATTGCTTTAAAGATGCTTTCAGCAAGTCAGAGTCTGTAGAGAAGAAAATAAGCTTCACAGAGCTTATATGATATGCCCAAGTACACAAAGTCCTGTATTTATTCATCCTTTTCTGAACAGGATATGGTTGATTTGGCACAACCAATGCTCATTAAGTTAACTATAAACTAATAGATTTGGGCAAACATTAATGCTTCTATTGCCAATATAATAAATTGCTTATTTGGTTGGTGATTTCTACCATAATCAGAGGTCACTGAGGCTGACAAAGTGATGAATTGGGAATGGGTGTTCTTTTGAAACTACGTTAGGACTGCAGGGGTTAGTTCATTCCTAAGCAGGAAATCAGGGAAAGCTTCATGTAGGAGGAAACATAGAAGTTGAGCTGTGACACATAAATAATAATGGAATGGGAAGAGAGAGCAAAGAAAAAAAAACTACAGGCAGGTGAGAAAGTCTGGAAAGAGGCAGAATCAAAATTATGAAATGAATAATTGGAAGGCATAGTAGTCCAAGTGTTGTGAAGGAGAATTGAGTATGTGAAGGGAATGAAGAATAGGATAGGACTGAAGATCATTGTTGTGCATGGTGGTTTTGAGATTTAAATGAGATAATGGACATAAAGTGAATCATAAAACACTAAATAAATACCTTTTGTTTTTGTTCTTACTATTTTGATTATTAGCCTACAGATGTAAAATGAATAATTTTGATTATATTGAATTAAAAAGGTTTTGTACAAACAAAACCAATGTGATCAAGACTAGAAGGGAAACGAGAAACTGGGGAAAAATTTTTATAACAAATTTCTCTGATTAAGGTCTCATTTCACAAATACACAAAAAATTAATGAAATTTATAAGAATCCAAGTCATTCCCCAACTGATAAATAGTCAAGTATATAAATAGGCAGTTTTCAGTTGAAGAAATCAAAGCTATCAATAATCATATTGTGAAGATTAAAATTAATATATAAAATACTAAATATTGTATTTATAATTTTATTAATAATAAACTAACAAAGGAAACTAACTAAAAGGTACTAACCAGCCAGCTTCCAAGAGCAAAAAGAGGAAAAGGGAGGAGTTACAGCCTACTATAAAATAATAATGTGACCATGCAAACATGGAGGCCCAGGAGAGATTAAAGGGAATGTTGGGAAATACTAAGGGACTTATGGAAGATACAGTCCAAAGTTCAAAATCTCCATTTATACATACCCCACTGTGATTCTATTGGGAGATCAGTCTCTCCAAAAGGATCATAAAAACATAATCAACTTAAAAATTACAATAATTTGAAGATAAAAGGAAAAGTGAACAAAATCAATGATTGCTACATTGACAAAAACAAACAAACAAACAAAAACAATTTGGGGGAAGTCCCTTTTGGCATAAAAATATACATTGATAGCAATTGCTTTCAACCCCCCCCCCCATAGATCAAATTCACATCCAAAAGTTCAATTCTGGATCTTCTTGATGCAGTGTGTGGCCTCTGCAGGCATCTTTATGGTACCTTCTCCAAACAGGTTTGTCTTCTGGATTCTGGGAGGTAGTAAGTGTCTTGTCCTAAAATTACTCAAATTCAAATCAATGTTCACAACAATAACTTAGTGCCCCTGAGATAGATAATAACACAGGGATCACTTAGGGACACATGGTTGAGTTATGAGGTATGTGAATCAATTTGCAAAAGAAATAAAAAAATCCAGAAAAATCCAAATAAAGAGAAAAAATAATTTGTGGATGAAATATAAAATATCAAAGACTTATGTCTAAAAAAATCTAAGTAAAGGAAAAATAAAACATTAACAGGTCCTTGAATCAGGGCCCAATTAAAGTGATTTATGTAATGATGCACTTACCCAATCAGTAGCCAGGACTATAGAAATTTTGCCACACTATGAAAGACAGAAAACGGACTAGATTATAAAAGCCAGAATGGCAGCCAAAGTGAGATGCTTGATGAGGCTCAAGGAAGTCCAGCTTCTGACATATGCCAAAATAGCCACAACCTTGAACTGTAACCAAGTTAAAATCCTTTTGTCTTGGCTGAAAAGTTTATCAATCCCACTGGGGTTGGTTGGTCTGTTTCTTTGACCTTGGGCTCAATTGGCACTTTGTAGGTAGCTTTTTGTTCTTTGGCACTGTGCAATGGGTCTTTTTGTATTTCTTCTCCTGGAATCAGATAGAATCATTAAGCAAAGTCCCATGATATTTAAACAATAAATGGCAATTTTTTATAGTTCAAAGTTTTTTGGGTATGCATTAATATTAGAAAAAATGTATTTTAAACTTATATTACTGCAAAATAAAAAAAGATAAATATCAATTATATGTACTTCAAAGTATTCAAATACTATATTGAAAATACAAGGAAAAAACAATAATAAAAATGTTTTAAAAATAAAAAATATATAGCTTATAATCAGTGACACACTGTGACATACAAGGAGAGGTAGAATACAAAGTTTCCTCACCCAAAAATGAGATCCATTTCCTTTTTTGAAACTTGGCTATGATCCACTTTTTGAGTGCAAATGAGTTTTTTGAAATAGCAGATATGTAAAAACAAAACAATAAGTAATGCAATTCAAATTAAGTACCAAATTACCAAAATTCACAATAGCCCAGTCATTGACAATATCAAACAAACCCATTATTATATAGGAATCACATGAGTTTATATATAGCCACTTACTATGTGATATTAAGAAAACCTATGAGCTGATGCATACCCGTCACCCATCTACAGATATAGGAAATCTTTCAACCTTGCTGAGAAATCTAGATTATTCTGGTGGAAGTAAATTAAACTGAAGAGTTAAAATATCATGCATGCAGGAGCTCTTTTTGGCTTCCTGCTTTATATATAAATAGTTTTGGTAGGAACTTCTATTATATATATATATTTATATATTTATATATATCATCCATTCAGAAACTACTNTTTGAAACTTGGCTATGATCCACTTTTTGAGTGCAAATGAGTTTTTTGAAATAGCAGATATGTAAAAACAAAACAATAAGTAATGCAATTCAAATTAAGTACCAAATTACCAAAATTCACAATAGCCCAGTCATTGACAATATCAAACAAACCCATTATTATATAGGAATCACATGAGTTTATATATAGCCACTTACTATGTGATATTAAGAAAACCTATGAGCTGATGCATACCCGTCACGCATCTACAGATATAGGAAATCTTTCAACCTTGCTGAGAAATCTAGATTATTCTGGTGGAAGTAAATTAAACTGAAGAGTTAAAATATCATGCATGCAGGAGCTCTTTTTGGCTTCCTGCTTTATATATAAATAGTTTTGGTAGGAACTTCTATTATATATATATATTTATATATTTATATATATCATCCATTCAGAAACTACTAGATATCTGAAGTCATTTCTCAAGACTTCTTAAAATTGTAATTAATTTTAAGTCATCATATTCTCCAAAGTTTTATACAGGTTGTAACCAGTTTTGATAGAGTACATTCCTAATCATATATATGACAATTAGCAAAGGGAAAAAGGAAGAAAAGGCTATATAAGCAACATATGACATCTATATTTGAGATGACAAATCCAGGATACATAAGACTTGCGGGTTTTTTACAATGATATGTTGTTCAATATATTCATAGGGAAATGGTACATATAAAGAATCATATAACAGAATATATATTAATTAGATTAATACAGATAAACTTAAACAAATTTAAACCTTAAAGAAATCAACAAATACAATAATATAAGCAAATAACAAGGTATAGGCAAGGCAGTCAAAAACCTTTTTACCAAATCCAATAGACTTGTTCACTATTCAGAGGGGAAACAAAACTCAAAATGTTAATATCAAAAAACTTCCAGATCTCTTTTAAGGTTCTTTCCCCTCCCCCATAAAAATCAAACATTCAGATTTCATTAGTTAGAGCTCTGAACTTCTTCAAAGTGAGAGAGAATTCTGCACTGAGCATTTAAGACTTTCAGAACTTTGTCAAAATATTTTAGTTTAGTCTGGAATTCAAACAGCCTAGTTTGTTGCATATTTTTAAGGAGAAATAAATAAAGTGGGAAATCTCCAATGAAAATAAAAACTCCCAGGAAAAGAATTAAACAGATCCAAATTTCATTAGTGAGCTCAAGTAATTCAAAGTGCAGATTCAAGTATGCTTTGCAATAGCATTTTGTCCTCAAAAAAAATGGAATGGAAGTTATTTACTAAGTAAACACAAAATAAAGGCAAAACTTTGTGGGAGAACAATAGGGCATTTACATATGAGAGAACTGGTCACCCCTGATGTTTTGTATCAGGAGAGAGAAGGGAAAAGCAAGCTCATTTCCAAATCTTTGACTTCTGTTGATTTGGTCTCAGTGCTCTATAAAGTAAAGGCAGAGGAGTCCTCTTTTTATGGAAAAAAAAATTCCTGAGGTGCAAGTCACTCTCTGCCAGGAGTTCAGGATCAACTTAAGACTTCAGTTTAAAAGAAGGGCTGGCTTAGACTGGAAAACCCACTTGGGATGGGGGAAGGGATTGGGTGGAGATTTGTATGCATCACCCTCTTTAAAAAAAAGCAGCTTGGAATGTTAAGTTCTTGTGGCTGATCTAGTCTGGGTAAGTGGGGGCTACAGGCTGGGTGAAGACCAGTGAGGAATCCTGGCTTAAGCAAATGGATGGGAGAAGCAGCAGCTAGAGACAGGCCTTAGGGCTAGTGGAAAGCAGATGGGTGGGCGTGGCTGGAGAAAAAACTTACTAACTTAACTGAAAATCTCTCTTAAAAATATTTGAGAATTCTATCCTCTTGTGGTTAGCCAAAAATGTTGAGATTAAAAAAGATAAACTAACAAAGAAAACTAACTAAAAAATACTAAACAACACACTCCCAAGAGCAAAAAGAGGAAGAGGGAGGAGTTACAGCCAACTATGAAACAATAATGTGACCACACAAACTTGGAGGTGCAGGAGAGATTAAAGAGAATTTTGGGAAATACTGAGGGACTTATGGGGGATGCAGTCCAAATTTCAAAATCTCCATTTATAAAATATGAAAAAGTATTCAAAATCCCTCTTGATTAAAGAAATTCAAGTAAAATAACTCTGAGGTACCACCTCACACCTATCAGATTGGTCAGCAAAGTAAAATGATAAATGTTGGAGGGGATGTGGCAAAAGTGGGACACTAATGCATTAATGGTGGAGTTGTGAACTATTCTAACCATTCTAGGGGGCAATTTGGAATTATGCCCACAGGGCTATAAAAGAATGCATACCTTTTGATCCACTAAAAGTACTACTAGGTTTACATCTAAAAGAGATTTTTAAAATGAGAAAGGACCTATTTGTACAAAAGTATTTATAGCTACTTTTTTTTGTGGTGGCAAAGAATTGGAAACTAGTGGGATGCCCTTCAATTGGGGAATGCCTAAACAAGATGTGGTATATGATGGTGATGAAATACTGTAAGGAATGAAGAGGATGATTTCAGAAAGAACTGGAAAGACATATGTGAAATGATGCAGAATGAAATAAACAGAACCAGAAGATCATTATGCACAGTAACTACAATATTGTGAAACAATCAAATACGTTACACTTTGCTAATAAGTAACACATTGATCCAGGACAATTCTGAGAACTTATGAAAAAGAATGCTATCCACCTACAGAGAAAGAACTGTTGGAGTAGAAATGTGGATGAAAATGTATGATTCATCACTTGTTTATTTGGGTATGTGTTTTGGGTGTTTGGTCCTATAAGTGACTTTGGTAGTTTAGACAGACCTGCTGATATTTTTCTCTATTTTTCTATCTCATTTTTACTAATAAATAATTATAATTCAATATAGTCACCAAGATTAGTTTTAATTATAACACAATGCCATTTAGTGCACATATATTTTGAATTGATATTGTTACATTGGCTATGATGCTTTTAATTAACATGTAATTTCCGTACTTATCCCTTTTGATTAGATCGCTGTTTATATTTGCTTTATCTGAAATGTATTCCTAATACTGCTTATTTTTATTTTCAGCAGTGACACAATATATTGTGCTTTAATATCTTACTTTTAATCTGTCTATGTCTTCCCACTTTAAATTTGTTTTTTTTTTCCTAATTGTAATGTCCCCTACATCTTAATGCATTTGCTTTTCTTTCTCTCTCCTTTCATCCTTTTCCTGTTCTCATTTGTTTCGGTTCCAACCCTCACTTCATCACATTTGTTCTCCTTTTTGTCCATTCCTTTTCTCTTTTGTTTTCATCCTACTTTTATATAGCGAAAGGTAGGTTTCAATAATTGACTGAATGTGTGTATTATTCCCACTTTTAAGTAATTGTAATGAAAGTAAGGTTCAGGAGTAACCAGATACCTTCCCAGCTTCTCCTCCACTGTATTTGCTTCTTATGCACCTTTTCATAGGAGATACTTTGCTTCTTCTCTCCATTTTTCTTCTTCACATGTGTTTCCCATTCTTGTCTCTTGCTTTTCTTAGATGTCAGCATATTCTATTCAGCTTCTTCTTCTTCTTTCTATGTAAATTCATTTTCATTGCCTTAATAGTCATAAAAATTCTTAAGTACTTTAGAAATATTGGGTATTTAAGTATATTTAAAACCTTAAGTATCACGAATATGTTATATATCTTAATTATCCCCTTCTCAGGTATAAGTTTGCTCAATATAACCTTATAAAAACACAAGTTTTCTTACTTTTTTGTGTTTCTCTTATCTGATAAATTTGTTCATTAAATTTTCTTAGAAGCTCTAATTTTTTTTTCTTCAGGAAAATTTAGGAATCCTCTATTTCATGAATCATATTTTTCCCTTAGAAGAATATATTCAGTTTTTATTAGTGTGTAAATTTTAATTGTAATCCTAGATTCTATACCTTTCAGAATATCATATTCCATGTCTTTCATTCCTTTAACATAGAAACTGCTGAGAACTATATTATCCTGAGTGTGAATCCCAATATTTAAATTATTTCCTTTTGGATGCTTATAACATTTTTCCCTTGGCCTAAGAGTTCCTGAATTTGCATATGATAGTCCTGGGATATTTTATTTTTGAGTCACTTTCAAGTGGTGATTAGTCAATTCTATCAAATTTCATTTTTCCTTCCTGTTCAGATACATCAGGGTACTTATCCCTGATGATTTCTTATAATATAGTGTCTCACTTCATTATTTAATCATGACTTTCAGTAATTCTGATGATTCTTTGATTGTCTCTCCTGCTTTTATTTTCCTGGTCAGTTATTTTTCCTGTGAGGTATTTCACATTTTCTTTCATTTTTTCATTTATTTGATTTGGTTTTATGGTCTCCAGATATCTTATGAATTCATTGGCTTCTATGTGCCCAATTTTAAATTTTAGGTAGCTATTGTTATTAAAAAAAGGTAAATAAGGTAATCTGAGTGGATCAATGAATGCAATTTGGGTGTGAGGATGGATAGTGGGGATATAGGGGATTATAAGGTGATTGGAGGAGGAATGAAGGTATGGGAATGTATATAGGAGATAGAGGAAATGGGGTATGTAGGAGAGGGCAGCTCAAATAGGTTTATTCTCAGAGGCTTGTGACAGAGGATACAGGGAAGAAATTAGGACCAGAAAGAAATGTTTAGGTTTGGCTGGAGGAAGTCTTGAGATAGGTACTGTAGAAAATATAGATAAATAAAGGTAATGGAAACACAAGGGATGTTAAAATAAATTTAAATGATTGTGGGTACACACACTGGTTTGTTGGAGAGACTAGACCAGGTTGGGAGACCAGAGCAGCTAATCTGCTCCTAACTGACAAAATGGCTGTTGATCAACTGTCACCCTGGGCCAGAGTCTAGAAACAAGCAGGCAAGGTAAAAGGGGTGTAACAGCTTTAATTATGTTAACTAAAAGGTAGGATAGGGATTTCTACTCTAAAACCCTTAAAACCTAATGACAAAACCCACAGGGAAAGGGGAGGATTTTCCCTACACTAACTTAGTGACCTAAACAGACAGGGTCCAAGGAGCTGTAATGAAGTCTCTGGGTGAGTGCCTCAGACTTGGGCTGCCAGGCTTGAGCAGCACAGCTAAGGGGTTCTCACTGTAATCCACCAATGATCTCTGGATGCCAAAAGCCAAGGTGGTCTCAGGTACCAGGTTGTGAGGGTGTGCTTGAGACACTGTCCACCAGATCCCAAACTTCTCCTCTTCCCTTGGAACTGCACTGCTCTGTTGTTCTTGTCCTCTTTGCTAGATGCCACCATCACACAGGATCCCAAGGAAATCACGATACAGGGTGTCCTTTACTCTGAGATCTCCCAGGGCTAAACACAGTTTGTGCTAACCCCTAATGGAGTCCCTCTCAGAGCACAAGTCATTTCTTCCTGCTCCTTCATTCCATCTTGGAATTCCCAGCTCCAGCTCCTTCCTGCTAGGTCAACTTTAATTCTTAATTAATAACTACCTAATCTTCCTCACAACAGTACTTCCTGCCAGGATGGATGCCCCAGTTCTTTCGAGAAATAAAAGAAAATGATTCCTTCCCCTTGAGCCCTTGTCTTAATTTTTGACACAATGATTCACCAGAGGGTTTGAGTAGGTAACAAGGGGATTTATTAATACCAGGGTCAGTCAGAAAGGGAGAGGGGGTTCAGGATTTTCTAACTGTGGCTAGGGAGAGGGTGATGGTGGGGGATGGGTCATGGAGAGGTTTAGACAGAGAGAGCCCGGCTCTCCCAGTCAGGAAGAATTTATATAGTGTGGTCACTAATAAAATAATAATGGGTTAAAAGAAGACTCTGAAAACACCAGCATTGAACTCAATGCTTGGGATTAAAAAACAGCTCCTGTTCTTAATGACCTTATATCCTAGTGGTAAATAACATGTATATTTTTAGGTATATGCAAAACAAATATGTCTAAATAAAACATTTATTAAGTAAATATACATTAACATTAGAGGAGAAAGCATTAACAGCTGGAGAACTATGAAATGTTTCTTCAAAAAGGAATCATGTAAGTTGATTCTTGAAGGAATAGATTCCAAGAGGTAGGAGATGAGAAAAGGACCATATAGAAATGTGATAAAAACTGTGCAAAGGCACAGAAAAGGCAGGAGAATTGTGTGTGATAAAATGAATTAAATCTATATAAAATTTCAGGATATTCAGTCTAAAATTTTGGAAGTAAGGGAGGTAAGGCATGAGTACTTGTAATGTTAAATTGGGAATGGATTGTGAAGAGTTTTAAATGCCAGAAGAGTTTATATTTGATGCTAAGAGTATGGGGAACCAGTGTTGTTTATCGAAAAAAAATTGTGATTTGGAAATTTGGAAAAATTTTGAAAAAACACTCTGATGTTTCAAAGATGGATTGGATAAGGATATCAGACATTTTCTTATCTAACTTATAATTGGTAAATCATCTACAGTGTTCGTTCTCCAAAAAGGTCATCATTTGAAAAAACCTTAGTGAGGGAGAACTTGATTCTTTTTTCTTTTTTTTTTTGATACAGCCCATTTAACTTTCAGAAGGCCATGATCTTAAATATCTGTTTTTCCTTTTATCAAGCTCATTTTTCTCTCTGTACATCCTAACCACTGCTCTTAATTTTGCCTTTTGGGTTCAAGCAAAACAAGCCTTATCTTTATTTCACATGATGACTCAAAATACTAGAGGAAAAAATATGAATTACTTTCTCCCTAAGTCCTACCTTTTCCAGACGAGGGAACATCAGTTCCTCCAATCATTCTTTTTTTTTTAACATTTAATAATATTTATTTTTTAGAAAAGTTAACATGGTTACATGATTCATTCTCTTACTTTCCCCTTCACTACCCCCCCCCATAGCCAATGTTCATTTCCACTGGTTTTAACGTGTGTCATTGATCAAAACCTATTTCCATATTGTTTATACTTGCATTGGTGTGGTAGTTTCGATTCTACATCCCCAATCATGTCCTCCTCAACCCAAATATTCAAGCAGTTGCTTTTCTTCTGTTTTTTCCTGGAGTTCTTCCTCTGAATGTGGGTAACGTTCTTTTCCATAAGTCCCTCAGAATTGTCCTGGGTCATTGCATTATTGCTAGTACAGTAGTCCATTCCATTCCATTTTACCACAGTGTATCAGTCTCTGTGTACAATGTTCTTCTGGCTCTGCTCCTTTCACTCTGCTTCAATACCTGGAGGTCTTTCCAGTTCCCATGGAATTCCTCCAGTTTATTATTCCTTTGAGCACAATAGTATTCCATCACCAGCACATACCACAATTTTGTTCAGCCATTCCTCAATTGAAGGGCATACCCTCATTTTCCAGTTTTTTTGCCACCACAAAAAGCACAGCTATAAATATTTTCATATAAGTCTGTTTATCTATGATCTCTTCGGGGTACAAACCCAACAATGGTATGGATGGATCAAAGGGTAGGCATTCTTTTAGAGCCCTTTGAGCATAGCTCCAAATTACCATCCAGACTGGTTGGATCAGTTCACAACTCCACCAGCAATGTATTAATGTCCAAATTTGGCCACATCACCTCCAAAATTCATTACTCTCCCCTTCTATCATTGTAGCCAATATGCTAGGTGTGAGGTGATACCTCAAAATTGTTTTGATTTGTATTTCTCTAATCATTAGAAATTTAGAACACTTTCTCATGTGATTGTTGATACTTTTGATTTCTTTATCTGAACATTGCCTATTCATGTCCCTTGCCCATTTATCAATTAGGGAATGGCTTGATTTTTTAATCAATTGATTTAAATCCTTGTATATTTGAGTAATAAGACCTCTGTCAGAGTTTTTTATTATAAAGATTTTTTCCCAGTTTGTTTTTTTCCTTCTGATTTTGACTGCATTGATTTTGTTTGTACAAAAGCTTTTTAGTTTGATATAATCAAAATCATTTATTTTACATTTTGTAATTTTCTCTAACTCTTGCTTGGTTTTAAAATCTTACCTTTCCCAGAGACCAGACAAATATACTATTCTGTGTTCACTTAACTTATTTATAGTTTCCCTCTTTATATTCAAGTCATTCACCCATTCTGAATTTATCTTGGTGTAGGGTGTGAGATATTGATCTAGACCTAATCTCTCCCATATTGTTTTCCAAATTTCCCAGTAGTTTTTTTCAAATAGTGGATTTTTGTCCCAAAAGTTGGACTTTTTGGGTTTATCATACACTGTCTTGCTGATGTCACTTACCCCAAGTCTATTCCACTGATCCTACCGTCTGTCTCTTAGCCAGTACCATACCCTTTTGATGGCCTCTGATTTATAGTATTGTTTAACATCTAGTATTGCTAGGTCACCTTCCTTCACATTTTTTTACATTATTTCTCTTAATATTCTTGATCTTTTGTTATTCTAAATGAACTTTATTATAGTTTTTTTCTAATTCATTAAAAAGTTTTTTGGTACTTTGATAGGTATGGTGCTAAATAGGTAAATTAATTTGGGTAGAATGGTCATTTTTATCATGTTAGCTCATCCTACCCATGAGCAATTAATGTTTTTCCATTTGTTTAGATGTCATTTTACTGGTTTGGAAAGTGTTTTGTAGTTGTTTTCGTAAAATTCCTGTGTTTGTTTTGGTAGATAGATTCCTAAGTATTTTATATTGTCTAGGGTGATTTTAAATGGTGTTTCTTTTTCTACATCTTGCTGCTGTGAAGTGTTGAAAATATATAGAAATGCTGGTGATTAATGTGCATTTGTTTTGTATCCTGCAACTTTGCTAAAGTTGTTGATTATTTCTACAAGCTTCTTAGTTGATTCTCTAGGATTTTTTAAGTAGACCATCATAACATCTGCAAAGAGTGATAGCTTAGTCTCCTCATTGCCTATTTTAACACCTTCAATTTCTTTTTCTTCTCTAATTGCTACTGCTAGTGTTTCTAGTACAATGTTAAATAATAGAGGTGATAATGGGCATCCTTGTTTCACACCTGATCTTATTGGAAAGGCTTCTAATTTATCCCCTTAGCATATGATGCTTGTTGATGGTTTTAGATATATACTGTTTATTATTTTTAGGAAATGACCTTCTATTCCTATACTTTCTAGTGTTTTCAGTAGGCATCGGTGTTGTATTTTATGAAAGGCTTTTTCAGTATCTATATGGATAATCATGTGGTTTTTGGTGTTTTGCTTGTTGATATGGTCAATTATGTGGATGGTTTTCCTAATGTTGAACCATCCCTGCATTCCTGGTATAAATCCCACCTGGTCATGGTGGATGATCCTCTTGATCACTTGCTAGAGTCTCTTTGCTGGTATTCTATTTAAGATTTTTGCATCTATGTTCATTAGGGACATTGGTCTGTAGTTTTCTTTCTCTGTTTTTGATATACCTGGCTTTGGAATCAGTACTATATTTGTGTTATAAAAGGAATTTGGTAGGACTCCTTCTTTGCTTATTACATCAAACAATTTGTATAGTATTGGGATTAGTTGCTCTTTAAATATTTAATAAAATTCACTTGTGAATCCATCCGGACATGGTGATTATTTCTTAGGACTTTCTTTGATGGCTTGTTCAATTTCTTTTTCTGATATGGGATTATTTAGGTATTCTATTTCTTCTGCTGTAAATCTAGGCAATTTATATTTTTGTAAATAATCATCCATATCTTCTAGATTGCTATATTTATTGCCATATATTTTGGCAAAATAGTTTTTAATGATTGCCTTAATTTCCCCTTCATTAGAGGTGAGGTCTCCCTTTTCATCTTTGATACTGTCAATTTGGTTTTCTTCTTTCCTTTTTTAATAGATTAACCAGTACTTTATTTTATCTGTTTTCTCAAAATAATAGCTTCTGGTCTTATTTATTAATTCAATAGTTCTTTTACTTTCGATTTTATTAATTTCTCCCTTGATTTTTAGTATTTCTATTTTAGTTGTCATCTGGGGATTTTTAATTTGCTTGCTTTCTAGTTTTTTAAGTTGTATGCCCAATTCATTAATCTCTGCCCTCCCTAATTTGTTAATATATTCACTCAAGAATATAAATTTTCCCCTTAGTACTACCTTGGCTGTATCCCACAGAGTATGGTAAGATGTCTCATCATTGTTATTCTCTTCAATGAAATTGTTGATTGTTTCTATGATTTCTTCTTTGACTAGCTGGTTTTGGAGAATCATATTATTTAATTTCCAATTAGTTTTTGATTTGCCTGTCCAGGTGCCCTTACTAATTATTATTTTCATTGCATTATGATCTGAGAAATTTACATTTATTATTTCTGCTCTTTCGCATTTGTTTGCAATGATTCTATGCCCTATTACATGGTCAATCTTTGTGAATGTACCATGTGCAGCTGAAAAGAAGGTGTATTCCTTTTTGTCCCTATTTATTTTTCTCCACATATCAATTAAATCTAATTTTTCTAAGACTTCATTCCCCTCTCTTATCTCTTTCTTATTTATTTTTTCATTTGATTTATCTAGATCTGAAAGAGGAATATTTAGATCTCCCACTAGTGTGGTTTTACTATCTATTTCCTTCTTGAGCTCTGCCAGTTTCTCCTTTATGAATTTGGATGCTATGCCACTTGGTGCATACATATTGAGCAGTGTTATTTCCTCATTGTTTATACTGCCTTTAATCAGGATGTAATGACCTTCCCTGTCTTTTTTAATCATATCTATTTTACTTTGGCTTTGTCAGCAATCACAATTGCCACTCCTGCCTACTTTTTCTCATTTGAAGTTCAAAATATTTTGCTCAAGCCCTTTACTTTAAACCTGTGTATGTCCACCTGCCTCAGATGTGTTTCTTGTAGACCACATATGGTAGGATTTTGGTTCCTAATCTACTCTGCTATTTGCTTCCATTTTATGGGCAAGTTCATCCCATTCACAGTCAGAGTTATAATTTTCAGTTTTGCATTCACTGATATTTTCGTATCCTCTCCTATTTCTACCCCTTCTTCTTACACTCTTTCCTTTTAAACCAGTGGTTTGCTCTAAGCCAGTAATCCTTGCCCCTCCCTTGATTTACTTCCCTTTCTACCCCCTCACTTATTATTCCCCTCTTTTTATTTTTAAGGCTTATTCAATGCCCTTTCCCTTCTTTTCCCCTCTCTTTTATGACCTCCCCCCTCACCTGCTCCTCTTGGTTTATCTCTTTTGAATTTCTCAGTAGGGTTAGATAGAGTTTTATATCCCAATGGATATAGCTACTCTTCCCTCTCAGGGTTAATTACACTGAGAGTAAGGTTTAAATATTACCTCTTAATGCTCTCTTCATCTCCTGCTTATAATAGTGTTCATCCCTTCCCCTGCCCCTGCCCTCTTTGTGTGTAATAGAATATCCTCTTTTTCTTATTTCTTCAAGTTTCTCTTGATGTCCTCTACTATTCAACCCCCTCTTTCCCACCCCCCATATCATCTTAGACCATTTAGTATTCCAACCTCTTCCTATGAATAATTCTTCTAATTGATATATTAGTGAATCCTATAATAGTGAATAGAGTTCACTATAGAGAATTATACATAACATTTCTTCACCTAGGAATACAAATAATTAGATCTTATCAAAGCCCTTAAAGAGGCACATTTAAAAAAATAAGAGTTTTCTTTCTTTCCCTTCTGTTTCTTATTTACCTTTTCATGTTTCTCTTGATTTTTGTGGTGGGATATCAAACTTTCCATTTAGTCCTGGTCTTTTCTGTCCACATACTTGGAAATCTTCTATCTTGTTGAATGCCCATACTTTCCCCCTGGAAGTATATAGTCATTTTTAATGGGTTGGTGATCCTTGGTTGTAGACCCAGTTCTCTTGCCTTTCTGAATATCATATTCCAAGCCTTTTCAGTCCTGTAGTTTGGAGGCTACCAGATCCTGTGTGATCCTGATTGGTGCTCCTTGATATCTGAATTGTCTCTTTCTGGCTTCTTGTAATTTTTTTCTTTTACTTGGAAGCTCTTAAATTTGGCTATTATACTCCTGGGGGTTGTCTTTTCAGGCTTTAATGTAGAGGGTGATCTATGGATCCTTTCAATGTCTATACTGCCCTCTTGTTATAGAATTTCAGGGCAGTTTGGCTGAATAATTTCTTTTACTATGGAGTCCAAATTTCTATTAATTTCTGCTTTTTCAGGAAGATCAATGATTATCAGATTGTCTCTTCTAGACCTGTTTTCTTGATCTGTCACTTTCTCATTGAGATATTTCATGTTTCCTTCTATTTTATCAGTCTTTTGACTTTGTTTTATTTGTTCTTGCTGTCTTGAGAGATCATTGGCTTCTACTTGCCCAATTCTTGTCTTTAGAGACTGGTTTTCTGCTATAAGCTTTTGATTTTCCTTTTCAATTTGGTCTATCCTGTTTTCCAGCTGTTTGATATTGGTCTTCCATTTGTTTATCATTTCTTTTGATTTGGGGGCATCCTTTTCAAATTGCCCAATTCTAGCCTTTAGAGACTAATTCTCCTTTTTAATCTGGTCATTTCTGGTCTTCAATTTACTTGCCTCACTTTCCAATTGTGAATTTTTGCCTTTTAAACTATTATTTTCTTGCCAGATCTCTTCCATCTTTCTCATAATCTCAGATTTGAACTCTTCAAGACTTTGTTACCAGTTTTCATTTTTTGGGAAGGTTTGGATATGGTTACTTGTTTGTTCTCCTCTGCTGTTTGCTCTGTTGTCTGGATTTTTTCTGTGTAAAAGTTATTTAGTGTTAAAGGTTTCTTCTTGATCTTTCTCTTCTGGGGTTCCTGTTTCTGGCTTGTCATTTTTAGCTCAGCGCCCTTTCAGCTTTATCCTCATGCCCAGGGTCTGTCCGTGCTCTTTAGGATCCTGAGGACTCAGGTCTTGTTGTTCTCAAGGTCAAGCCTCCTCGTGATCCTCTTGCATGTTCTTCTGCCTGAAGCTCCTTTAACAGTCTTAGGGCACTGCTTCCACAGTCTTTCACCCCTCTGCAATGGGTCCCTACCCAAGGTCTGCGCCTGTGCTCAGGATCCACATCCACGCCTGCCCTTAGGGTCTGTGTTCAAAGTCAGCATGTTCTTTAGCCTCTTGGGGTCTTAAGTCTTGCTGCTATCAGGAGCAGGCCCAGGTGATGCCAGGTAGCTGCCAAGGACTTAATAGGTACCCCAAACTTGGTCTAATTCTGTTGTGCTGGCTTTGCACTGTAGGTGGTGTGGGGAGGAGCAGGTTGCTCAGCCTGTGTTTTAGTGAGAGCTGTTTCACCTTTTTATAGCATGGAAATCCCCTGATTCCACCTACCTTCAATACTGCGTCCTGTTGTGGGGTCCCTTCGTTCGTCTGGATTTGTTTTTATGTCTTCTTGAGGAGTCCTATATGAGTGGGTTAGGAGAGGTCAAGTAGCTGCTTTTTAATCTGCCACCATCAATTCCATTCATTCTTCATACAGCATGATATTAAGGCTTCTCTTCAGTCTGATTATCTCCTTTGAAGTCTCTCCAACTAGTCAATGTACTTTGAGGTCACCAAAAATTAACATAATATTTTTAATTTTGTCTAAGTGGATAGAGTATGGTAGATGAACCATTTCCCTCTTCCTGGATACCATATTTCTTTCTTAGTATAACCTCAAATAACTAGTGTATTTAGTGACCAAATATTGCATATTATTGATTCACAACAATCTTCCTTTCATTAAACAATAGTTATTTTTTCTAACAACTACCTAATCACATTTTCTCTAATTTAAGCCTATGGAGTTAATTTCATGAATACCTGTATAATAATCTACAATCGTCCCTATTGCATTTTGTCTAATTAGTTTTGACCTAGCATTCTAGCTTGGTTATATATACATATATGCATATCTATATCTATATCTATATTTATGTATATAGCTGTCATCAATGGTATTTTATAATGCTTTGAAGGTTTCAAAATATTTTACATGCATTATCTCACTTTGATTTTTATGATAATTCTATGTGAAAATCCTCCAGAAGCTATTATTTCCATTTTATAGACAAGGGCATTAAGGTACAGAGACAGAAGTTGATATCTGACCTTGTTAGTTATTCCTCTCAATTTCTTTCTTTCTCATGTTAAATCAGATAAGCACATAGTCCTTTCCTTTATCCAAGTCACTGACACAGAGGTACATGGGACATCCCACTAGTGAGTGAATTACTTCTTCCTTTGTGTCAATGAGTCGTCAATAACTACTTCTGTGATGATAACCACTCAACAGTTTGTGCCATTAACTAGCCTTCTTTTCTCCATTTCACAATGAATGATATCTTGATAGTCTTTACCAAGTTTTTCTTTTGTCCCAAAGAAGTAAAATATGTTTTACTTTGTCCTAATTTTGCAAGGTAAAAAAAAAGAAAGAGAAATTAGGTTAGTCCCACATGACCTGTGCTAAATAAAAAGTACTTCTTGCTTTTTTCCTGATATTTACTTATCAACTACTCACTAATAACTTCTAGTGTTTTGCCAGGGATCAGTCATTTTCATTCACCTGTACCTTGAAGAAACCACTTCCTATTACTTTTTTTTTTTTTGAAAATTGAATCATTTTCTCTCCTCTAGCCTTTGACATATCTATTGTTCTTTATAATCTTTAATGGATCATGAGAGTGGCTCAGCAATCCCATAAATGAGCTATTTCAATAGTATTCATTTAATCTGGGAATAATCACATTAGCTTAGCAAAGACAGCTAGTTATTCTTTTGCTACTGTGCTATCTTCTTTTTTATCTTGTTTCTACTTTTGAATAGCCATTTTTTTTGCTCTGTACATTCCAGGCTCAAGATTATTCATTTTGGTGAGAAGAAAATAAGAATGATAATGATAATTGAACAGTACAGTTTTTACTCTGTCATCTTTTATCATTGTGATTTCATACTAAATAATAGTTCTTTTTTCTCTTCATTTTTACCTCGTATCACTAAAGGCAAATACTTTTTGTTGTTTTTAAGATTTCTAGTCAATCTCAATTTATTCTAAACTTAAACTTACCAGAATCTATTCTTACAGAATGTTATTTGTTCATTTTCTACTACTTTATATTGTGTAGATAACTTTAAACTAAAATTTGGCAAGTCAATTTCTTGTAAATCCATATCACTTTCTTTGGAAAGCAAAAGAGAAAAATCTTTTCTCTTTGTGTTTTCAAATTTTTATTCTTTGGAAATTTCCCGTTCTTCCTCAGTTATATTTCCCCAAAATAAAATTTATTCCTGGTTATGCTAATCATTCTTTCCATGAATCCTTTGGAATCTGTTCTCAGATAATCTAGGTAGTAGGTATGACACTACTTCACTTTTCTCTTATTATTTATTGAATAAAAAATTCTCAAATGAAATCCTCCTACTTCAGTTTCCTTTCCCACAGCACCAAGTTCATTTTTATTGGCAAAAATTGAGTCTGGAATGGAATTTCTCCTTTTTTTATTCTTCCACCTTTTTAAGGATGGAATGTTAATTAAAACTGAAGCCAATGCACACATATAATGACAAACAAGCCAAAGAGTTGAAAAAAATCTCCCTTCTTTTCCCATAGTATTGATAGAATAAGTCTATGAATGTAGAATATTTTATATACTCAGACCTAGTCAAAATTTGAGCTGTTTTGCTGAACTGCTTCCCCCCACCTTTTTCTTTTTGAATTTCTTTTTAACAAGGAATGGCTCATTGAGTAAGAAAGAGAGTATACATTTAGAAATAAATATGCTACAAAGATAAAAAAGACATTCATGAAAACCAAAACAGAAGCTATGGAATCATTAATTATTCTATCTTTGATCTTATATAATAAAAGTACAGCCTACTTAAGTCATTATTTGTAAAATCATAGATATAGAATTGGAAGGAAACTTAGAGCCAACCTGGTAGAACCTTAACTTGTACTTTACTTTCCAAAGGTCACAGGGGTAGTGATTGATATAGAACATATTTGAATTCAGGTTTGTTAAGTCCAAGCCAAGAGTGAGACAGAGACAGAGAGATAAAGAAAGAGAGGAAGGGGAAGTGAGAGAGAGAGGAGAGACAGACACAGAGAGAGAGAGAGAGAGCAACTGCATAATTCTTTCAATGATTAGCCATACTCCTTGAAACAATACTAAATTTAAAAAGCATTATTCTTCTGGTGATATATAGCTGACAGGCATGGCAAATTATAATATCCATCAAAAGGGAGTTTTCAAGTACATCATTTCAAACTACAATGTTGTTTTTCCTCCTTTTCATTTGTAGACAGTTTTTTTTTAAAATTCTCCTTTGTTATATGGTTCTATCTGTTACATGATCCAACATGGCTTAAAAATCTAAAAATGCCAAGATTAGTTTTCAGTACCAAAGAACATATTTATATTTTTCTCTTAAATATGCTAATTATACTTCAAGCTTCATAGTTTGAATTATAAAACCTAAAGCAAAAGTATCATTACTTTTAATCTGCTCATGTTACATTTATATCACTTTACTGATTTGGGTTTATTAGACAATTATTTCATTCATCTTAAGTATTACATGTACAATTTAGATAAACTGGCACTAAGTTTATAATGATAAACTTGCTATATCTTTATGTCTTAGATTCGTTTCTTATTAGTATGCTTAAAGAGAATATAGAAAGTTTCTCCCTTAAAAAGATTTTAAGTGATATAATTAAATATTATATTTACTAACACTCTTACCATATTTTTTCACATTCTGTGGAAAAATATTTAATGAGCAAAAAGTTTACATTGACTTAAAAAAAGAACTTTTAGATATTGTCATAAACATTGTTTGAAAAATATTACCATACTTTAAAAGGTCAAATAATTTAGAATAAGTTGTAAAGAAATGCAGACATCTAAATCTATATCTGTGTGTTATATTCTTTCACACACTTTGATCCAGATGAATTTATCTTCTGATTCTTCACAAGCATCATTTCATCTCCTACCTCTGTACTTGCACAAAACATTAGTCTCCCATGTTAGAATTGTACTTTCTACTCACTCTTACATCTTTTAATCCTTAGTTTCCTTCAAAGCTCAGCTCACTTTTCCTGATCCCTCCAGTTGCTACTGTTTCCCCATCTAAAAATGCCACAGACATATTTTATATATACTTATTTTGCAAAAAAAAAAATACATTTTATTTCACTGTGTAGCATGTAAGCTCCTTGAGCACATGTGGCTATTTTTAAAAGTGTCTGTAGCTCCAGAAGTCCCAACAGCGCCTAACACATTTGTAATTCATTTATTCAATCATGTCCAACTCTTAATGACCCTGTGGACTGTAGTCTCCATGGAGTTTTCTTGGCAAAGCCACTGGAGTGGTTTGCTGTTTCTACAGTAGGTGAAGGCAAACAGAGATTGAGATTTTTACATAGTCACACAGGAAATCTTTGATGAAATTAGAATTCGGGGTTTTTTGTTTCTAGGTCCAGTGCATTATCTGGTGAGACATTTAGCTGCCTGACTCATAGGATATATATAAGAAATGTTTGCTTACTTGTCTGATAAATTTTAATTGTCCTTTCCATTTCAATGATGAGTATGTTTAATATATTTTGGCATACTTAACTAGAAGTTGTAATTTTAATGGATTATCTAAAACTCTAGTATTTTTTTAAACTGAAAACAAAACTTAATATCAAAATTCTAATTCAGGCAACTTCCATCTGACCTTTGACCTTTATTCAAAAATGAAATGCAAGAGGCTTTGTGAGCCAGAGGAAAGAACTCTGAATCTCCACTTGAAAATCTGGGATAACATTTCAACTTTCTTACTCATACTCAACGTAGGTCAAATCACTTCTAAAAAATGAAGTTGTTAGACTAGATGCCCCCTATTTACAAATCTTACCTTGAAGTTGCTTGTTCAGTTCTTACTCCTTCCCTTTCTCCAAAACCTAGAAGGAAGAGAAGGAAGAACTATGCAGTCGTTTATCAGAGAACTCTTTGGCCTACGCATAAAGCCTATGGTCATCTTTCCCAAAAAATAAGACATCTGGAATCTACCTTGTAATTCTATATCTGTCTATTCCAACTGAGGAAAAGTCTATCTTCCTCTCTTTTTTTCTGAGAAATTACCTGATCTATATATAATTGGTTGTGGTTTTTTTTTTTTTTACCAACTACTACAATTTATATAATCTAACACCCTGATGCAGACAATTTTTTTGTCAAATGTTGTTGGAGCTACAAGACTACCAAATTATAAAACATCTTTTATAATCACCATTAACCACAAAATAATAATGTTTTAAAACACTAATCAAAATTGGTTTCTTCACATGTGGCTTGTGAAGTTGAGTTATGTGTGTTAAAATAAGACATTGATATGTTTTGACTGAATTTACTGGTTTTCCACTTCTCAAATTCCCCCAAATATACACTTGTATGTATTAATATGTGTGTATATAGGTATATAGATATATAGGTATATATGTACATCTATATAACCACGTGTATATAAGCAGATGCACTTATATATGCATACACACACATATGGACATGTATGCATATATTGTTATGATAATCCTGATGCTATGAGGATCTGAAGCTGGGTAAAGTGAATAAGTCCTAAGTGAAACACTCAAGTTGCAGTAGTGAATCCCAAAGGACCCCCCACAGCAGTAGTTGCTACTAAACGTGGAGAATCTGCTAGACCCAAACCCCAGATAAAACAGTGTTCCAGAGTAGCTGGCTATCTATCGTTAGAATTTGTTGTTAGAATTATATAGATACTTGTCTGACTCTCTGGCCTCAATCAGATAATGCTTGGTTGACTGCGAATTAATCCTTGATATGAATGATACACTTCACTTCTTCCCTTCTAATATCCCAGAGCTGTAATCACTAAGCCCTAGGATGATAGAGGAAGCCCAGTTTATGATAAGTTTGATGATTTATTGCTAACAGGCTTAGGGAAGAGAAGCAGATAATGGCTGGGAGGAAGGGAAACAGGAAGTCCTTAAATCACTAAGGCTAGTGATGATATCTGGATTGATGGTAATCAGGTTTGCCAGTTGCTAGTCCGGTTGGGCCAGACTGGCCCCAACCTAGATCAAGGTTACTCTGCTGATAGCTGCTGCTGTTTCTTCTTGATGGTTAATTGTGGTTCAGGTTATATTAGAATCAGGTTGATTCAGGATCAGGGACTGAGGAAATTGATTGGTACAGGTTGCTGGTTTAATAAGCTCACCTAAGGCCTACCCTCACCAAAGCCAATCTCAAAATTGAGATCTCTTCTCAGTTCAAATCCTTCCTTTTATACCAGAGCCTCAACTGCCTTGGCATCTGCCATTTCCTGCCAGCTCAGTTCATTCCATATTCTAGTCAGTTAACTGTCCATCATCTTTATTTCCATATGGCTGTGCAATTTTTTAAAATACTTATCTTCTATCTTGGAGCCAATTGGCTCCAAGGCAGAAGAGTGGTAAGGGCTAGGCAATGGGGGTTAAGTGACTTGGCCAGGGTCACGCAGCAAGGAAGTGTCCAAGGCCAGATTTGAACCTAGGACCTCCCATCTCTAGGCCTGGCTCTCAATCCACTGAGCTACCAAGCTGCCCCCATGGGTATGCAATTTATCATTATAATATGTAATTCAGATACTCTCTGTGACATTCTAAGAAAATATAAGAGAATACGGAAACATTCTATTAGTAGTTTAAAATATTGAATATTCTATTAATATGAACTTTATTACTTCATTTCAAAATGTAATATGAGTCTAGACTTATTTAGCCAATGTCTTATCATATTCTAATTTATCTACATTTTTTCCAATAAATTAAGAAACTAGAAAGCTCCAAAGCTTATTAATTTATTTTAAGCTTAAGTACAATTCAAGCAAGATATGATACACATTTAAGATATTTTATTTTTCCATTAATCAAACATCATTTTTTAAATTAGAGTTAAGTAAGTACCTTAACTTACTTAATTTTACTTATGCCAATTTATCTAACTATACTAATAATTATTCAATATTTTAAAGATTTTTATGATATATACTTGGTTCAGTATTTCAATGGATATATGTTTTCAAAGAAATTTAGCATTTAATACAAGGGATTTTAGAGGTTACCTTTATCAAGAATCTTTTTTCATATAAATATTCCTAACACAATCATGTGGACTTTCAGTCAATCAAATAGCAAGTATTTACTATATATTTTCCATGTGTCATATATTTTATTAGGAACTGATGATAGAAATAACCAGTCAATCTCTGTTTTTAAGGAGCAAACATTCCAATAAAACTCTTTGGTGGTGTCAAAAAACTGGAAACTTAGTACCCAAGAATTGAATAATGACTGAATTGATTGTGGTATATTATTGCTAATACTAGCATTTCTAGTTTAATATTATATAATAGTGGTAATATAGAAAAAATAAATAAAAAATAAGAATGATATACTTCAATCTACGTCTAGACTCCATTAATTCCTTCTAATGTGGTGGATAACCTGTTCAGTCAAAAGTCTGTTGTAGTTGTCTTGCATCATTGTAGTAGTGAAAATAACTAAATCATTCACAGTATTACTGTTACTATGTATACTGTTCTGATTCTGCCAGCTTCATTTTGTACCACTTCATGTACATTTTTGCAGGAGTTTTTTAGTGTGTGTGTGTGTGTGCTTGATCATCTTGTTTGCCATTTCTTATGACACAATAATATTTAATTACAGTTATATACCACAACTTATTCAATCATTCCCCAAATTATGAATATACCTTCATGTTCCAGTTATTTGTTGTCACAAAAAGGGGTCTGCTATAAATATTTATATGGTGGGATCTGTTTCCAATATTAGTAAATAATGCATGCTTCGTGCTTTGATGTGCACTTGTGTTTTATCAGTTTTATTTTTCAGTGTCATTTGGTCAAAATCTGTCCTAGCAGTTTTGGAATCATTATTTCTTATTTATATAAATATAAATATAAATATATATATATATATATATTCCCTTTTTATGGTACCAGAACGTGAAGGAACCCCATTCATTCTTTTTTTCCTCATCAAGATGATCATCACAAGTGCTTTTAGCACAGCCTGAATGAGGATCTTTGGGACCCCATTTACTTCTCATATTTACAGTACCAATTTCACCACTCTGGCCTGGATACTAATCTTATTTTTATTATCTGACTTAAATTTAATGAATATTATGAGACTCCTAATAGACCTGCATGGATACTATATGAAAGGATGAATTAATGGATAGATGAGTTAATGATTACTTAATGAAGATGTATTAAGTGTTTACTATAGGTTCTGTATGTTCTGGGGCTGAGGCAGAAATCAAGAGAAAATGAAAGGAGTATGTAGGGATCATTCCTAATGATGGTAGATCTTTTTGCATCATACTATTAATGAATAGTCACTGTGTACTCCAAGAGCAGAGGAAGGGAGTGGGAAAAAGATGAAGACAAAGGAGTTTAAGGTACCCCTTGTATGACTTAGCAATCTCAGGGTATAGTAAGCCCCTTCTGTACATCTCTGTGTGACTTTCTCTTATGTTGCATTTCACCCACTACTACACTAAATAGATAATGGATTGGACTTTGACAGAGTTTTTGTTATCATATACATGAGATTATATGTTTAGGTTTTCTAAAAACCTGTAGATTTCATCATATGACCATGACATTTTTCTCTTACACTTGCATTTTACTCTCCTGTTATCTCAGCAACAATAGTTATTTTTGTTCAATTGTTTCAGTCATGTATGACTCTTTGTGACCTTTTTTGGGGGATTTTCTTAGCCATTTCTTTTTCAGATTATTTTACAGATGAGGAAAATCTGGCAAAAAGGGTTGAGTCATTTGCCCAAAGTCCCCTAGCTAATGTGTGTCTAAGGCTGAATTTGAACCCAGGTCTTTCTGACTTCAGGCCAGTACTCTTTATCTATGTACTACCTGCCCATTATACTGAAGTATTTACTAATTATACTATGAACTTTGCTTGCTCATTCCCTCAATCACTATGCTGTCTCCATTCCATCTCATGACAACTCGTTATAGAAATATTTTTCCTTTTTCTGTTTTCAACTATTCATTTATTGACATATTTTACATATGAAGAATGTCTATTGATTTTTGGGTAATCAAGCAGAATAGAATAGGATAGGCAAATTCTCATTCAGCCACTTTGCTAGATCTCTTTCTCTTTCTCTCTCTTGCAAGTGTCCTGTTGTCTCATATTCCCTATGCTTGATAATGTAGCATGTGTAGTTGATATGCTCCTGTTGTAAACATAAAACCTTTTAAAAATAATATGAGGCTATGAACATGCATTTGAATATATAGTGAGTGAGAAATATTATCTTTTCCCCATTTTATGGCATTCAATAATGTTGACAGGTCAGTAGCTACCTCTACCTGTGAAAATGAAGGAATGAATTATTGTAATTTAAATACCCTCCCAAATTCGACCCCAGATGGGTTCATGGAGATGGAAAAAGAAATGGTAGGAAATTAAGGGGTGTTTTTCAGATTTTCTGTACCTGTTATGTATATTGACAATAATAAAAAAGCACTGGGGGAGTAGGAAAGATATTTAACTATATGGATCACCAAGGATCCAACTTGTATCAATGCGTAAAATGTGTTAAAATGAAGAGTAGATTTTAATTTTTAATTAAAGGGTGAAATTTTATATGAAGCCAGAGGTCAACAAAACATAAATTTTAGTCTTGCTATTCATTTGAATACATAGAGGGAAAAACAAATAAAATAAAACAAAAATTGTCTCTCCTACTATGACAAGGAATATTCTATTACTCCCTTCTTCATTAGAGATTTGAATGAGAAAGCATAGAAATGATAGCCAAGAACTGGGGATTGTGTGAGGGAGGGAAGCTAAACTGGGGCTAAAGAAAACCACACTATTTCTAGGAGCTGCAGAAAGATGAAAGAAAAGGAAAAATGTAATGCAAACCAAATTTTAGAAACCATGAAAGACATAAAAAAAGCCTGTTGGGAATTTTACCTAGTTAATAGCTGTTAGTGACTGAAGATTCACCAGTTTGTAAAGGAAGTCTGGAAAGAAATTTGTCAGATAAAAAAAATCTTTATGGTGAAGGAAATTGTAAACTTCATATGAATCAACACTGTAATATGGAAACTCAAAGAGATAAATAAATGAATGAATGAACAAATTAAATAATCATCTTGTGCTGCATTGCATTAAATATTATACCTTGTAGCAAAGAGAGAGTAAAAGTAGGATATAATCTTTCCCAGGCTGTTCATATCAAGAGTAATATATTTGGTTCTGGATACCACATTTTGAGAAGAACATTGATATGCTGGAAAGCATCCAAAGGAAGGCAAATATGATGGTGAAAGTTCTCAGATTCAGAAGGAATGATAGATATTATCAAGCATGTGAAGAATCTCATGTGGAAGAGAGAATAAAATTGTGTTATTTTGCCCTAAAAGGAAGAACCATGAACGATACATAGAAGGTGCCAAAAGGTAAATTTAGATTTGATGTTGAACATAACATTTAAAAATGCATTCTGGACTAATGTGAAGTTACCTACAGCTTGTCAGATATGTAAAGGGGTTCTTTTGTTATAGAGAGGTTGGAGTAGATGGCTAATGAGACTTTTTTCCAATTTTGAAATTTTAAGTCTTGACATTTTATTTTATTTTATTGGGTTTTGACAAGTTCTTCTGACCCCCACTAAAATGGGATTGTTGCATATCTAAAATGAAGAACCATACCAAGAAGAGTGGGCATAGTGAGACTTTTAATAATTATGAAAAGAAAGCAAGAATATAAAATAGAGAAGGGTAAGAGAGTATAGAGATTAGCACCACCACACGGTAACTGTGAGTTGAAAATAACTAAAACAATAAAAACTAATATAATATCTAGTTCTTAGTGGGGGGGAAATTTTCAGGGACTGATGTTCCTTTTACTTGTAGACAATGTTGCTTTTTGGAAATCTTTTATTAGAATAAGAAGACAATTAGAAACAAGACTCTGGTGTGGACAGAGGAAGCTATGGGAAATCAAGCTTCCATCTATAATTTTAATTGGGTACATTTGTAAATCATACAATTTTGATTCCTGGATTTTTCAATAATTCTTTAAAAAGGTAAAAATTAGCACTTTTGTATGAGAGAATTTTCANAGAGAGAGAGAGAGAGAGAGAGAGAGAGAGAGAGAGAGAGAGAGAGAGAGAGAGAAAGAGAAACAGAGAAGCTTACTTCTCCTTACCTGAATAATGACAGCATTGCAATTCTTATGATTCAATCTAGACACAGATTTATAATTATTCATTTCTTATTGGAACAATACTTTTTGATCAGGTGCAAAAATATGTTGTACACTCTGGCATAATGCTGTGAAATGATGCACAGAATAGTGATGCCCCAATAAGGGGGGGGGGGTGGAACCCAACATGCCTAAAGAGAACAGACAACTTATGGCATACATTTATTCTGCTGGATGAAAATGCTTACTGAGACTTTATGAATTTTCCTAACATCTGCAAATTCAGCAGTTACTACATGACATCCCTCTAATTTACAAAAAGTATCAGGTCGTGACAATGAGATAAAATGAAAATTGTTCAGTTTCAGGTAATAGAGCATATTTTTAATGCTAACTTGTCATTCATTCATGTAATTACTATATCCAGTGAGTCATGATCTTTTACTAAGACATATTTCCCTTCACTCTATAAAAGCAATTTTCAGAGATATCACAACCAAATATATGCAGCACTTCACAATAAAATCTGCTTCTGTTATTGGCAGAAACCAATTTTGGGGAGAAAATTATGTGTTTTCTAAAACATTGTACTTCATTCACACTTCTGAGGGGGGAGAAAAACTATCATTAAAAAGTAATTGGATGAGTTAGATTCTTCTTTCCAGAATACATCATCCAAATGGCATTAAATGCCCAGTTCAAAAACAGTATTCCTCCAGAATTCAACAATTAAGCAACGAAAAATAGAGAGAGGTACAAAGGAACTTACAAACAAATAATGTCTACTGAACAGTTTATCTTATAACATGGCAGGGTAAGAGAGACCAGATATTTATGTGTGTGTGTTTGTGTGTGTAGTTTCTAATGCATGTCTAATGGAAAGACCTATATTGTAAATAAAGTAGATATGTCTAGTTAAAAACTTCCTCTTTCATTTTGACCATTAAGTTTCCCCCAATTACTTGATTTGGTCTTTTAGGTTTGTTTTTTGATTTGATGGATACACTTGATTGACTCCCAAACTTAATAATATATTTGTGCTTGATGACCTATAAGCAAATTAGATTTTATATTCTCAGAGGGTAAAGATTATTTTTTTTGGCTAAAACTTTGCTTCTTTTCTAGTAATCACTACACTGATGTACATCTAAGAGTTATTTCATAAGTATATGATATATTGTATTTTGCATAATATATCTTTCAACTTTTGTTTCATTTGTTAATCCTTTTTTCCTTTTATGTGTCAGTGTTAATACTATTTTAGAATATAATTTTCTTTCTATACATGTCCAGTGAAGTGCAATAAATAGAGAGTAGTATATTTGAGTTTTTCAATTTATCCAAAACAATAGGCTCAATTACCAAATATTTCTGGGATATTTATTTTGACCTGTAGTCACAGGTTGAATCCTTAATCTCATAGTCAAAGAATTATAGATTTAGAGTTAGAAGAGACTGTAAAAGTCAAAAAGGATAACCTTTAATTTTAAAGACTAGTTATTTAAAGCTCAGACTAGTAGAGGGACATGTCTAAGGCCATGTAGTGACAGAGGAAGACTTTAAGCCCATATTTGCCAACTCCAAATCCAGTTTTTGTTCCAGTGGATTATTCTGCTATTGGTAGATTAAAAGGAATTACTTTAGTCATTGGAAAAATAACTCAAAGTATATTATGGAAAATAATAGTAACATTTCAAGGTTATTTTTTTCATTTTTAAAATATGAACATTATTTCATTGACTCACTTAAAATAATACAGGTACCCAATTAGTGCGGAATGACTGCATATATCATAGTATATGTATAATAGAATATTACAGGGATCATATTTGTATATCTTAGATCCATTCCAATGCCTCACAAAAAAGGGCCTTAAAATATTTGTTGTATTGTTTTGAGTTAATAATCATTTTATACTCTAGATATGGAAAGTAGAATTGCAGGCCTAAATCTATGACAGAAAATATTATCAAGAATAAAATATTGAATATATTGTCTGAATCAGTTACTGTTTGTGTTTTATTTTTCCACTTTTCTCTATCTCTATTTCTGTTCATCTGTCCTTCTGTCTCTCTCCTGAGGTGCAAAGAATTCACTTGCTGAAGGGAGTGGTATGATAAATATTAAGATATAAACATAATATGAAGATATCAATAAAAATGAGCCCTCAGGTTGGATTGAAGTTGTCCTAGTTTTATCTCCTTGTTATTTCTCTTGTAATTTATTCTCAAAAAGTTAATGTTTATATCAGATTACATTTAATTTCACATTTCATCTTGTAAGCCATTAGTCATGCATATGCTGTTTAGTCTGGATCTCAGTAAAGGAAAAAGTGAAAATCTGATAAAATGAGGAAAGCACAAGATAAGACATAATCCATAACCAAAATACAGAACATCATCTTATTATTACATTACTGTTGTTTGTTTTATGGGTCCCAAATCTTTATTATTGAATTTTTGATTCTTTAAAAAAAGTTTACTTTTTGAACTCTGCTGTTGTCTCATAAGTTTGTATGAAAGATATGCAATTAATAGTATCAATTTTGTAACTAGAAAACCTTCCAACACTAAGATAACAATTATTTAAAAAATCCAAAATACTTAATTTTTATCCTAAACCAAGTGAATTATGAGAGCAAGGAGGACTATGGTCTAGGGTCAGTCATATCCTTAAAACTGGAAAGAAGAAGAGAAAAGATTTGAAAAGGGAACCAAAAAAGAGGCATTAGGGAGATTGTTTAGCTTCTTCTGAGCCAAGTCTTTGCAGTATGATTTCAATGCTACACTATTTTCATGATTTATTATATTTATTTTGGTATTTTTGCATGTTCTAGGTGATGGAGACATTTTGTATGTGATTGCTAGAAAACTATTATATCATTTTTAGAAAAAACATTCACCTGTTTTAGGGAAAATGAAGATCAGAAGAAATAAAAACCAGACAAGCTATTGATGATTGCCGTTTCACCAAAGATTTCCTAGACTTCCAACAATACTTTGAAAAGAAAATAATGCATAAAGAGAAAAAATATATAAGTAATTTTCAAAGAAAATAGAAATAAATTAATGTAAAAAGTACTTAGAATGTATTATTTCAAGACCACGGATATTCAGTCTTTCAATATAATTTTTATTCTTCTCACTTTAGTTGGTGTCATGAATTTCCATAGCAGAAATTAATACATGATTTGTTTTCAAAGGCTTTAATGATGAAACTCCCAAAATAACTAGGTCAGCCAAGATCTAATAGTGTAGAGTTAATAACTGGAGACTTTTAATTTTTTTTTCTTTTTTAGGAGGGAGCTGTCAGAACTTTTGTTCTCTGAAAAGACATGTAAAGTGCTACACAAATATTAGAGAACTATATAAATATTTATGAAATATTATATATAAAATTATTTAATGTATAATTATTGACTATAACTATATAGTTAATAATAATTTTTATCAATATTTCATGCTGGAAAATCAAGAGGATCTAAGTTCCAATTCTGACTCTGCTTTCAACTATATTTATCAGGAAAAGTGTTTAATACAGTATCTCTGGTGCAGCTGATGCCATATACATGCTTATTTCTTTCCCTCAAATGTGAAATTATTTAACCTAAGGTACATCCCTTTAATCATATATTACATAGTCTTCTATAGGGGTGTATAGTGTGTTCATGGGAGGCTAGAACTTTTGTTGTAAGATTTTTTGGAGCCTTTTTTATTTTTTAAACATTTATTAATATTTATTTTTTAGAAAAGTTAACATGGTTACATAATTTATGCTCCTATTTTCCCTTTCACCCCCTGACCTACCCTCCCCCACAAGGCTGATGTGCATTTCCATTGGTTTTAACCTGTGTCATTGATCAAGACCTATTTCCAAATTGTTGATAGTTGCATTGGTGTGGTAGTTTTGAGTCTACATCCCAAATCATGTCCGCCTCAACCCATGTGTTCAAGCAGTTGTTCTCCTATGTTTCTACTTCTGCAGTTCTTCCTCTGAATGTGGGTAGCGTTCTTTACCATAAATCCCTCAGAGCTGTATTGTGTCATTGCATTGCTGCTGGTACAGAAGTCCATTTCATTCCATTTTACCACAGTATATCAGTCTCTGTGTACAATGTTCTTCTGGCTCTGCTCCTTTCACTCTGCATCAGTTCCTGGAGGTCTTTCCAGTTCACATGGAATTCCTCCAGTTTATTATTCCTTTGAGCACAATAATATTCCATCACCAAAAGATACCACAATTTCTTCAGCCATTCCCCAATTGAAGGGCATACCCTCGTTTTCCAGTTTTTTGCCACCACAAAGAGCGCGACTATAAATATTTTTGTATAAGTCTGTTTATCTATGATCTCTTTGGGGTACAAACCGAACAATGGTATTGCTGGATCAAAGGGCAGGCAGTCTTTTATAGCCCTTTGAGCATAGTTCCAAATTGCCAGCCAGAATGGTTGGATCAGTTCACAACTCCACCAGCAATGCATTAATGTCCTAATTTTGCCACATCCCCTCCAGCATTCACTACTCTCCCCTTCTTTCATTTTAGCCAATCTGCTTGGTGAGAGGTGATACCTCAGAGTTGTTTTGATTTGTATTTCTCTATTAGAGATTTAGAACACTTTCTCATGTGCTTATTGATACTTTTGATTTCTTTATCTGAAAATTGCCTATTCATGTCTTTTGCCCATTTATCAATTGGGGAATGGCTTGATTTTTTATACAATTGATTTAACTCCTTGAATATTTGAGTAATTAGACCCCTGTCAGAGTTTTTTGTTATAAAGATTTTTTCCCAATTTGTTGTTTCCCTTCTGATTTTGACTACATTGTTTTTGTTTGCACAAAAGCTTTTTAGTTTGATATAATCAAAATCATTTATTTTACATTTTGTAATTTTCTCTAACTCTTGTTTGGTTTTAAAGTCTTTCCTTTCCCAGAGATCTGACAAGTATACTATTCTATGTTCACTTAACTTATTTATAGTTTCCCTCTTTATATTCAAGTCATTCACCCATTCTGAATTGATCTTGGTGTAGGGTGTGAGATGTTGATCTAAACCTAATCTCTCCCATATTATTTTCCAAATTTCCCAGCAGTTTTTGTCAAATAGTGGATTTTTGCCCAAAAGTTGGGCTCTTTGAGTTTATCATACACTGTCATGCTGATGTCACTTACCCCAAGTATGTTCCACTGATCCTCCCTTCTGTCTCTTAGCCAGTACCATATTGTTTTGATGACTGCTGCTTTATAGTATAGTTTAATATCTAGTACTGCTGGGCCACCTTCCCTCACATTATTTTTCATTATTTCCCTTGATATTCTTGATCTTTTGTTATTCCAAATGAAATTTGTTATAGTTTTTTCTAATTCAGTAAAGAAGTTTTTTGGTAGCTTGATAGGTATGGCACTAAATAGGTAAATTAATTTGGGTAGAATTGTCATTTTTATTATGTTAGCTCGTCCTACCCATGAGCAATCAATGGCTTTCCAATTGTTTAGATCCAGTTTTATTTGTTTGGAAAGTGTTTTGTAGTTGTTTTCATATAATTGCTGTGTTTGTTTTGGTAAGTAGATTCCTAAGTATTTTATATTGTCTAGGGTGATTTTAAATGGTGTTTCTCTTTCTACTTCTTTCTGCTCTAGTGTGTTGGAAATGTATAGGAATGCTGATGATTCATGTGCATTTATTTTGTATCCTGCAGCTTTGCTAAAGTTGTTGATTATTTTTACAAGCTTCTCAGTTGATTCTCTAGGATTTTTTTAAGTAGACCATCATATCATCTGCAAAGAGTGATAGCTTAGTCTCCTCATTGCCTATTTTGATACTTTCAATTTCTTTTTCTTCTCTAATTGCTACTGCTAGTGTTTCTAGTACAATGTTAAATAATAGAGGAGATAATAGGCATTCTTGTTTCACTCCTGATCCTATTGGGAAGGCTTCAAATTTATCCCCATTGCATGTGATGCTTGTGGATGGTTTTAGGTACATGCTGTTAATTATTTTTAGGAAAGTTCCTTCTATTCCTATACTTTTCGGTGTTTTCAGTAGGAATGGGTGCTGTATTTTGTCAAAGGCTTTTTTAGCATCTATTGAGATAATCATGTGATTTTTGTTTGTTAGACTGTTGATATGGTCAATTATGTGGATGGTTTTCCTAATTTTGAACCATCCTTGCTTTCCTGGTATAAATCCCACCTGATCATGGTGGATGAATCTCTTTGATCACTTCCTGGAGTCTCTTTGCTAGTATTCTATTCAAGATTTTTGCATCTATGTTCATTAGGGAGATTGGTCTGTAGTTTTCTGTCTCTGTTTTTGATCTCCCTGGCTTTGGAATCAGTACCATATTTGTGTCATAAACAGAATTTGGTAGGACTCCTTCTTTGCTTATTATATCAAATAATTTGTATAGTATTGGGATTAGTTGCTCTTTAAATGTTTAATAGAATTCACTTGTGAATCCATCAGGCCCTGGCGATTTTTTCTTAGGGAGTTCTTTGATGGCTTGTTAATGAGCCTTTGTTTTAAAAAGGCTGCTTTTTTCTTTTTAAGTCCACCTGTGGATCTGTGCCTGTACTTATTATATTTGATTATTGATTGTATTTGACTATTGTGATAAGAATGCTCTATTGCTGGATTTTGAACTATTTTGTTGCACTTTATTTGACTGATTCTTGAACTTGAATAATACATATATTACCTCACAACAGAATATCTGTATTAGTGACCTTTATTGACCTGATAGGCCTTTCAAAACATTTTGTACCTTTTGTCATTTCTTTTGTATTTTTTAAAATGTATTATTGCTTTATATGTTCTCATTTACACTCACATTACTTTATCTACCTCATTCGTGCTCACACTGTGGATCATGGCAAGTTAACAAGGGAATGAATCTTATTTTTGAAAATTAACCCCTATTCTTTATCCCTGTGATTCAGTAAACTACACATTTTTATATGTTTTTTTTTGTTTTTTTTCCTTCCAAATGTGCAATATATAATTTGATTTTTTTTCTTTCTTTTCTCTCATTTTTTACATTGGAAGCACTTCACAAGCATTAAATAGATTTTTGACTGTTTTGATTTTTGCAATAAAAATAAGCTAAAATGTTCATTTGCCTAGCATATAAATTTATACCCAAATAGCTTTGGAGTATGGAAACCTACCTCTAGTTATTTAATTATTATGAGACTTTTGCTCGATGACTATGTCTAATCCAAGGAGAATTGGACCACAAAGGAGCACAGAGTTTTGACCTGCAAAGTGCCAAATGAGAACATAAAAGGAAAGAGACCAAACCAATCCTACAGGGATTGTTGACATTCCACGCAAAGAGCACAATGACTTGATCCTATGTGAGACTCGAGATTGCTATGCTTAGCATATGTTAAAATGTTGGACATTTCTTGTACCACACTCTATATCAAGTACTCAACGTCGATTGTTCTGACTCCATTATCTCTGAAGCTGAAAAAAAGGATTGCACTGGGAAATGCTATTTCCCATTTGTCTCTAGATGTAGTCTCTTTTTCTATTCCTTTCATGATGTGACAACTTACTGGACTCCAGGCTGCTATATTGGGTTAGTGAGTGATTGTTGTTGCAAAGCTTATGGGACATGGATCTCTATAAGAACCTGTTGTAATTTTTGAAATTTTTTTCTTTTTCTTTTTTTCCTAGAATTTTTTCCTTTCTTCACATTTTTTTAATATCCTATATTTCCCTCAGAGGTTATTTTTTTCCTTTTCATTTTTATTTGGACTCTTTGATGTTTTGATAATTTTTTCATATATCTTATGCCTTGACCATGTATTCCTGTGTGATTCTCATGTGTATCCATGTATTTTCCCCAGGGGGGAATGTAAAGTTATTCTCTTCAGGGGGGACTATATTATTGCTGTGAATTTGGACTTGGATTTGACCCTAATTTAGAAAAGAAGACTACCTCCCAGAATCCAGAAGGTGCCATGAAGATGCCTGTAGCGGCCACACACTGCACCAGAAGATCCAGAGTGAACTTCGAGACACTGTGAATTTGAACTTTGGGGAGAAGGGGTTTGAATGTATTTATTTTGAATAGACACTTTTATGCCAGAAAAGAAACCTCCTCCTAAATGGCTTTTTGTCAATGCACTGAACATTGTTTTTGTTCTTTCTCCCTTTAATTTCCCTTTTATCTCTGAATTATTGTAAGTTTTAATTTGATTATGTTTTCATGATCCATTGGGGAGAGGTCTCCCAAAGGATCACAGGGGGAATGTAAAGTTGGAAAACCTCATATCCCCTGAAACTACATTACCCAAACTCCCTTTCACCATACCCATATTTCCTTAAGCTTTTTCTTATTGATCTTTGGTTTTCTTGGGCTGTATTGAAATGGGGGTTTTGGCCTGGTCATGGGGACTTTGGCACTGGAGGTGGCATGGTGAAGGGTGAGTTGGGACTCTTTCCCAGTGTTTTAATAAATCCTTATAAATATCATACTTTGGAGGCATTGAATATTAATTTTAAAACTTACAGACCAAGAAGCTATATAGTACACCCTGATAAAATAGGCTCAATGGGTCTGCTTAACCAAATTAAGGGTAATTGATGGACCTCAAACTCATCAGTGACTTAGGGGGATGTCTATCCAAAGTATGTGAAGACTCTCTAAAGGTAGAATGGAAAAATGAGAACAATTTGTTCCAATGGCCATGGAAGCAGTGGAAGCAGGTACTGTGGAGTACTTAGAATTTGGTTAGAAATCAAATATGTCAGGATTTTCTGCTGAATTCCACGGTGTCATTAGTTGTCTTGATTTTTTTTTTGTCATTGGACTTGGATGTTTCTGGAAGAGGGAATGATGCCAATGACTACACAAATTTCTTTCACATAAATTTAACTTATGAAGGAGTCAAAAGAAATCAATCATATCTCTGTTCATTTTAAATATGACTATTTTATATCTCATTATTTTATTATTTTAAAAGAAATGGAAAGAACTTTCATTGAGGAGAAAGTGGTATTTTAATTCACTGCTTCTTGAAATGTGCATGAATGATTCCATCACAATTTTGACACTTTAAACAGCATTATTTTAATTTTTTGCCAAAAAATAGTGTTGGCTAACTGTGAGATTATTGGCATCAAATGTATCATAATCATCAACACTATCAAATGTTTATTAAGTACGTATGTGAAAGAATCTTCATTTCCCTAAGAACATCTTTTTTTCTTATATTTTCCCAATAACATGTAAAAACAGTTTTCAATAGTTTACAATTAATTTTGAGTCTCAATATTCCAAAATCCTGCTGAGATGGTAAGTAACCTCATGGTAAATCATGTAAAACATTTTTCCATATTAGTCCTTTTCTGGAAGGAAATTTGAACAACAACAAAAAAATATTAAGAAAGTTTAAAAAAAAGTTTGCTTTAGTCTGGATTCAGACTTCATTGGTTCTTTTTCTGGAAGCAGATGGCTTTTTTTAAACATGAGACCTTTAAATTATTTTGTATTATTATATTATTCAGAATAGCTGAGTTATTTGCGGTTGTCCATCATACAATATTCCCATCACAGTATAGTGTTTTCCTGCTTCTGCTTATTTCAGTATGCTTCAGTTCATTTGTCCTTCCAGATTTTTATGTGTTCTACCTGCATTTCATTTACAATAGTATTCCATTAAAATCATTATTCTGTAACTTACTCATCCATTCACCAATTGGTAGGTATCCCTTCACTTTCCAACTCTTTTCTCCCCACAAAGAGCTACTTTAATATTTTTGTACATATTGATCCTTTTTTAAAAAAGAATCTATTTTGGATACAAATCTATAATGGCATTTCTAGGTCAAAGAATATGTACTGTTTTACACTTTTGGGACATAGGACCAAATTGTTCTTTGGAATGGTTGAATCAGTGCACAACTCAGCCCAAAGTTTATTCCCTTCTCAATTGTCCAACATCCCCTCCAAAGTTTTTTTTATTTTCTTTTTTGTTATGATAACCAATCTGATAAGTGTGGGGTATTAACTCACAGTTGTTTTAATTTATATTTTTCTAATTAAAAGTGATTTAGAACATCATTCCATGACTAAAGGGAGATTTGATTACTTTGACAACTACCTGTGCATGTCCTTTGGCCATTTATCAATTGGGGAATTACTTTTATTCTTACATATTTGATCCATTGCTCTATATAGCTGAGAAATAAGGCCTTTATTAGAAATACTAGTTATTAAATTTTTGGAACCATTTTGATTACTGTGTATTACTCTTCATCCTATTTCCACATTTTCAGTTTCTGAACACCACGTCCCCCAATTTGATGCCTTTTTATCACCTTATCCCACTTATCTTGTCCTCTTCCTCCCTTACTTTCAGTAAGAGAGATTTTTATACCCAATTGATTGTGTATGTTCTTCCCTCATTGAGCCAATTACAATAAGAGTAAGGTGCATGTGTTTACATGTCTGCAACTTTCCAATTTTCCCCTTCACTAAAAAAGTTATTTATGTCTCTTTTATGTGAGATGATTTATGCCTTCTATTCTTCCCTCCTTCTTTCTACAAATGCATTTCTCTTTCTCATGTTTACATTTAATTCATCTTTTTTTGGATATCATCCAATCATATTCATTTCAAAACCTTACCCTCCATTTATTTATACTTTTTCTAACTGCCCTAATAATGATAAAGTTCTTAGGAGCTACAGGAATCATTTTCCCATAAAGGAAGGTAGGTAGTTGAAGTTTACTAAATATCTTTTGATTTCTCTTTCCTGTTTACCTGTTTATGCTTCTTTTAAGTCTTATATTTGAGAGTCATATTTTTCATTCAGGTCTGGTCTTTTCATCAGTAATGTTTGAAAGTCCTCCATTTTATTGAATACACATTTCCTACTGAAATATTATGGTCATTTTTCCTGGGTAAGTAATTCTTGTTTAAAATCTTACCTCCTTTACATTCTGGAATATCGTCTCTGATCCTTTCATGTAGAAACTGCTAAATCTTGTGTTATTCTGGCATGATTGTCTTTTTTGGCTGCTTGTAATATTTCTCCTGGACTTGAGAGTTCTGGAATTTAGCTATAATATCCCTAAAAGATATCCTTTTGGGATCCCTTTCAGGAGGTGATTGGTGAATTTTTTCAATGTTTATTTTATCCTCTGGATCTAGACTATCAGGGCAGCATTCCTTGGTAATTTCTTGAAAGATTATGTCTAAGTTTATTTTTAATCATGGCTTTTAGGTAATCCCATAATTCTTAGATTACATTCTCTAGATTTGTTTTCCAAGTCATTTGTTTTTTCCAATGTAATATTTCATATTTTGTTCTAATTTTTTCATTTCTTTGACTTTGTTTAATTGCTTCTTGATGTCTCATGGAGTCATTAGCTTCCACATGTCCAATTCTAATTTTTAAGGCATGATTTTCTTTTTTTCTAAGTATTTTCCATGGTTCCATGGTTCATGTTCTTTCCCTCCATTTTTTTCCTCCTCCTGCCAGAGCGGACAAGCAATTCCACTAGGTAATATATGTATTATCATCTAATACTTATTTCTATATTATTCACTTTTGTAGTAATCTTTTAAAAACCAAAACCCAATATCCTATACCCACATAAACAGGTAATAAACCAAGTTTTCCTTCTGTATTTCTACATCTAAAGTTCTTTCTTTCAATGTGGATAGCATTCTTTCTCATAAGTCCCTTGGTATTGTCTTGGATCATTGCATTGCTATCAATAGCAAAGTTGATTACATATGATCCTCCCATAATGTTTTAGTTTCTGCAGGCAGTGTTCTCCTGGTTCTCCTCATTTCCCTCTGTATCAGTTTGTGGTGATCCTTCTAACTTGGTTGGAAATCAAGCAGTTTATCATTCCTTGTTACACAATTGTATTCCATCATCATCATATATCAACAAAACAATTTGTTTAGCCATTACCTAATGTAATAAAGGGATTAAGCAAGAAAGATAATATGCTAGTTGTAATATGGGAATAGGCTAGAGGTAATAGGGAAATTAAGGCAAGGTAAGGTTGTAATTGGGGATAAGGCAGGTAAGGGACTAAAGGTAGTATGAATATGGATAAGGCATTGTGGATAGGGGGTTTGTGGATCCCTAAGGCAATAAGTAGATAATGAAGGTACAATGGTGAAGGTGGTAGACTGAGGTGGTAGGAGAAGTAAGGGAATGACTGAGTTTAGGGAATATAAACACGGAGGTATAAAGAGTAGCAAGGGCAGACAGCTACAGCCTGAGAGACACAGACTGGGACACAGGTTTGAGACAGAGACACTAAAGGGAAACAGACTAAGCCCTTCAAATAGGAAGGACACTCCTACAGACAAAGGTTAGGGCCAGCCAAGAATTGCTTCTAACTGACGAGGGCTTTCTAGTCAGTTCCTCAGGTTCTCAAAGGAAGAGTTCAGAGGAAGTATTGAGATCACACTTTCTCCAAAAAGGACACTTCCAATTCCCCTTAAGACCCAGAGACTATATTATTCTTTCTCCTCTTCTACCTCTCTTATCAATCAACTAATGAACTAGCCAAAGGTTTGATTAAGTGACAAACAGGGTTTATTGATTTTTAGGGTTGATTGGAAGGGATGGAGGGATACAAGGTAACTCTAACAGCCGCCTAGAGAAAGCCTCAGGTGGGGGAGGGAGACAGGAATGTGAGACTGAGATAGGACCTGCCTAACTCACCCCCAAAGGGTTTTGTAGCCTATAGGGTTAGGAAAGTTAGATACAATGATTTAAGAGATGTTTGGTAACAAGGGTAAGCACTATTTGACTACGGGGAAACTAAATCTACCAAGTTTAAAAGCTAATACCCAGATTCACCCTCCTTTCAAAACCCCAAGAAATTTAGGAAGGGAAAAATGATAATTGGGAATAAGGGAGGTTAGGGAGATCCAAAGGAAATAGTTAAGTTAACAAAATTTAAGAGAAAAGCTGCAGAATATAGGCCAGGTTTTCAGTCCAAAGAATAGAGCTCAATTGACCCTTCTACTCTCATCAAGTCCCCAGGGTCACCTGTCTAAACTCAGGATTCTAAACCCCTTTCAACTGTCAGAAACTCTGCAGTTAGGCTTTGCAGGGCTAATATGCACGCTTTTGTACTACACTAATTAAAGGAAACTCCCTTATTTTCTAGTTTTTTGCTACCACAAAGGTCACAGCTATGAATATTTTTGTACAAACATTTTTCTTACTATATCTTTGGGGTAAAAACCTAGTAGTGACATTGCTGGATCAAAAGGTATGCATTTTTAAAAGTCCTTTGGAAGACATGATTTTCTTACTCTTTTAAAATTTTTATTTATTTATTTAATTTAGAATATTTTTCCATGCTTACATAATTCATATTCTGTCCCTCCTCTTCTCCCTTCCCCCCATAGCCCAAGGAGCAATTTAACTGTGTTATACATGTATCATTGATCAAGACTTATTTGCTTATTATTAATATTTGCAATAGAGTAATCATTAAAAGTCTACATTCCCAATCATATCCCCATTGAACCATGTGATCAAGGAAATGTTTCTTCTTCTGTGTTTCTACTTCCACAGTTATTTCTCTGGATGTAAATACAGTTCTTTCTCATAAGTCAATCAGAATTATCCTGTATCATTGCATTGCTGCTAGTAGAGAAGTCCATTATGTTCAATTGTGTCACAGTGTATCAGTCTCTGTGTACAATGTTCCCCTGGTTCTGCTCCTTTCACTCTGCATCAATTCCTAGAGGTCATTCCAGTTTACATGGAATTCCTCAAGTTAATTATTACTCTCAGCACAATAGTATTCTATCACCAACAGAGACCACAATTTGTTCAACCATTCCCCAAGTGAAGGGCATCCACTCATTTTCCAATTTTTTGCCACCACAAAGAGTATGGTATATATATTTTTGCACAAATATTTTCCCTATTATCTATTTAGGGTACAAACACAGGAGTGGTATGGTTAGATCAAAAGGGCAGGCAGTCATTTAAAGCCATTTGGGCATAGTTCCAAATAGGAAGGCATGATTTTCTTGAGTGAGCTTTTGTGCCTCCTTTTCTTTTTGGTCCTTTTTGCATTTTAAAGAATTCTTTTCCTCAAATCATAAATAAATTAGGTGAACATAGAATAATATACCTGTCATATCTGTGGTAAAGGAAGGGATTTGAGACCAAGTTTAAGAGAGAGAGAATATTATAAAATATAAAGTGAATTACATTGATTATATCAAATTAAATTTGCAACCAAAATTAGAAGTAAAGCAACAAACTGAGAAAATATTTTATAATAAAACTCTCTGACAAAGTTTTGATTTCCCAATATATAAGTAACTAAGTTAAATCTACAAAAAATAAATCAAGCTATTAGCCATTTGACAAATGGTCAAGGGACATGAAGAGGCAGCTTTCACATGAAGAAATCAAAACTATCAATAAGCACATGAAAAAGTGTTCTAAATCCCTTCTGATTGGAGAAATGAAAATAAAAACAACTCTAAAGTACTACCTTAGAGACTTCCTGGTTAAGATGGTGGCTGAGTGAAAAGCATCTGCTTAACCTCTCCTAACCAAAACATATAGGACTCCTCAAGAAGACATAAAAACAAATCCAGAGGAACAAAGGGACTCCACAACAGGGCACAGAATTGAAGGTATATGGAATTGGGGCATTTCCATGCTATAAAGGGGTAAAACAGCTCTCACTAAAATGCAAGCTGAGCAACCCCCTCTTGTCACCCCACACCACCTACAGTGCCAAAGCCAGCTGACAAGAGTTAGAGCAAGTTTGGGGCACACATTAAGTCCTTGGCAGCTACCTGGGGTCACCAGGGCCTGTTCCTGAGAGCAGCAAGACTTAAGACCCCAAGAGGCTAAAGAATGAGCATGGACTTTGAGCGCAGGCTCAAGCACAGGCTCTTGCATCCACGGATGCTGAGTGAAGGAGCAGACTCAGATCCTAAGCACAGGAGTGGACCTTGAGTGAGGACCCAGTGCAGAGGGGTGCACAACTGTGGAAAGAGCGCCCTGAAACTGTTAAAGGAGTCTTGGACAGAGGAAAAAAAAAGGGGGCCACCAGGAGGCTTGAAGCTGAGAACAAGTAGATCTGAGACTTCAGGAGCCTAGAGAGTGCAAACAGACTCTGAGTGTGAGGATAAACCTGAGACATCACAGGGCTAACAATGGCAAGCCATTCTCAAGAACCCCAAAAGAGAAAGATCATCAAGAAGAAATCTATAACACTGGACAACTTTTACACAGAGAAAATCCAGAGAACAGAGCAAAGAGCAGAGGAGAACAAACAAGTAATCATATCCAAACCTTCTGTGTTAGTTAAAATCACCTGGGGTTCTATTTGGAAGGATTGAACCACAATATAGTGTTTGACAATCTTCTGTGGACCTGTGGGGGGTCCTTAAAACTACATTTCCTGTGGTCCAACAGGTTTCCTGGGTTTCCTGTTTTGGATGACGTATTAAAGGTGAGGGACTATTTTAAGTAGGGGGTAGTGACTTGGAACTGCTCTTTAGTTACCTGAACTGGAAGAGAGAGGAAGGTAAATGGCTGAGGTGAGGTTGGAATAGGTTTTTCTTACAGGCGTGTGGTCAGTTTATCTCTATCAGCATGGCTTTTATTAAAATACTATTCTCCCTTTTGATCTTGGCCCTCATCATTTTTAATCATAACAGTTTGGTGAACCAGAAGGTCGAAATTCGAACTCTCAATCTTCCAGATAGCCTAACGATAGCCATGCTTTCTTTTTGGCCTGGCTCAGCTCTTTTGAGCACTTTTTTTAAAAAGGAAAGTGGCTTTCCTTGCCATGCTTTTGCTGAAAGCAACAGCACGTTTTTGCCTCAGGCGGGACTCAGCCAGCCAGTGCAGCCCAAACCACCTTGGGAGGTAAGGCCAGCCAATTCTGACTTTTGGCTTTAAAACTAAAATGCCAGAGCCCAGCCAGTGTGTCTCTGCAGCTGATGTCCTGACTCCAGACCTGATCTCCATTCCTACCGCTTCCTGACTACAAGCCTGCCAGCATTCCAGACCTCTTCTCTGATCCTGCCTCTGGTGCTGTTAGTCCTGCTAGTCCCAGAACCCCAAGCCACAACAGCAATGACCTAATTTAGGCACCCCCAAAAGCTCTACACGTGGTATTTTCTACAAAACTGACCTAAGATTTTTCTCTAGCCCTGAGCCCATGACTGGACACCACGTGGACCTAGAGTTTACCCTTAATAGGGCCGCATGGCCTATTCACCCCCATACCTGCTCAGAACTTTGAACTGAGAGCAAAGACTGATTATAAAAAAAAAAACAAACTCCTTAAACTCAGCAGAACTCAATCAAAAGAACCTTAAATTGAACAAGAAGTGAACTTTTAAACCTTGTAACTGAATGAGTTTTATTTCTGTTTTAGAGAGACTGTATCTTACTGTATTTTGCTAATTAGTTTTGTAAATTAATCTTGCTTATTTCATTGATTTTCCTGTTGCACTTCATCATTTTAAGTTAATGTAGTTTGTGGCTGCTAGATTGATTCTGTTTATGATTTTATTGTAACTCCCAAATAATGAAAAAAAAAATTAGAACTGGTAAGAGGTTTTGACCAGCTTGTTATCTCATACTCGTATTATATTTCCTAATTTATTTCAGATTTCATTTTTACTGTAATCAACAACAATGCTATGTTCTTGTACCATTTGAAAGTTACACATTTTAAAAGTTATAAATTGCCTTAATTTTGTTCAACTTTGGAGAGTTTGGTGCCTGCCTTGAGATTTAAATTGTAATTTTATGAGAGGTCTTTTAAAAATTTACTTTAGATGCTTAGTACCCTTCTGTATAAATGATAAGGTTTTTATGTATTTATTTTAAAGAATTGTGGTCTTAAAGGATAAGCTTCATATATTTTATTGTGAAGAATTGTTGTCTTATATATATATATGTAAATATATGTATATTTTTTATATTAGTCTATGTTTTAGCCTCTTTTATCAGAAGGGTCTAGAATTCTTGAGGATAATTTAGACCAGAAGGTTTTTTTTTTTAATATCAGGTTTTTATATGGAAGCAGTAACAGAATTTGTTGAGAAACCCTTAGCCAAGGTTTAAAAGTTGTAACAAGTATATGATTTTTTGAACATCATTTTTTATTGTTTTAAAATGTGTTATTAGAAATATGGTACTCTATTTGAATGTGCATTGTTAATCTGCTATTTTGTAAAACCCACTTTCTCTCACAGAAAACCTCATTTTTGGATAACAAAACCCTTCTAGTTCTAAGCTATATATATATTTTTGATTTTTAAAACACTTTTATAGAGCAATTGATTTTTCCTTTTTCTCATCTTGTACTGGAAGTACATATATAATCATTATTTATCCTTTTTTTTTATTCTACAGTGAAATAAGCTCAATGCAAATACCTGAACCTAAGCCTGAGACTATGGGATTGTGATTTAATGCCTCTCTGATTCCAGGAGAAGTGCCGAGCCACATGGTCAGAGACTTGACTAAAAGATATGCATGGATTGCAGAGTTGTATGCCAATACTTTAGACCTTGGAAATTGGGGTTTGAGTCCTGGAGTCCCAGTCTTTTCTAAAACTTTAGAGGATGTGGGTCCCCTCAACTTAAATTCCTAGTGAAGTACCTAAGATTGGCTATCATTTAATGGCTCATTCCCTGAGAAGGTGCAGGGAAAAATCGGATCAAAGAAAGGCATTTCCCTTATTCCTCTATATATAGAGAGAGTAAATGGCAATTTTTCTGTAGTCCTGGCCCTAAAAGGGTTATAGCATACTGCTTAAATTGCTTTCATTGGGCCTTGAATCAAAGGCCTGTTTATTTCCCCTACATTTTTTGCACATTTTACATTTCGTTTACAAGTTAATTTTTTCTCCTTTTTTTTGAATTATATTCTTTTTCTTTTTCTTTTTTATTATTTCTTTGCCAATTGATTTCATGCACCCCTGTGACTCACTTAGCCATGCATCCTTGGCTGACTTTTTCAGGGGATAATGTGTTAGTTAAATATTTTCCTCAGGAGGGTGTGTGTTAAGTTTTTATAATCATAATATCTGAACTATAATCTATATTGCAAGTAAATTTTTACTCCTTTTGAAGTAAATTCAGGGGGGTAATGTTAATTCTCAGAAAGAAATGTATGTTTTATAATCTATAATGTAAAGTTTAAATTCTTTGAAAGTAATTTCAGGATAAGGATTTTGCCATCTCCCCAGAATCCAGATGACAAACCTGTTTGGTGGAGGCACCAAAAGATGCCTGAAGAGCCTTCACTGGATCATGAAGATCCAATTTGAACTTTGGGGCGCAGTTGATCTGAACTATGGGTTTGGATGCATTTATTTTGAATGGACAGTTTATGCCAGAAAGGGGGACTGCCCCCTTAATGGTTTTTTGTCAATGTACAGAACATTGGTTTTGTTCTTTCTCCCTTTTATCTCTAAATTATTGTAAACTCTAATTTGATTATATTTTCCTGATCCATTGGGGAGATTTATCTCCCAAAGGATCACAGGGGGGTAATGTGTTAGTTAAAATCAACTGGGGTTCTATTTGGAAGGATTGAACCTCAATTTAGTGTTTGATAAACTTCTGTGGACCTGTGGGGGTCCTTAAAACTTCATTTCCCGTGGTCCAACGGGTTTCATGGGTTTCCAGTTTTGGATGACGTATTCAAGGTGAGGGACTATTTTAAGTAGGGGGTAGTGACTTGGAACTGCTCTTTAGTTACCTGAACTCGAGGAGAGAGGAAGTTAAATGGCTGAGGTGAGGTTGGAATAGGTTTTTCTTACAGGCGCATGGTCAGTTTATCTCTATCAGCATGGCTTTTATTAAAATACTATTCTCTCTTTTGATCTTGGCCCTCATCATTTTTAATAATAACACTTCCCAAAATAATGAAAACTTGTCACAAGCTATGGAAGAGTTCAAATCTGAGATGATGAGAAATATGGAAGAGATCTGGCAAGAAAATAACAGTTTAAAAGGCAGAATTTCACAATTGGAAAGTGAGGCAAGTCAACAGAAGACCAGAAATGACCAGATTGAAAAGGAAAACCAAAAGATTATAACCAAAAACCAGTCCCTAAAGGCTAGATTTGAGCAATTAGAAGCTAATGATCTCTCAAGACAGCAAGACCAAATAAAATAAAGTCAAAAGACTGGAAAAAGGAAAATCAAAAGCTTTTAGTAGAAAACCAGTCTCTAAAGACAAGAATTAGGCAAGTAGAAGCCAATGATCTCTCAAGACAGCAAGAACAAATAAAACAAAGTCAAAAGACTGATAAAATAGAAGAAAACATGAAATATCTCAATGACAAATTGACAGATCAAGAAAACAGGGCTAGAAGAGACAATCTGAGAATCATTAGTCTTCCTGAAAAAGCAGANAACCAGAAGGTCGAAATTCGAACTCTCAATCTTCCAGATAGCCTAACCATAGCCATGCTTTCTTTTTGGCCTGGCTCAGCTCTTTTGAGCACTTTTTTTAAAAAGGAAAGCGGCTTTCCTTGCCATGCTTTTGCTGAAAGCAACAGCATGTTTTTGCCTCAGGTGGGACTCAGCCAACCAGTCCAGCCCAAACCACCTTGGGAGATAAGGCCAGCCAATTCTGGCTTTTGGCTTTAAAACTAAAATGCCAGAGCCCAGCCAGTGTGTCTCTGCAGCTGATGTCCTGACTCCAGACCTGATCTCCATTCCTACCGCTTCCTGACTACAAGCCTGCCAGCATTCCAGACCTCTTCTCTGATCCTGCCTCTGGTGCTGTTAGTCCTGCTAGTCCCAGAACCCCAAGCCACAACAGCAATGACCTAATTTAGGCACCCCCAAAAGCTCTACACGTGGTATTTTCTACAAAACTGACCTAAGATTTTTCTCTAGCCCTGAGCCCATGACTGGACACCACGTGGACCTAGAGTTTACCCTTAATAGGGCCGCATGGCCTATTCACCCCCATACCTGCTCAGAACTTTGAACTGAGAGCAAAGACTGATTATAAAAAAAAAAACAAACTCCTTAAACTCAGCAGAACTCAATCAAAAGAACCTTAAATTGAACAAGAAGTGAACTTTTAAACCTTGTAACTGAATGAGTTTTATTTCTGTTTTAGAGAGACTGTATCTTACTGTATTTTGCTAATTAGTTTTGTAAATTAATCTTGCTTATTTCATTGATTTTCCTGTTGCACGTCATCATTTTAAGTTAATGTAGTTTGTGGCTATTAGATTGTTTCTGTTTATGATTTTATTGTAACTCCCAAATAATGAAAAAAAAATATTAGAACTGGTAAGAGGTTTTGACCAACTTGTTATCTCATACTCGTATTATATTTCCTAATTTATTTCAGATTTCATTTTTACTGTAATCAACAACAATGCTACGTTCTCATACCATTTGAAAGTTACACATTTTAAAAGTTATAAATTGCTTTAATTTTGTTCGACTTTGGAGAGTTTGGTGATTGCCTTGTGATTTAAATTGTAATTTTATGAGAGGTCTTTTAAAAATTTACTTTAGATGCTTAGTACCCTTCTGTATAAATGATAAGGTTTTTATGTATTTATTTTAAAGAATTGTGGTCTTAAAGGATAAGCTTCATATATTTTATTGTGAAGAATTGTTGTCTTATATATATATNTTTAAAAGTTATAAATTGCTTTAATTTTGTTCGACTTTGGAGAGTTTGGTGATTGCCTTGTGATTTAAATTGTAATTTTATGAGAGGTCTTTTAAAAATTTACTTTAGATGCTTAGTACCCTTCTGTATAAATGATAAGGTTTTTATATATTTATTTTAAAGAATTGTGGTCTTAAAGGATAAGCTTCATATATTTTATTGTGAAGAATTGTTGTCTTATATATATATGTAAATATATGTATATTTTTATATTAGTCTATGTTTTAGCCTCTTTTATCAGAAGGGTCTAGAATTCTTGAGAATAATTTAGACCAGAAGGTTTTTTTTTTAATATCAGGTTTTTATATGGAAGCAGTAACAGAATTTTTTGAGAAACCCTTAGCCAAGGTTTAAAAGTTGTAACAAGTATATGATTTTTTGAACATCATTGTTTATTGTTTTAAAATGTGTTATTAAAAATATGGTACTCTATTTGAATGTGCATTGTTAATCTGCTATTTTGTAAAACCCACTTTCTCTCACAGAAAACCTCATTTTTGGATAACAAAACCCTTCTAGTTCTAAGCTATATATATATTTTTGATTTTTAAAACATTTTTTTTATAGAGCAATTGATTTTTACTTTTACTCATCTTGTACTGGAAGTACATATATAATCATTATTTATCCTTTTTTTTGATTCTACAGTGAAATTAGCTCAATGCAAATACCTGAGCCTAAGCCTGAGACTATGGGATTGTGATTTAATGCCTCTCTGATTCCAGGAGAAGTGCCGAGCCACATGGTCAGAGACTTGACTAAAAGATATGCATGGATTGCAGAGTCGTATGCCAATACTTTAGACCTTGGAAATTGGGGTTTGAGTCCTGGAGTCCCAGTCTTTTCTAAAACTTTAGAGGATGTGGGTCCCCTCAACTTAAATTCCTAGTGAAGCTCCTAAGATTGGCTATCATTTAATGGCTCATTCCCTGAGAAGGTGCAGGGAAAAATCGGATCAAAGAAAGGCATTTCCCTTATTCCTCTATATATAGAGAGAGTAAATGGCAATTTTTCTGTAGTCCTGGCCCTAAAAGGGTTATAGCATACTGCTTAAATTGCTTTCATTGGGCCTTGAATCAAAGGCCTGTTTATTTCCCCTACATTTTTTGCACATTTTACATTTCGTTTACAAGTTAATTTTTTCTCCTTTTTTTTGAATTATATTCTTTTTCTTTTTCTTTTTTATTATTTCTTTGCCAATTGATTTCATGCACCCCTGTGACTCACTTAGCCATGCATCCTTGGCTGACTTTTTCAGGGGATAATGTGTTAGTTAAATATTTTCCTCAGGAGGGTGTGTGTTAAGTTTTTATAATCATAATATCTGAACTATAATCTATATTGCAAGTAAATTTTTACTCCTTTTGAAGTAAATTCAGGGGGGTAATGTTAATTCTCAGAAAGAAATGTATGTTTTATAATCTATAATGTAAAGTTTAAATTCTTTGAAAGTAATTTCAGGATAAGGATTTTGCCATCTCCCCAGAATCCAGATGACAAACCTGTTTGGTGGAGGCACCAAAAGATGCCTGAAGAGCCTTCACTGGATCATGAAGATCCAATTTGAACTTTGGGGCGCAGTTGATCTGAACTATGGGGTTGGATGCATTTATTTTGAATGGACAGTTTATGCCAGAAAGGGGGACTGCCCCCTTAATGGTTTTTTGTCAATGTACAGAACATTGGTTTTGTTCTTTCTCTCTTTTATCTCTAAATTATTGTAAACTCTAATTTGATTATATTTTCCTGATCCATTGGGGAGATTTATCTCCCAAAGGATCGCAGGGGGGGTAATGTGTTAGTTAAAATCACCTGGGGTTCTATTTGGAAGGATCGAACCTCAATATAGTGTTTGACAAACTTCTGTGGACCTGTGGGGGTCCTTAAAACTTCATTTACCGTGATCCAACGGGTTTCATGGGTTTCCGGTTTTGGATGACGTATTCAAGGTGAGGGACTATTTTAAGTAGGGGGTAGTGACTTGGAACTGCTCTTTAGTTACCTGAACTCGAGGAGAGAGGAAGTTAAATGGCTGAGGTGAGGTTGGAATAGGTTTTTCTTACAGGCGCATGGTCAGTTTATCTCTATCAGCATGGCTTTTATTAAAATACTATTCTCTCTTTTGATCTTGGCCCTCATCATTTTTAATAATAACACTTCCCAAAATAATGAAAACTTGTCACAAGCTATGGAAGAGTTCAAATCTGAGATGATGAGAAATATGGAAGAGATCTGGCAAGAAAATAACAGTTTAAAAGGCAGAATTTCACAATTGGAAAGTGAGGCAAGTCAACAGAAGACCAGAAATGACCAGATTGAAAAGGAAAACCAAAAGATTATAACCAAAAACCAGTCCCTAAAGGCTAGATTTGAGCAATTAGAAGCTAATGATCTCTCAAGACAGCAAGAACAAATAAAACAAAGTCAAAAGACTGATAAAATAGAAGAAAACATGAAATATCTCAATGACAAATTGACAGATCAAGAAAACAGGTCTAGAAGAGACAATCGGAGAATCATTGGTCTTCCTGAAAAAAGCATAAATTAATAGAAATTTGGACTCCATACTAAAAGAAATTATTCAGCAAAATTGCCCTGAAGTTCTACAACAATAGGACAATATAGACATTGAAAGGATCCATAGATCACCCTCTACACTAGATCCTGAAAAGACAACCCCCAGGAATATAATATCCAATTTCAAGAGCTTCCAAGAGAAAGGAAAAAAATCTTACAAAAAGCCAGAAAGAGACAATTTAAATATCAAGGAGCACCAATCAGGATCACACAGGATCTGGCAGCCTCCACACTAAAAGATTGCAAAGGTTGGAATATGATATTCATAAAGGTAGGAGAACTGGGTCTACAACCAAGGATCACCTACCCATTAAAACTAACTATATACTTCCAGGGGAAAGTTTGGGTATTCAACAAGATAGAAGATTTCCAAGTATTTGCACAGAAAAGACCAAGACTAAATGGAAAGTTCGGTATCCAACCACAAAAATCAAGAGAAACATGAAAAGATAAATAAGAAACAGAGGGGAAAGAAAGAAAACTCATATAATTTTAAATTTGCCTCTTTAAGGGCTTAAATAAGATCTAATTATTTGTATTCCCCTGTGGAGAAACGTTATATATAATTCTCTGTAGTGAACTTTATTCACTATTATAGTATTCACTATTATAGTAATCAGAAGAATTATACATAGGGAGAGGTTGGAATACTAAATGGTCTAAGAAGATATAGGGGAGTGGGAAAGAGGGGGTGTGAATAGTAAATGACACCAAGAGAAACTTGAATGAATATGAAAAATAGGATAATCTATTACACACGAAGAGGGCATATGAAGGGGAAGGGATGAATACCATTATAAGAAGGAGAGGAAGAGAGCATTAAGAGGTAATATTTAAACCTTACTCTCAGAGTGATTAACTCTGAGAGGGAAAAGTAGCTATATTATCCATTGGGATATAAAACTGTATCTAACCCTACTGAGAATGTTAGAAGGGACAAACCAAGGGGAGCAGGGGAGGGTGGAGGTCAAAAAAGGGAGGGGAGAAGAAGGGGGAGGAAATTCATTAGGCCTTAAAAATAAAAAGAGGGGAATAATAAGGGAGGGGGTAGAAAGGGAAGTTAATCAAGAGAGGGGACAAGGGTTACTGGCTTAAAGCAAACCACTGGTTTAAAAGGACACATGTTAAAACCAGTAGAAATGTGCATTGGCCAGGAGTAGGGGGAGGGCGAGGGGTGGAGGGGAAAGTAGGAGCATGGGTCATGTAACCATGTTAACTTTTCTAAAAAATGAGTATTAATAAATGTTAAAAAAATAAAAATAAATATAAAAATGAAGTACTACCTTACACCTATCAGACTGGCCAATATGGCAGCAAAGGAAAGTGACAAATGTTGGAGAGGATGTGACAAAATTGGGACACTGATACACTGCTAGTGGATTTGTGAATTGGTCCAACCATTCTGAAGGACAATTTGGAATTATGCACAATGGGCTTTAAACGAAAGGCTGTCTTTTTAATTCATCCTTACCACTGCTAAGTTTGTACCTCAAAGAGATAATGAAGAAAAATACTCAAACAAAAATATTTATAGTCACATCTTTTGTGGTGGCAAAAAATTGGAAAATGAAGGGGGTGTCCTTTGATTGGGGAATAGCTGAACAAATTGTGGTATCTGATGGGATGGAATAATATTGTGCTAAAAGGAATGATGAACCAGAGGATTTCTATGTAAACTGGAAAATTGTCCAGGAATTGATGCAGAGTGAAAGGAGCAGAACCAGAAGAAAATTGTACACAGAGACTGATACATTATGGCACAATCAAATGTAATAAACTTTTCTACTAGCAGTAATGCAATGATTCAGGACAATCCAGAGGAACTTAAGAGAAGAACACTATCCATATCTAAAGAAAGAACTTTGGGAACAATAATGCAGTAGAAAAACATATGATTAATAACATAGTTTGATTGGGGATATGATTAGGGTTTTGATGTCAAAATATCACTCTACTACAACTATGAATAATATGGAAATATGTTTTGAACAATGATACATGTATAATCCAGTGGAACTGCTTGTCAGGGCCAGAAGGAAGGGAAGGAAGAGGGGTATGAAAAATTATGAATCATGTCACCATGGAAAAATATTCTAAATTAAAAAAAATATTTTCCTCAATATATTTTGTACTTCTTTTTCCATAGGGCCAAATCTGACCTTTAATGTGTTCACTTATTTGTCCTCCTCTGCTGTCTGCTCTGTTGTCTGGATTTTTTCCATGTAAAAGTTATCGAGTGTGTAATATAGAAAATCGCAGGATGGAATTCTGCAAAATACAGGGTCAAGCCTCACCCAGAATTCTGAGGGACCCCCCCTGGAGAACTTTGGGTGAGGGGGCAATTGAGAGGTAGTTAAACAGTTGTTTTTCTGGGTGTTGAGGTAGACAGATTCCTGCCATTTTCTACATTACAAGTGTTAAAGTTTTCCTCTTGTTCGTTCTCTTGGTTAGTTCTTGGACATTGCTTGCCATTATTATGCTGGTTTTTCCTTCTCAGTCAGAAGTGTAGATGAGGCAGGCAGGCTCTCTGTGTATAGAGCTGTGGAACAGTTTTTGCCTGAGGCTACTTTACAAGCCACAGTGCAGTGCTGCCCCTCTCATCTATATCCTTGCTCCCAAGGTCTGCTCTCTTTAGGCTCCTGGGGTCTCAAGTCTTCTGTTCTCAAGGTCAAGCCTCTTGGTGGTCCCAGTTAGCTGCCAAAAATTTAGTGAATGCCCCACTCTTGCTCTAACTCTAGTGTGCTGGCTCTGGCACTGTAGGTGGGATGGAGACTGGGGGAGGGTTGATCAGCTAGCATTTTATTGGGAGCTATTTCACCCCCTTATAGTGTGGAAATGCCCAAATCCCACATACCTTTAATTCTGCACCCTATTGTGGGGTCACTTAATTCATCTGGATTTGGTTTTTGTGTCCTTTTGAGGTATCACGTATGAGTCAATTAGTAGAGTTAAGTGCCCTGCTTCTATTCTGCAGCCATCTTAACCTGGAAGTCCAAATCTGACCTTTAAGAAGTTCATCATCAGTGCATTTTTGTAAATCTTTTTTCTAATTGGCTTATTCTGCTTTTTAAGCAGTCCTCTTCAGATAATAAGGAAAAAAAAACTTGTACAAAAATATTTATAGCTGCGCTTTTTGCGATGGCAAAAAATTTAGAAAATGAGGGTATGCCCTTCAATTAGGGAATGACTGAACAAATTGATGTATCTGTTGGTGATGGAATACTATTATGCTGAAAGGAATAATGAACTGGAGGAATTCCATGTGAAGTGGAAGAACCTCCAGGAATTGATGCAGAGTGAAAGCATCAGAACCAGGAGAAACTTATACATAGAGAAGGATACACTGTGGCACAATTTAATGTAATGGACTTTTATACTACCACCAGTGCAATGATCCAGGACAATCTTGAGGGACCTATGACAAAGAACACTATTTACATCCAGAGAAAGAACTGAGGGAGTAGAAACACAGAAGAAAAACAACTGCTTGAACACATGGGGCAATTGGGATATGATTGGGAATATAGACTCCAAACAATCACCCTATTACAAATATTAATAATATGGAAATAGGTCTTGATCAATGACACATGTAAAATCCTGTGAAATTGCTTGTTGGCTACAGGAGGGGAATGGGTGAAGGGGAAGAAAAAAGCATGAATCATGTTCATGGCAAAAAAATCCTAAATTGATTAATTAAACAAAATCTCTCAAACAAACAAAAAAAGTTCTTCTCTTCAGCCAATTTTCATGCCTCTTTTCATCAACTGAACTCTTCTAGTTTTTATGTGTTAATTTTTTGAGTATTTTTGTACCTCTTTTACCAAGCAGTTGACTTTTTTCATGATTTTCCTCTATCCCTCTCATTTCTTTTCCCAATTTTTTTTCCTTTTGTATTTGATTTATTAAAATTGTTTTAGCTCCTCCATTATTTCTTGTTTTGGTTCAGAGCAATTCATATTTTCTTAGAGTCTTTGAAAGCAGTATTGTTGATTTATTCTGAGTTTGCTATCTTTTCTTCTCTTCCACCAAAGCAAATTTCTTTGTTGAGTTTTACTTTTTGTTCTTTGCTCATTTTCCAGTTTTTTCTCTTCTGATTAAAAAAAATGTTAATTTTGGAATCTATACCTGTGGTGAAGAGCACACTATCCCTAGAGTCGTGTTCTTTATGCAGATGCCTTCAGAGATGGCTCTGGGGAATGTATCTGCTTTCAGTTATTCCAAGGTAATTTTATGAATGGAAAGCTGTGTTTCATACTCTCCTTTCCTGGGCTCTGATCAGTGAGTGACCACAAACACTTTTTTCTGCCTTGGAACTGTAACCCGAGTCCTTTTCTTCCTTGTGGCCACTAGTGATGTTATATGCCCCTCTTCACTCTGAGGCTGTGACACAGGACAACAACCTGGATCTGGCTATGGCCTATGCAACAAGCCTTGCACCCAGAGACAGCAAAGGGACCCTTGTAGTTTCCTTCTGATGAGTTATTATCTAATTAAGGAAGACTTCTAAAAAAGGAACAATTAGGAACATTTTCATACTTAAAGTTATGTTCCAAGTACAAAAATGTATAATCTGCCCATTATATGTTATTTTTATTCTTCTCTACTGGAGAAAATATATTTAACCAATTAAATACTAGTATTACAAAAAGCCTAATTCTCAACTCTTCAAATCACATAGTTTTTCTATGCATAAAGCTATAAAAGTGAATTACCCAGTAAGGAAGATATATTCATTATAGTACAGTTTAAGTCTATAGCCTACATCTGGTTATAAACTATTCCTTGCAAACATTCACTAGTAATTACACCAGTTTACAAAGGCAGCCTTTGATACCTTTCAAATATAGCTTTTTATTTAGATACATAGAAACACACAAACATTTTTGATATAGTTCCTCAAAGTATAGACAATCTCATGTTCCTATAGTTTTCAGTGATTACATAACAGACTGAATTTTTTTCTCACTAGAATACATCATGACATTCCAAAGCTTTTAGTTATGAGTGCCTTTTCATATTAAAAAATCATGATTATCTCCAAACATTTCCTGATAAAATATAATATATATCAAAGTTGGGAAATACTAATTCTTCCTTTACCAGTACTTATAGGCCAAAATCAAATGAGTTTGAAACTATTATTTTAGGCAAAATTTTATCATTATTATTTATTGGACCAAGCTATAAGTGGACAATTAATTTTATATGTTATAAAATTAACATTAATATATCTTAAGAGTGTTCTCATGGCTGCTTCATGCTGAAACTAAATATTTGCATAAATTGTTATTGTTGTAACATCCAGGATCAAAAAGGTCTAAGTAAAATTATGAAGCAAGGATATAATCAAAAGTAATGCTGATATTCTGTGTCAGAGTCAGAAATACAGAGATTGGATCCTATGATGGACACAAATAGTAAACAGAAAGCCAGCACAGGAACTTTTAGGGCTTAATTGAGAATGTCAAGCTTAAACCAGAGATTAAAAATCAGGGAGAGAGAGAGAAGCAGACAAAACAGCATACGTCAAGGTCAAAGACTGAAACAAGATAAGAGATTAATGTCTCCAGGAGAAGAAATACCGAGTTGTACTTGATATTATTTGCTTATGCGTCTGATATTAGATTGTAAAATATTGATTTTCTAAAGGATTTTTATTTTTTAAAGATATTTGTTTAAGACTCAACTGCGTCACTAATTAAATTTGTGATCTTGTCTAACTTGTTTAGTCACATTCAACTATAATTTCCTCACATTTAAAATGAAAGAAAAAATAGCTATAACATGAAATATAATAATTTGCAATGAAAGTATATTTAGCAATTGCATATTGAAATTTGTATATATGGGTATTGAATCCTATTTTCAATCTCTACATTAATATGTACATATAAATTCATCATATTCTGACAAATACACATTAAATTTGTCTTAACCTTTCCTAGTTCTTGATGCAAAGCCCATATCCCTCTCTAATTTTTGATATGACCACCTAACATTCCTAGGAGGGACACAATTTCCTTCAGGGAATTTGTGGTTCTGGGAATGGAGCAAGATCAGCCCATAGTTAGCAGCTACATTCATCACATTAGAAAAATAGTTACAAATTCTTTCTTTCCTACTGCTCCTGAATAAATAAATTAATTTAAGTAGAATCACATATATGTATGTTTATATGTATGTATTTACATACATACATATAAACATACATACACAAACTATATATATATAAAGCATATGTATTAGTGTTTCAATTTTCCCATGTTTCTTTAAATATTTATCATTTACTTTTTATTCATGATAGTCAATCTGATAGGTCTTAGGTCGTACCTCGGAGTTATTTTAATTTGCATTTCTCTAAGTAATAGTGATTTGGAACACTTTTTCATATTAATTAAAGATGGTTTTAATATTTTAACTAAGAATTGTCTGTTCATATCCTTTGAGAATCTATCAATTGATTAATATTTTGTATTCTTATCAGTTCTTTATATATTTGAAAAATGAAGCATTTGTCTGATACTTGCTATAAAGATTTTTCTCCAGGTTGATGGAAGCATTTTTATCTTGGTTACATTGATATTATTTGTGCAAAATCTTTTTAGTTTAATGTAGTCAGTTATTTATTTTACATCATGTAGGGTAATCCGAGTCTTTTTAAATAAATATTTTTATTTTATTATTTTATGTTAATAAAATTTTATGAGTTTCCTAAAGATATATGATCCAAATTGTCTCCCTCAATTCTTCCCTCATCCCTCCAAGAGCTGGCAAGCAAATCAATCTGGATTATGCATGTATTATCACCCCAAAAATCTCTCAGAATTTACCTAGATCATTATATTGCTATTGGTAGCTAAGTCAATCACATTTGATCATTACACAATATTGCTGTTACTTTGTATAATGTTTTCCTATTTCTGCTTATTTCACGCTGCATCAATTCATGTCAATATTTCCAGTTCTTTTTTTTTTTTTAGGAAGACATAACAATTTTTTTTAATATTTTGGTTTTCCCCAACTACATATACAAACAATTTTGACGTTCTTTTTTCAAAATTTTGAATTTTAAATTCTTTCTTTTCCTCCATCCCTCTCTGCCTTCACTCCTCTCTGAGACAATAGGCAATCTGATACAGATTTTATGAAGGGAATCATGTAAAACATTTTTCTATATTAGTGATTTTGTGGAAGAAAACTCAAACAATAAGTCAACCCTTACCAATCCCAATAAAGAAAGAATATGAAATATAGTATGCTTCTATCTATATTCAGTCTCAATCAGTTCTTCCTCTGGAGGCAGATGGCATTTTCATCATGAGTTGTTGGGGATTATCTTGGATCATCGTATTACTGAGAATAGATAAGTAATTCATAACTGTTCATCACACAATATTGATATATACAATGTTCTCCTAGTTCTGCTCACTGCACTTTGCATCTGTTCATTTAAGTTTTTCCAGGTTTTCCCAAGATCATCCTATTCATCATTTCTTATAGCACAATAGTATTCCATTACAATTATATATCACATTTTATTCAGCTATTCCCCAATTGATAATCTACCCTCCATTTCATATTCTTTGCCATCATAAAAAAGAACTGATATAAATATTTTTGTACAAATAGGTCCCCCCTCAACCCCCTGCCTTTTTTTTAACATTTATTAATATACATTTTTAACATGGTTACCTGATTCATGCTCCTCCTATCCACTTCACCCCCACCCCCCCTCACTCCCCCCACCCATGGCCGATGCGCATTTCCACTAGTTTTGTCCTGTGTCCTTGATCAAGCCCAATCTCCAATTGTTGGTAGTTGCATTGGTGTGATAGTTTCGAGACCACACCCTCAATCACATCCACCCAGACCCTTGCGTTCAAGCAGTTGTTTTTCTTATATGTTTCCTCTCCTGCAGTCCTTCCTCTGAATGTGGGTAGCGTCTTTACCATAAATCCCTCAGAATTGTCCTGGGTCATTGTATTGCTGCTGGTACAGAGGTCCATTACATTCAATTTTACCACAGTATATCAGTCTCTGTGTATA
>NC_058133.1:93668462-93736153 GCF_016433145.1 Gracilinanus agilis | reverse complement strand
ATTTCTGGTTTTTCTGGAAGACCAATTATTCTCAAATTGTCTCTTCTAGACCGGTTTTCTTGGTCTGTCACTCTCTCATTGAGATATTTCATGTTTCCTTCTATTTTTTCAGTCTTTTGACTTTGTTTTATTTGTTCTTGTTGTCTTGAGAGATCATTGCCTTCCAATTGCTCAATTCTAGCCTTTAGGGATTGATTTTCGGCTATAATCTTTCGGTTTTCAGCCATAATCTTCTGGTATTCAACATTGTGTGTTTTGGTCAGGAGAGGTTAAGAGCTGCTTCTTACTCTGCCCCCATCTTAACCCGGAACTCCCAGCTCTTTTTGACATCATCCTCTTCATCATTCCTCATACCACAATAGTATTCCATTACCATCAATTTATTTAGCCATTCCCCAGTTGATGGTCATTCCTTTAGCTTCCAATTGTTTGCCACCATAAAAAGAGCAACTATAAATATTTTTGTAAAAGCAGTTCTTTACCCATTTGTTTTTTATTTCTTTGGGTCACAGACCTAGAAGTGGTGTTACTGGACCAACTAGTATACACTGTTTTATAGTCCTTTAGGAATAATTCCAAGGTGTCCTCCAACAATGCATGTGTCCTAATTGTGTCACATCCTCTCTAAAATTTACCATTTTCCTTTACTGTAATATTGACCAGTCTGATAGGTGTGGGGTGGTACTTCAGAGTTGTTTTAATTTAAATTTCTCTAATTTTGAGGGATTTAAAACATTTTTATATGTTTATTAGCTTTGATATCTTCATCTGAAAACTTCCTATTCATACCCTTTGAACATTTGTCAATTGGGGAATAACTAGGATTCTTATGCATATGATTTAGCTTCTTATATATTGGAGAAATGAGACCTTTAACAGAGAAATTTATTATAAAATTTTTCCTCAGTTTGTTGTTTTCCTTTTAATCTTGGTTGCACTGGTTTTGTAGGTACAAAACCTTTTTAATTTAATATAATCAACATTATTTATCTTTACATCTTGTAATGTTCTCAATATTTTGTTTGGTCACAAATTCTTCCATTTTCCATAGATCTGAAAGGTAAAGTATGCTATGTTCCCTTAATTGACTTATAATGTCACTCTTTATGTTTAAATCATTGTTCCATTTTGACTATATATTGGTATAGGTTGTGAAATATTAATCTAAACATAATTTTTGTGCTATGGTTTCTGTCAAATAGAGTGTTCTTATCCCAAAAGTTGGGAACTATAACTTGGTTATAGTGAATAATCCTTGTGATATATTGCTATAATCTCTTTGATAATATTTTATTTAAGATTTTTGCAACAATATTTATCAAATAATAGCATACTGAGGTCATTTACCACTAATCTATTCCATTTCTATTAAATGCATATACTATTCCATTTCTTAGTATCATATTGTATTGATGATCACTGCTTTGTAGTACAGTTTAAGATATGGTATGGATAGGCCACCATCCTTTACATTTTTTTCTTTAGTTCTTTTGATATTCTTGAACTTTTGTTCTTCCAAATGAATTTTATTACTATTTTTTTCTAATTCTATAACATAATTTTTGGTAGTTTGATTGTTATATCACTGGATAAGTAAAGTCATTTAGGTAGGATTGTCCTTTAATCATATTAACTAAGACTACCCGTGAACAATTAATATTTTTCCAATTATTTAGATCCAACTTTATTTTTATGAAAAATATTTTGTAATTATGTTCATATAATTTCTGTATTTATCTTCATAAGTAGATTTCCATTTTTATACTGTCTAGAGTGATTTTTAAATGGAGTTTCTCTGGCTCAGAGAGGGAAAAACACATATATTCATTGAGGCATCAAAATATATCTTACCCTACAGAGAAGTAGAAGGGAAATAAATAATACAAGGGAAGAGAGAGGCAATTGGAGGGAGGGGGAACTGAGGAGGTAATAAAAAGGAAAATACTGCTTAGGAGGAATAGAGTGAATGGGAATAGAGCAGGATCAAATGGGGAAAATAAAATGGAGGAGCAATATACAGTTAGTAATCATAACTCTGAATGTGAATGGGATGAACTCACCCATAAAATGTAAGTGAACAGCAGAGTGGATTAAATGGAGTTTCTCTTTCTAACTCACTGCTGCTGGGCTTTATTAGACATATGTAGAAATGCTGATGATTAACATGGGTTTATTTTGTATCCTGCAACTTTGTTAATGTTATTAATTTTCAACTAGGTTTTTACTTGATTCTTTAGGACTCTTTAAGTATACCACCATATCATCCATAAAGAGTGATAGTTCAGTTTCCTCATTACCTACTTTAAATCCTTCAATTTATTTTTTTCTCCATAATAATGGTGATAATGGGCATCTTGTTTCATTCCTGATCTTATTGGGAAAGCTTTGAACTTAAACACTTTGCAGATGATTCTTGCTGATTTTTTAAATAAATTCTACTTTTTATTTTAAGGAAACACCCTTTTTACTATGTTTTCTAATGAATGATTTTTTTAAACAGAAATGGGTGTTGCTTTATGTCCATGGCTTTTTCTGCTTCTATTGAAATAATCATTCTGTTATTTTGATTATTGATATGGTCAGTTATGCTAATAATTTTCATAATATTAAACCAGCTTTGCCTTCCTGATATAAATCCCACCTGGTTATAGTGAATAATCCTTGTGATATGTTGCTATAATCTCTTTGATAATATTTTATTTAAGATTTTTGCAACAATATTTATTGAGAAAATTGGTATGCAATTTTCTTTCTCTGTTTTTGTTTTTCCTGGTATAGGTATCAGCCCCATATTTGTTATATGCAAAGGATTTGGTAGGGGACCTTCTTTGCTTATTTTGTCAAATAGTTTCTGTGGTATTGGGAATAATTGTTCTTTAAATGTTTGGTAGAATTCACTTATCATTTAATACATTCCTGGGTATATTTTCTTAGGAAGATTCTTGATGGCTTGTTCAATTTCTTTTTCTGATATGGGATTGCTTAAGTATTCTATTTCCTCATTTGTTAATTTAGACAATTTCTGATATGGGATTGCTTGAGTATTCTATTTCCTCATTTGTTAATTTAGGCAATTTACATTTTTGTAAATATTCATCCATTTCACCTAGACTATCAGATCTTGTCATATAATTGGGCAAATTTTCTTCTAATTCCTTTAATTTCTTTTCATTTGAGGTGAAATCACCTCTTTTATTTGTATGATAGTAATTTAATTCTCTTTCCTTTTTAAAAAATCAAATTAAGCATTGTCCTCTCTATTTTATTTCATTATTTATTTTTCCATAGTACCAACTCCTAATCTTATTTATTTTTTCAACAGTTCTTTTTACTTTCAATTTTATTTGTTTCTCCTTTGATTTTTAGGACTTCCAATTTAGTATTTAATTAGTGATTTTTAATTTGTTCTTTTTATAGTTATTTTACTTGCTAGCCCTTCATTGACCTGCTTTTTCTCTATTTTATTGACATAAGCATTTAGAGATATAAATTTTCCCCTGAATACTGTTTTGTCTGTATCCCATGCATTCTGATATATTGTCTTGTCATTGTCATTCACTTAGTTAAATTATTTATTGATTTTACAAATTGCTCTTTGACTCACCCCTTTTAAAATATTATATTATTTAGTTTCCAAAACTTCTGTTTTGTTTTTCCAAGGACTCTTATAGAGTATAACTTTATTTGTACTATTACGTATAAAGAACATTTATTATTTCTGCTTTTGTGTACTTGGTTTTGAATTTTTTGCCCTAATACATGATCAAATTTTTTGTAGGTGCAATATACAGATGAAAATAAGGTATATTGCTTTTTATTCTCATTCAGCTTTCTCCAAAGATCTTTTAGTACTAACTTTTGAAATTGCATTCACCACCTTCACTTCTTTTCTGTCTATTTTTGGTTATATTTATCTAGTTCTAAGAGGAGAAAGTTGAGATTCCCCATTATTATAGTTTAACTGTCTATTTCTTCCTTAAACTCCTTTAGTTTCTCCTTTAAAAATCTCCATGCTGTGCCATTTGGTGCATATATGTTAAGTACTGATATTACTTCATTGTCTATATTACCTTGTATCAAGATGTAATTACCATCCTTATCTCTTTAATTGTCCATTTTTGCTTTAGCTTTGTCTGAGATAATGATTTCTATTTCTGCTTTTTTTAACCTCAGTTGAATCCTAACAGATTATGCTCCAGCTTTTTACTTTTACTCTGAGTGTTTCTACCTGTCTCAAATATATTTCTTGTAAATAGCATATGGCAGGATTCTGGTTTTTAATCCAATCTGCTCTCTGCTTCTGTTTTATGGGTGAGTTCATCCCATTTATATTCACAGTTATGATTACCATCCAGGTATTCCCCTTCATCTTGTTTTCCTTTTCTAATCCTGGCCTTTTTCCTTTTACTCTTTCCCTCCATATCAGTGTTTTGCTTTTAATCACTCCTATTCCCGCTCCCTCATATTACTTTCCACCACGTTTCTATCACTACCCTTCTTATTCCCTTCCTAGTTCTCTCTAGGGTCTTTTAATCATCCTCCCCATTTCTCCATTGTTTATATTATTCCCATCCCCACCATCTCCTTTCTTATTCCCCTTCTACTTCTCTATATGGTAAAATAGGATTCTATATCCCAGTGAATCTGGCTATACTTCCATTTCTGAGCTAATTCAAATGAGAGTAAGGTCCACGTGTTACTGGTCACAATTCCCATCCTCCCCTCCACTTTAAAGAGTTTTTTTCCCCTCGCACCTCTTTACATGATATAATTTACCCAATTTTACTTCTCTTAGTACAATTATCTTTTTGACCCCTTTAATTTTTGCATATCATTCTAAACATCTTACTACCATATCCTCTGTTTATATATACTTCTAACTACTACTACTACTACTATAATAATAATAATAATAATAATAATAATAATAAATTTAATAGTTAGAAATTCCTCACTATTGGTTTTTGACTCCTTTCATTTTGAGGCACTTTTTAAAGATTGATTTAAGGGAATCAAGACAGTGACTTAGGAACATCAAAAGCCAAAATCTGTCTGATTATCATTCCATACCAATCTTTAAAAACATTTTTAAAAAGACAGAAATCCAAACCCAACATCAAGAGAGAGCCACAGGACTTTACTGCTGAACACAATTTGTAAAGTGGGGAAAGAGTCATTTTCTATGGTATAAGGGAGAAACTGGACACCCCCCCACCTACTGTGTTGAGACCTGCAAACAACCAGATGCAGGCTGACTGTGGAATTCCAGGGCAAGGGCTATAACCATGATGGATCACCTCAGATGTACCACACAGGTCTAAGGTTCTGATAGCTGCTGAGAGGAAATATCCTGGGTGGGGAGAAACATTTAGTTGGGCATTCTCTACCTCCACAACAGTAAAGATTTGCTCTCAGGGGAGATTAACACCACAGATTAGCTAAACCAGTCTAATCCAGCAGAGGAGAAAGAAGACTGAAGATTCCCTCCAAGGCAAAGCAGCTCAAATGGCTTAATCCAGTAAACCAACAGAGTTTAAAGTCCACCAGGGGAAAAAATTAGGAAAATTTGATTGAAAGCTTCTATGCAGATAAAGACAAAAAAACCAGATCCAACAGAGGAAGACAGGATCCAATGAACTTCAATCAAATCCTCAAAAAATCCATGGAATTAGACTCAGGTTCTGGAAGTACTCAAAAATTAAAAAAAATCAAATAAGACAGCTTGAAGAAAAAATGGAAAAAGAAAAACAATAGATTGCAAAGCAAAATAGGTCATTGGAAAACAGAGGCACATGAATTAAAACTAGAAAATAGTGTCTAAAAAGCCAGAATCAAACAAGTGGAAAATGAAGCAAAAAAGTCAAAGGATGAAAAGAGTGACTTGAAAAGAATAATGGACCAATTGGAAAAGGACCATCAAAAGGTCATGAAAGAAATTCAGTCTTCTTAAAGACTTTTTAAAATTTTTAGAATTGGTCAATTAGAAGCTAATGATTTCAAGAGACATAAAAAACAATAAACAAAATTTTAAAAAATGACAACATAGAAGAAAATATCAAATATCTCATTGAAAAAACAACTGACCTGGAAAATACATCCAGGAGAGACAATTTAAGAATTATTGGTCTACCTAAAAGTCATGACAAAAAAAAAGCCTAGATATCCATCATACAACAGTAAATTATCTAAGAAAAGTGCCCTGATAGTCTTGAACAAGAGAGTAAAATGGAGATTAAAAGAATCCACAGATCATCTCCTGCATTAGATCTCCAAATGACAACTCCTAGGAATGTTATATCCAAGGTCAAGAGCTCCTAGGCCAAGGAGTAAATACTATAAGCAACTACAAAGAAACAATTCGGATATCACTTGGCCCCAGTCAGGATTATTCAGGATCTGGCAGCCTCTAAATTAAAGGATCAGAAGGCTTGGAATATTATATTCCAGAAGGCAAGGAATCTGGGTTTACAACCAAGAATCAATGACCCAGCAAATTAGACTACATCCTTTTAAAGGAAAGATTGGTCATTTAATAAAATAGATTTCCAAGCATTCCTAAAGAAAAGAACAGGCTTAAACAGAAAATTCCAAGAGTAATATAAAAAGGTAAATAAGAAAGAGAAAAAAAATTAAGATCTTCAATAAGGTCAAATGGCTTATATTTCTATATGGAAAGGTAATATCTATAATTCTTAAAAATTGTTATTATTATCATAGTGGTTAGAAGAAATAATCATAGAGGTTGTAGTAGTAAGATATTTAGGATATGTCAAAAAATAAAACTAGAGGTGAAAAGAGAATAATAGAAAGAGAAATGGAAAAAGAGAAATAAAATATGGCAAATATATATCACATAAAGAAGCATGGGGGCTGGGAGAAGAAGACTAATATAATGGAAAGGCAAAGGAGGTTGGTAACAGGAAATACTTAAGCCATACTCTAATTTGAGTTGGTTCAGAGAGAGAACAGTCAGATTCATTGGGATATAGAATTATATGGTACTTAGAGAGAAGTAGGAGGGAAATAAGAAACAGGGTGGTGGTGAATGGAGTAATATTAGGGAGGGAGAGGTTGGGCGGATGATCAAAAGGCCCTATTATAAGAGGACAATAAGGTGGTGGTAAGGGGAAAAATATAAGGGAGGGGTAAGGAAAGGAGACTGATTAAAAGCAAAACACTGGAGGGGAGGGACAGAATGGGAGGAGAAAGGTCAAGATTAAAGGAGGAAACCAAAATGGAGGTGAATCACTAATAGAAAATGTGAATATAAATGAGATGAAATTACCAATAAAACAGAAGTGGATAGCAGAATGGATTAAAAACCAGAATCATACCATATGTTGTCTCCAAGACAGTTGAGGTAGGTAGATATACATATGGCAAGGCAAAAGAATGGAGTCAAATATTTTGGGCTATAATTAAAACAAAGAAGGCAGGAGTAACAATCATCTCAGACAAAGCTAAAATGAAAATAGAATCAATTAGAAGGAATAAGGAAGGTAATTACATCTTGATAAAAAGCAGTATAAATAATGAAGAAATATCAACACTCAACATATACTCACCAAATGGTTATAGAATCCAGATTTTTAAAGGCTTTGAAAGACTGTCTGCCCTTTGATCCAGCAATATCACTAGGTTTGTACTCCAAAGACATAGTAAAAAGTGGTTGTACAAAAATATTTATAGCCAAGCTTTTTGTGGTTTCAAAAAATGGAAAATGAGGAGGTTTTACTCTATTGGGGAATGGCTGAATGAATTGCAGTATATGATGGTGATGGAATATTATTGTGCTCTAAGGAATGATAGACAGCTTGGTTTCTATAAAAACTGGGGAAACCTCCATGAAGCGATGCAGAGTGAAATGAGCAGAACCAAGACAATATTGTACACAGAAAGTGAAACATTATGTGATGATCAAATGTAATGAGTTTTGCTACCAACAACAAAGCATTGATCCAGGACAATCCCAAGGGACTTATAGGAAAGATTGCTATCCATATCGAAAGACCATGGGAATAGAAATGCAGAAGAAAAACATATAATTTATCACTTGTTTATATGGGTATAGTAATTGGAGTTTTGATTTTAAAAGATTATTCTATTATATACATGAATAATATGGAAATATATATTGAGTGATAATATATGTATATCCCAGTGGAATTGCTTATCAGTTCCAGGAGGGTGGAGGGAAGAGGGAAGGGAGAGAACATGCATCAGGTAACCATGCAAAAATATTTAAAAATAAATAATTTTTAAAAATTGGTTTGCAAGAATTTTCAGAGGGATTTCAGTTTTTGCTAGTACTAAGCTGGCATCCTGACTCCTCCCCTCTCCCCCACACTCTGTCTTTCTAGGACATATTTTTTTTTGTCCGTAGGTCTGACAGGTAAACTATTTTGTGTCCCCCTCATTTATGTTCTTTATTTCTAAATTTTATTTCAAAATATATATCAAATGCCAACATTTACATGAGGCCTTCCTTAATTATGCAAGTGGTTAGTAATCTTATTCCTTTGAATTACTTTATTTCAGCATAAACATATTAGATTTATTTATATTTATATATTTTCCTTAATTTTTCTTATTTTTATGTTAATAAATATAATCACTCCAAAAAGATGTAAATCTACTTGCAAGAAAAATTTATTTTAAAAATCCTTTTTATATCTTATATATTTCTTTAATAATACAGAATATGCTTAATCAATACTTACTGACTGATTATTCAAATTATTTCTCTTAATTCTTCTCTGACTCCAGTGAGTTAGGAAAGTATTTCATTTTCCTATATTGAATATCTGATTTATACATTTAATAAAATGAGGATGAATTCAATTGAATCAGCCAATAATTTTCACTTTCCTAATTTGGACATCTTGAAGGATTATATAAAAGTTGCATGAATTTAGTATATAATCAGTACTTATGGAATTCCAAAAGTTACCACAGAGAAAATGTTTAATGTTTAAATTTTAAACTCATGTTTTTATTGTTTAAACTAAAAATGTTTTCAAGTAATGTTTTTCCTCTTGAAATTATTAGTAAGTTCTTCCAATGACAATTGCCTTTGGGATGAGCCATTTTCTTCCCAATATGAGCAATTCATATTTCATTAGATGAATTCTCTATTACAAGAAAGCAAAAGCTAGCCCCAGTCGTTTGCTGGAGCCTTTCCCTCAAACTCAATGAAGTGACATAGAAATAAAGGCTGGTGTTCTTCCCCCATTTATTCTCTTCCTCAGTTCTGTTTTACAGCACACTTCATTGCCACACTGCCCTCCCAATCACATCTTATTTCTGCTTTTTGATTTTCTCTGGTACAAGATGAAGAGTGGCAAGGATGAGTTATGACTTTGGTCAGCTCTGCTGCTAGAACCTGGTGGGTGATGTTGAAGAGTGTAATGTATATTTTAAGGGTGAGGGATCAGCTTACTGTGTCCTTAATTCATTGAGTTGCTACTTTTTAAGGATTTGTCCTATCCTAGCCTGTAGAAAAACAAACAAACATACAACAACCTGCTTTATATCTTTCTCATAATTACTATTTTTAAAATGTATGAGTGATCGTAAGGATTAGAGAAAGTACCTAGTCCTCCTCTATCTTATTCACATGACTCAGAAAACACATTATTAGATAAATCAGTTTTTACTGAGTTTCTTTTCTCAGAAAAAGAAAAAAGGAAACACATTTAGACCCAGATATAGTGTAGTAATTCTTTGACTGATATAGATTATTCTTGGCAAAAATATTGCTGAATATCCATAGAACAGAGACTTTTTGTGGTGGGTAGAAATTGTATATCATCTTCGTAATATTTAAATTATGGTCTCTGTCAAAGAATATCAGAGCAACAAACCTTTTGATTAGTGTCAGAATATTCTTAAGTAAAGTCTCAGAGATGACATATCAGTTCTGTGTCTATTGACAAATGAGAACTATTCTGAGCTTCGGTTTTGCAGTCTATAAAATTGGAGAACTTACTTGAACTAGTTCTTGCAAAGAAAATTTTTGTGAATTCTAATAAATTATTATGATTAATAAATATAATTATAGATAGTCATTTAATAACTTAAAACAGATGAAAAACAAAATGAATAACAGTTATACTTAATAATTTTATGGTATCTATTGTCAACTAGTATTTGCATATATCCACATTTTTATATAAAAAATATGAGGCCATATAAAATGAGGATGTTGCATTTATAAATCAGTTGTTGCCTTTGACTTATTCAATAAAATTTAGCTTTGCACATATCGGGCAACAAGAACATTTATGAGTACTTTAACCTTCATGCAGTGACACTATGACCAGAATGAATTTTTTTTCCTGGGAAAAAGACACTTTGAATTGTCCCAGTTAAAGTAAATTTTCCTATTTGTAGAATTGTATTCTATGTACATTTGTTAAAATACCTTCTTTATGACAGTTTCCCTGTTAGAAAATAATGTAGAAAAACACTGATGGGTCTAATATTTCTTCCTTACATTTGAGTAGATATTTTTCTACCACATGCTAATGATGTGTCTTGATATCAATTATTCACATAGGTCTTAAAAAGTAAACAATTACCCAAAAGGTAATGTAAAACTTTTTTTTAATTAAAGTGATCAGTTGAAAGTGGAGGTAACTAATAATTTACATTATTATCCAAAATGACATAATTGACTATTGATATTCCTATTTGTTTATTTTCAGGAAATAAAATTCTCTGGAAATAGATAACCAAGAGATTAAAGTTGCTATAATAAATAAAACCATATTCCTCATGTCACAATTATCTGTGAGCATAAAGTTGCCCACTTAATTGATCTGGTACTTAGTCATATATACTAAATCAGTAACCTGAATTATTAATTAAACAGATGTGTGCTTGGTATGATATAAATTCTTTATGTCTTGAAACATTACCAAAACATTCTCCTCTTTTCTTCTCTTCTGTCCACCTTTCGTTTATCCTTCCCGCTTCCTTTTTCTTTCCTCTACTTTTCTTTTTTATCCCCTTTCCTCCCCTTCTAAAGATGAGGAAGGCAAAAATCATAATGAAAACAGCAACAATAAAAACAATTTCATTAAGGTAATGACATGAGAAGAGAACTATCAGTCTAATCAAATAAGTTCTAAACTTGATTCGAGGGGAAAAAAAAGAAAAAATAACAACCCCTTTCAAATTATAATGATTTAAATAGAAGTTAAGTACTTGAGACAAAATGACAAATATATTATATATATGCACATATAAAAGTCAAATGGAACAATATATATATATATATAATAAAATTATGCTGGAAAATAGATAAAGAAGATATAATTTAATAAACTGTACTAAAACCACATGGGCAAAATAAAGAAATAATATCACATTTAAAAGAAGTTATGAAAGAAAACTGAACTGATCAGTTAGAAGTGGAATATTAAGTTAGCTAAAAATGTAAATATAAGTATATATACAAATAGGTATATAATAATATAATTAATGATTTTTACATATATGTGTATTATCTAATGGGGGAACTCTGGACCCATTGGTTTATTGAAATAGGATAACACAGGGTAATAATCACAATTCGGGCACACACACCCACACCCACAAGTGACAGGAGTGACACAGGTTAACTGAGGACCTGCACAAGGGATGTGGAATTAGGAGAAACCATAGTTGTTAAAATGACAGTTGACAGTTATACTGGTCACTTGCCTAGCCAGGGAAACTCAGGTTTAGGAAGATATCTAACAGTGGGCTCTTTCCTTGAGGTAGAGGAAAACACAGCTTAATAGTTAATAGTTTCTGGGTGAGGGAAGTGGGTGAAGTATATCTAAAACTCAGCTAACTGACAAATAGAATCCCAAGGACTGGGATGACAATCAGCTTCTCTGCTACTCTAGTTTCAGTCAGGCAGACAACCCTGACTGAGTGCTAGAGAGGGCTGGGATATTGGGATTCTCACAACTGGTCCAGGCTCATCCTTTGATGACTTCAGGGTGCAGGAACCAAATCTTTGCTCAGCCAGTAATCCAATGAACACTAGGGAGGGAAGTTTGTCTGCAAGCTGTCCACCAGGTGCAGACACTTCTCTCTACCTAGATTTGTCTTTATGGCATCTCCAATCTTCTTCAAACTCCCAAATATCCACAGCTTGTAGAGTCCCAGCAAGCTGGACAACAGCTCCAAAACCTCCTTACTACAGCTCTGTCAGTTCACTCTCCTTCCTCTTCGCCCACATTCCATTCAGAATGTCTATGGCTGACAGCCAAGGTTTTACCTTTAGCCTGCCTGCTATTTATCTTAAATTTCTATTCTACCCCATAAATTACTCATAACATTATGCAGTTATATAAAATATTTTAAAATTTTAATTACTTAAAATAATACATTTTTAATAGGAAAAGAAGTGAATCCTACGTTGGTACTTAGTGGTTCAGTAGATTCATCTTCGTACCAACATTCCAGAAGACATGAATCAAATCTGGATTTAGACAGCTATTGATTATGTGACCTTGAGGAGCTATCTTACCTTCTTTCTGCCTCACTTTCCTCATTGTAAAAAAGACAATAATTATAGTATCAATATCTTAGGTTATTTAGAGAATAAAATAACATTTGTAAAGTATTTTAAAACTAGAAGCACTATTTAAATTCTAGCTCAGATGATGATGATAATTATGATGATGATGATACAAATACTTTAGAGATATTTAAATTTAAGACATGAAAGTAGAGAAAATATAGGCCAGTATGAAAAAAAAGAGTTAATCATGGAATGAATTCAAATTATGTAAGGCTCTAAGTGGGAAAATGCTCCAATAATTAATAATTTAAAAACGCAGGTAAAGCAACTCTGAATTTCCACTTCATGATGAGCATATTGTCAAAATTAAAAAAAAAGAAAGAAAATGAAAAATGATGATTTGGGCAGGGAAACATAGAGAAGAAAGAAATTCATTAGTTCTCTCCTTCACCATACTCTGTAAGAGGCCTGAGGTAAAAAATCGAAGAGTGATCTCTTTCCTCAGATCTGCCCATTTCCAAAGACTCACCAATTAACATTCTTTGCTTTTATTTGGATTTCTTTTGTATTGAAATAATTAATATATTTTCTCTTTTGTTTTTGTATCACCTAAATTCACCCCTGTATTTCTTCTCTATCCCCACAAGAAGACATTCCATATGACAAATAATTTTAAAATAAAAATAGTAAAGAAAAGGAAAATAATCATCGGAATATCAATTAACACTTCAAAACAATCTATAAACATACAATAAATATTACTCAACACTAGATCTCTGATATTGCCCAATAGTGAGAAGAGCATCTTTTCTCACACCTCTTCTTTGAGATCATACTTGTTCTTACTAATTTTGCATTAATCTTTTGATTGTTTTGTATTTACTATTTTCCCATTAATATTATTGCAATTCTTCATTTTATTCTTTTCTAGGTCCTGCAAACGTCACATCTACATCTGCATCTACTCAATTAAGTCTTTCTCTAGTTCTCTATATTTTTGTTATCAAACATTGCTTATATTGCAGTAATATTCCATTGCATTCATGAACCACACATTAGCTATTCCCCAATCAGTAAATAATCCTCTGCTTTTAAAATCTCACTTTATTATGTCAATTGACAATCAAAGTCTGAAAGAGGCGTGGTTTTTATAATGTGCACATAGGCCAATTAGGCTATTATCTTGAAAACTGAGAATGTAACCTACTCAAGTTTGAAAAGAGTGAATTCTTCCTCTTTTAGTTACCATATAAAGCCTGTAATTTCATTAAGGGCATTGTGGGGATTCAGTTGATCAGGGCACCCAGCCAAATCCTCTTTTACTGATAGAAAAATGAATACTTCCTTGCCAAAAAAGGTGAAAAGGACTGACAGATATTCTCAGAGCACATAATAAACAGACCTCCATCTTACAGGATTATTTTTGACACAAGTAGAAAACATTTCCCTCAGCAATAGTAAAGTCTGATAACCAGAACATGCCATTAGTTTTGTCAAAAGAAAGCAAACTCAATCCAAAAAAGAACAGAATAAAAATAATAATGCATAAATTAAAGCCTTTATGAGTGACATATGTGTGGTCTTAGCTAATAATTCACCAATAACCTTGTGAATAAATGTCAAAATTACACACATTTCTTTCTGGAGGGAAAGTAGTGTATGATGTCAATTTAGGAGAGGATCATTTCAACTGGAAATTAAAGGATTATCCTTGGCTTATTGATTAATAGAAGTTTTTCTCTGTAAGTTATCCAGATAAGTTTTAGGAAATGTGCAACATAGGACTGAAGTGTACAAAACTTTATAACATACTGGATAGAATTATGCATCTGAGCTCATTGTCTTTGACAGACTGGAGTGACAAATCAGTTTCTCAAAAAGACACATAAAAATATTATTGAGAGCTTAACCAACGAATACTCAAAATCAGGATATTTTCACAAATCAAATGTCAATCCATACTTATTTAAGAACAGTATTTTTCTTTATTCAAAGATAGTTTATTTTCTTCATTATATGTAATGACAATTTTTCAATACAAATGTTTTTTCTGAAATCAGAAGATCCAAATTATCTTTCTCCCCCTTGTTCTCCCTTCTTGGATATGGTAAGCAATTTGATCTGAGTTATAGTTGTATCATGCAAGACATACTTTTATATTGTTCATTGTAGTAAGAGAATACTAATATATAACCAAAATCTCAGACTAAAACCATAAACAAACCACTGTGAAAAATATTTTGATCTGCATTCTGACTTTAATGTTTCTTTCTCTGAATATGGATAGCATCCTTTCTTATAAATCTTTCAGGACTGTTCCACATCACTGCATTGCTAAGAAAAGCCAAGTTTTCAAAGCTGATCATCATATAATATTACTGTTACTCTGTACAATGTCCTCCTGGTTCTGCTTATTTTCCTCTTTATCAGTTCATGTAGATCTTTCCAGCTTTTTGTGAAATGATCCTGCACATCATTTCTTATAACACAATAGTATTCCATCACCACCACATACCACAATTTGTTCAGCCATTCCTCAATTTATGGACATCCCTTAATGTCCAATTCTTTGCCCCCACAAAAAAGAATGGCTATAAATATTTTTGTATAAATAGGTCCTTTCCCCTTTTTATGATCTCTTTGTTAAACACAACCAGTAGTGGTATTACAGGATCAAATGGTATGTGGTTTTATATCCGTTTGGGCAAAGTTACAAGTGCCTCTCCAGTACTGTTGGATCCATTCACAACTCCATCAACAATGCATTAGTGTACCAATTTTGCAACATTCTCCCCCTCAACTCTTATCACTTTACTGTTATAATGGCCAATCTGATAAGTCTGAGGTGGTACCTTAAAGTTGCTTTAATTTGCATCTTTCCAAACAAGAGTGATTTAGACTATTTATAACTTTGATTACTTTATCTTAAAATTGCTTGTTCTTATTCACTGACCACTTGTCAATTGGGGAATGACTTCTATTCTTATAAATTTGACTTAGAAGAACAATATTTGTAAGATATGCTACAATATCAAAATTTACAACATACCATCTGTGAAAAGCTTTCAAAATGGCAGAAAAATTATTATTAATTAATTATATTATAACACTACATATGTAATATACACATAATATGTAATATAATTAATAATAATGATTAATAGATTAAAATTATGTGGCAGATTGTATTAAGTACACATCATCCATTCTATTTACCAGTACAGATATATTTAAGATGCTTTCAGATGCTACAGAGAGTGAGCTTATATCTTAATTATTTTTCAATTATTTTTTTAGAAAAAAATTTTCCATGCTCACATGATTCATGTTCTTACTCTCACCCCTCCCCCATAGCCAACATGCATTTCCACTGGTTTCCTCATTTGTCATTGATCAAGACTTATTTCCATATTATTAATAGTTGCACTGGAGTGGTCGTTTTGACTCTACATCCCCAATTATGTCCTCAACCCGTGTGTTCAAGCAGTTGTTTTTCTTCTATGTTTCTTCTCCTGTAGTTCCTCTGAATGTGGGTATCGTTCTGTTCTTTTCCATAAATCCCTCAGAGTTGTCCTGGGTCATTGCATTGCTGCTAATACAGAAGTCCATTACATTCAATTTTACCACAGTGTATCAGTCTCTGTGTACAATATTCTCCTGGTTCTGCTCCTTTCATTCTGCATCAATTCCTGGAGGTCTTTCCAGTTCATATGGAATTCCTCCAGTTTATTATTCCTTTGAGCACAATAATATTCCATCACCAACAGATACCACAATTTCTTCAGCCATTCACCAATTGAAAGGCATACCCTCATTTTCCAGTTTTTTGCCACCACAAAGAGCAAGGCTATAAATATTTTTGTACATGTCTTTTTTCTTATGATCTCTTTGGGGTACAAACCTAGCAATGTATGGCTGGATCAAAGGACAGGCAGTCTTTTAGCCCTCTTTGGGCAAAGTTCCAAATTGCCATCCAGAATGTTTATCTTAATTATTTTATTCAACTAAATGAAGCAATTATCAGTATCACAGTCCAAAGAATTTTAAATATAAGGGAATAATAGGAGGGTATAAGAATTACTTTTATTTCTCTACTCAAATACACATAACAAGTTACACAAATTGTTTTATGCACAAAAATCCTGACAGATAAGCAATGCAAATGTCATTATCTCAATATTACACACACAGGACCAGAAGCTTTATCAAAAGTATTGTGTTAGATTTGGAGATTCAGAGGAAATCTGGTTTTGAATCTTAGCTCTACTACTTACTACCTATAAAATATTATTTTTATGACAAAAGGCAGATTATGGATTTCCAATAAAACAGGGAACTGGTGACAGGGAAGTCTGGTAGCAAATGGTGGTTACCCACCCACCACCTAGAATTGCACAGAAGATGTTTCTAGACTAGTAATGGGCCCCCTGAAATGTTCTATCCTGCCTTGCCACATTATTCCTAATCTGAGGAATACAATGAGTAGGATACAATACAATGAAACTTTGAAAGAGTTGCCTTAGAAACAGACTGACAGATAAGCATTTCATTTCCTTTGGACCCCTCTTTAAAAAGTTTGCCCATCACTGTTCTAGACATTTGGAGAAATAAATAGGGAAAAAGACATAAGAATATTTATCCTTGAGGACCAAAATAGAAGAGGAAGGGAGGAATTAGAATTGGAAGAATAAGATTAATATTGGAAATAGAGTAGAAGTTGAAGAATAAAGTATAAAGGGAAAAAATGGGAATCAGGACACCTGGATTCTAAAACTGATTAGCTAACTATTACTTCACTTCACATGATCCGTTATTTTATTGACAAAATAAAGAAATAAAGCTAGATATTTCTAAAATCTCTTCCAAATGTGATATCCTATAGACAAAATTGAAGATTACAATTGCTAAAGCCAGGATAAAAATTCAAAATGACAAATACACTACATTATTTCTACTACTACTACTACTACTAGTACTACCACCACTACAGCTACTATACTACAATTATTAGTACTACTACAACTATAACTGCTACTAGCATTTTATTTTGTCTTTGCATCTATTTATCTATTAAACCTATCATTTTAATAATGATAGAAGTTCCAGAAGGCTACTTTTAAATCAGGATCCACACTAGAAAAATATTAGAGTAAAATTAAGTTAATGATTATATTATGACATAAAAGCAACAATTAATCTATATTTTCATTGTAGATGACAAAAATAATTTTAACTAAGGTTGCAGTTGGAAATGATGATGTGAGATGACTTCAATTATTCACATCTCTAAAACGTTCCCTATTTGTACATCCAAGAAACTCATAACAGATTCATTCTGATCTTTGCAATTTATTTTTAAAATCACAAAGCAGGTAATCTTTCAGTTTTAAGTCCCAGAACAGCATATGGCCAAAAGCAACACAGTCCTGACCTTTTCTGACTAATCTATCAGAGAAATCCAAGGTCAAGCATTTCAACATTCAGAAAATTGCTTAAAGCTTTATCAAGCAGTTTTTTTTCTTTTGATGGATAAATGTTAAACAACAACAAATTAAACTATATGATTTCATATTTGTATGTATTTCCTGATTTCTGGGCAAATTTTGTGACCTTAAATATGAATTATAGAGAAGCTAGGTGACAGTGAATAGAACATTGAACCTACAGCCAGGAAAACTTGCATTCAAGTGTGGCCTCAAACACTTGCTAGTTCCATGACCCTAGGCAGATCACATAAGGATGCCAAGTTAAATATTTATTCAACTAAATGGCTATTAATTTCAAAAGTTCCTAGACTTGTATTCCATTAAAAGTATGTGAACTGCATACAGAAAACTAAGCATTCTGTTTTGATAGTTCTGCATGAAAAGCATAATTTGGTAAACATCAATTAGTTGAAGGTGAGAGACTGTAAAGTACTAAATTATACCTGACCAAATGAATAAATTGATTGAAAAGACTTCTGTAAAATGCTCCATAATAGTACTTAATTATTTACTGCTAAAATATATCCCTTTACACCAAATACAACCTTATATATTATTGGATTTCATGTGGTTTTGATTTAGCCATAATAGCTTTCTAAAACATCCTATTCAAATGGAGATGATGTTTGTGAAACTTACATTCAAGTTGACATTTTTATTCATAACTATTTCTTATCATATTTTCTCTTATAATTATTTATCTATTGTAAAGCCCTAAAATAATAATTGGCATAGTGTTTTAACTCCATAAAAATAGTATAACTCCAGAGGGCTTTATATATATAAAGCCCTCTGGAGTTATACTATTTTACTACATATATGTATATGAGTATTTTTAGACATTATATTTGATTCTCCCAATATATCTGTAAGATACATGTTAAGATATTCTCATATCCATTTTACAATTGAAAGAATAGTCTCAATGATTTAGGTTGCCTTGCTAGATTGACATACGTATTAAATATCTTTGAATATTTTTCACATTAGTTTTCCCTAGATGTCAAGTCCAGTTTTTTTCTATTAAACCAAATGATTCCCTATTGCCTCTAGAATAAAGTACAATATGTTCTGTAGAGTATTAAATTCCCTCTTCTATCTACCTGTGTTTGTCTTTCTCTTTGATTGATTTATTAATGTGTCTGTTTATAACATTATCTTTAAAAACATTGAGTTCCAAATTTTTTGCCTTCAGACCTTCCCTCACTTAATGAGAAGGAAAGCAATATATCAATTATATAACTGAAATCCTATAAAATATGTTTCCATATTAGCCATGCTTTAAAAAGGACAAGGAAAATTATGAAAGTAAAGCAAATGTGTGTTTATACATATACATATATACTTCAATTTGTATTCAGAGTTAATCAGTTCTTGCTTTCTTGAGGTGGATAGAATTTTTTATCGAGTCTTTTGGAATTGTCTTATATCACTGTATTGATAAGAGTAGTTAACACTTTCTAATTTTATCTTTGTCACAATATTGCTGTTACATATAAAATAATCAGATGCTTCTGCTTACTTCCCTCTACATCAACTGATATAACTTGTTCTTCCCAGGTTGTTGTGAAATCCCCCACAAGCCTATCATTTTTGATAGCACAATAGTACATGACCATCACATGCTACAACTTGTTCAGGTAATCCCGAATTGATGGACATCTACTCAATTTCCAATTCTTTGCTATTATAAAAAGAACTGTTATAAACTCTGCTGTACATAAAAGTCCTTTTATTTTTCCTTTAGTATCTTTGGGATATAAAGAAGTGAAATTTCTGGGCCACAGGGTATGCACAGTTTTATAACCTTTTGGGTATAGTTCCAAATTGTTCTTTAGAATGATTGGGCCAGTTGACAGCTCCATCAACAAAGCATTAATGTCCCTATTTTTCACATCCTCTCCACTTGTCATTTTCCTTTTTATTTTATATTAGCAAATCTGAAGGCAGTTTTTATATGAGTGTTGATAGTTTTGATTTCTTCTTCTGAAAACTTTCTGTTCATATCCTATAATCATTTAACAACTGGGAATGGATATTTAAAAAAATACTTCCTATGTATTTGAAAAATAAGGCCTTGATCATAGAAATGTGCCATAAACATTTTTGTCTATCATTTCATTGTCTAGAGTATAGTTAGCAAATTGTAGTTTCTCTGATTATCTTTTAAAATTAGGTCTATTTTTGCTTTTGCTCTATCTGAGATCATAATTGCTCCCCTGGCTTTTTTTTCATTCTTCAGCTGAAGCGTAATTGATTCTATTCTAGTTCTTTATTTTAACTCCCTGTGCCTTCCTGTTTCAAATGTGTTTCTTGTAAAAAACAAACAAACAAGCAAAATTTTGAATTCTGGGTTCTTTTCTATTCTGCTATTCACTTCAGATTTGTGAATGAGTTCATCACATTCTCATTGGTAGTTATGATTTTTATGTATTGCTCTTCATTCTTTTGTTTATACTTCTCTCCCTTTTTACAATGCTTTCCCTCAAAAATATGTTTTGCTTCTAGATGCTACTCTTAATCCACTCTCTCTTTTATCAGCCCCTCTCCTGGCTACTTTCTTTTATCTTCTTCTCATTCTTTTTCTCTGATGGGTATGACAGATTTCTATGCCAAATTGAATGAGTGTCTATGTATATGTGCTCCCTTTCTGTATCAATTCTTATGAAAATGATGTTTAAGCATTATCTGTCACCTCTCACCTATTTCCCCCTCAATCATAAAAGCACTTTCTTGTGCCCCTGTCTTAAGTAAGACAATTTCCCTATATTTTCTCTCTCTTCAGACTTCTTCCAGTACATCCTTCTATTTCATTCCTTCACTTTTTTGGAAACAATAAGTACAAAAATTCACTCATATCCATGATACCTGCCTATCTCGGCTCTTTCTAAATGTTTCAATAAAAATAAATTATAAAGTTCTTAAAAGTTACATACAGCATATTACTATAAAGTTCTTAAAAGTCTATAGAGTAATATGCTGTATGTAACTTTTAAGAACTTTATTAAAGTGAAAAGAACTTTAAAAAGTCAGTTCATGGGACTCACACTGCAAATAACAAGGATCTTCCCCTATACAGAAGGATTAAATTAATGTGGTAGAAAAGAGCACAGCCATAAAAGGGCAATTGAATTAGTACTGCCAGTTTTAAAGACATAGACAGCTAATAAAAGGATGTTATCTTGACCAAAGGGGATACCAGCATGTTGTAAGGAACTGAAGAGGAACAATTGCCAGAGAAAATGGCAATAGTTACAAAGTCTGGTAGTCTTGGATAAGTTGCAATTTGTATCATTGAAAGAAATACATCCAACTATTATATCTTAATTCCATTGGATGATATGTAATCTACTTTTAATGGGATTCTATAGATGGGCTCTATTTATAGTTATATATTTAGTATATTAAATGTAAGAAGAATGCATGTGAATAGGTGAAAATATTGGTAATATGGAGGCACTGGAGCTGAAAAATTAACATGGTAAGAAAAAAATGATTGCAGGTTCTTCTCAGAACCTATTTTTCCTCCTACATTTAACAAATTCTTAAAACTGAGTTCTTGTAATGACTTACAGTGAACTCATTGTGTGAGGGCAGAGATAAAAAATGATGTCCAGCTTGCCAAGACATTCTAGCACTCGTCTGTAATTCAAAGACATCGGCAATCTTGAAGGAAGTATAACTATTCCTACTCCATTGAGCAAGAAGTGTCTATTTCTTTGATCTATTAAAATAGCTATACTTGTCTTTTCATTTCTCTCTAAAGCTTTTTCTTAAGTGCTACTTTTTCTATTTGCTACTATTTACTTTTCCTTTCAAAAGGTTAAATTAGGAACTAATTTGCACCATAGACTTCATCATTAGAACAGAATATCATGTCAAAGCACAGCATAGGAATAGAAAGGCACGCGATGAGTAGAATGGCCATAGAACACAGCACAATATTACAAACCAGTGGTGGAAAAAGACCAAAAGAAATTTCAGTTCCAAGTTTTATAATCAATCTGAATGCTGTGTGGAGAATAAAGAGACAAGAATATATATTTTATTTTTTATGACTTCTAATTACACCATTATGTCAGTGCAATATTTCCTCTTTTCAGGCCAAAATGCATTTTTTCAATTCAGATTAAATTACACGGCAAGGATTATACATAGAAGTACCCTGTATCATTGGTTTTGTTTTTGTTTTTTTCATTTCAAAGGAAGTTTGACATATAGTTTTAATAAACTTAAGAGGATCCTCCTATTAGATCAGAGAATTGGAATAAGTCCATAACCCAGTTAGTCAACGACCATTTATTAAGCATTTATTAGCAAAAGGAATTTGAATTTGGTCCAAACAACAATAAGTTTTCTTAAATAAATAGGGGATAGTGACCGCTCCTATGATTTCACTGACATAGCTCCTTGGGGAAAAAAAAAACAACAACAAAAAATGAAACTGTGCCCACTAAGGCAATTAGGTATCTTCTTCCTAACTTATATAATTTTTGTTTTGTTTTGTTTTTCTCAAAGAGAGACCTATTTTAATACAATACTTTTCCAGATTATACAATCAATATGTGTTGATGCAAGAACTGAATACTGGTCATCTTGGCTCAAAAGTCTTATCCTCTCCATTATGCTGTAATGCTTCAAGTGATCTAAAGTACTGAAGTGATATAAAGTATATAGAAGGACATTTTTTTTTCTTGCATTCTCTACCACCATAATCAAAGCACTACATTTCTCAGGTCAAGGAATTTTCTCTCTTTTTTCCATGCCTAAACTACTCTCTTTCTTCTTCTCATCTCAGCTTCTCTGGCTTCCTTTAAGTTATACCTTCAAAAAAAATTCAAAACTTTTTCTACGCAAAGCCTTCCCCAACTTCACTTAATCCAGTGACCTCCTTATTATTACCTATTTATCTTGTATTTAGTTTTTGTGTACATATTGGTTTACTTGTTATCTCATTCATAAAAAATTGCGTACCTTCAGGATGAGACTGTTTATTACCTTTTTTATATCTCCAAGGGTTTATACAGTATCTATAACATAGTAGATCTTTAATTAATGCTAATTCACTTTCTTTTCCTCTCTTCTCTTTTCCTTTCATTTTATAGATTAACCTCCTTTCCCCTCTAATCTCTTTCTCTTTCTTAATAACTTTCTTTCCTTTCTTTTCTTTTCTGGGGGATAAGAGCATTTGCATTTGAGTTACAGTTTAATTCATAGACTAAATCTCATATGGTCTAAACTTTAAGCTAGAGATCTGGTCAGTCATTAGAACAAAATGTCACCACAGCTAAAGTGTGAAAACAGAAAGAATTGTAGTATTTCAATTAGAATGGAAGACAGTAGAATAGGAAATAATTCCTATCTAAGGGCAAGGGCTACTGGCAGTTGGCTACTGACAGTTAGGTTATAGAAAACTGTTGTCTAATTCTTTAGGGAGTGAGATAGTTAGTGAATCATATATAGATAGAGTAGATAACAGTAGGTGTGGTGTTTGCCAGGCAAGAACAAACTGTCCTCAGAAGACAGTTAGAGGTAGGTTATTAGAAATTTCTGATAGTATTAGTAATTTTAGGTATAGTTATAGGGTATAAGGATAATAATCTTTCCTGTTTTCTATCTGCGCTTCTTTCAAAATTAAACTAAGTGTTTTTATTCAACAGCTCTCCTCACTTTGTTGAAGTCTTACTTTAACCCTTACATTAGGAATCCTAATACCAAACAATTACAGATACAAATTAAAATAAAATATAAAAAGAAACTGAAAAATCTTTAGTGTGACATTTAGATTGTCCATGTGATGACTATGACTTTTGTAAACTTTTTTATTTTAATTTTTTAATTTTTAAAAATTTAAAATTTGTTAAAATTTTAAAATTTTGAGTTCGAAATTCTCTCTCTTCCTCCCATCCTTACTGATGTAGCAGACCTGGCCCCTTGATATTATAAGTGTTGGTACTCTTCTCTGCTCCAGAACTTCCATCTAGAAATAGGAGTCCTGCTTTCTTTCCACTTTGGAATGAGCTATAGGTAACTGAGTTGCTAAACAGCACCTGGTTCTACACCTAATGCCTGGACTAAGTTCCCATATAATCTTTTTCTGATCATGTGTTATTTCTGTTACTGTTTCTGGCTTGTAAGAGCTTCAGAAATTGCTGCTACTGCTGCTGGTGTTGGTCCTAACACTGTTGTTATTGTTCTATCTCCTCAAAGGATCAGACCTGTTGTTTTCACTGTATGTACTCTGGTGTTACAGAGCTCTCTTTTTAAACTCCCAATTTTGCTTGGGCAGAAAACAAAAGTCATTCCATTCAGCAGAATAGTATCCCATCACCAGCAGATACCACAATTTGTTCAGCCATTCCCCAATTGATGGATACCCTCTCATTTTCTAATTTATTTTCATTCCTTTGATTCTGCTTTATTTTGTATTGATTTTTTATGAAAGCATTAGTTTCTAGAAGGTCAATTCTGATTTTTTAAAATTAAGTTTATTTAATTAATCAATTTAGAATATTTTCCTATGGTCACATGATTTGTGATCTTTCCCTCTCCTCCTCCCATGCCAATCCTGTAGCCAATGAGTAACTCCACTGGGTTTTACATGTGTCATTGATCAAGACCTATTTCCATATTGTTAATATTTGTACCAGAGTGATTGTTTAAAATCTACATCCCCAATCATATCCCCACTGAACCATGTGACGAAGAATTTGTTTGTCTTCTGTGTTTCTACTCCCTAACATAATAAAAATGACAATACTTCCCAAATTAATTTACTTATTCAGTGCCATGACTATCAAATTACCAAGAAATTTTTTAATGAATAAGAAAAAATTATAACAAAGTTCATTTAGAAGAAAAAAAGATCAAAAACATAAAGGGAAATGCTGAAAAAATTGTGAGGTATGGAGGCCTACTAGTACCAGATCTTAAACTGTAGTATAAAGCAGCAGTCATCAAAACAATATAGTACTGGCTAAGAGACAGAAGAATTGATCAATGGAATAGATAGTGTATGATAAACTCAAAGATCCTAGCTTTTGGGACAAAAAACTCCACTATTTGACAAAAACTCCTGGGAAAATTGGAAAATGGTTTGTTAGAGATTAGCTTTCAATCAACGTTTCACACCTTACACCAAGATAAGTTCAGGATGGGTGAATGTCTTCAAAATAAAGGAGGAACCTATAAGTAAATTAGGTGAACATAGAATAGTATATCTGTCAGATCTATGGGAANGTTTCTCCTTTATGAATTTGGATGCTATGCCACTTGGTGCATACATATTGAGCAGTGTTATTTCCTCATTGTTTATAATGCCTTTAATCAGGATGTAATGACCTTCCCTGTCTTTTTTAATCATAACTATTTTTACTTTGGCTTTGTCAGGAATCATAATAGCCACTCCTGTCTTCTTTTTCTCATTTGATGCCCAAAAGATTTTGCACAAGCCCTTAACCTTAAACTTGTGCATGCCCACCAGCCTCATGTGTTTCTTGTAGACAATATATGGTCAGATTTTGGTTTCTAATCCACTCTGCTATTTGCTTCCATTTTATGAGCGAGTTCATCCCATTCACATTCAAAGTTATAATTATCAGTTGTGCATTCTCTGACATTTTTGTATCCTCCCCTAGTTCTACCCCTTCTTTTTACACTATTTCCTTTTAAACAGTCATTTGCTTTAAGTTGGTAACCCTTGTCCCCTCCCTTGATTAACTTCCTTTTCTACCCCTTCCCTTATTTTTCCCCTCGTTTTATTTTTAAAGGCCTAATGAATTCCCTCCCTCTTCTTCTCCTCTCCCTTTTTTTGACCACCCCACTCCCCTGGTCCCATTGGTTTATCCCTTCTGACTTTCTCAGTAGGGTTAGATAGAGTTTTATATCCCAATGGATAACATAGCTGCTCTTCCCTCTCCTGGTTAAATACACTGAGAGTAAGGTTTAGTACCAGATATTAAACCATACTATAAAGCAGCAGTCATTAAAACAATATGGTACTGGCTAAGAGACAGAAGGAAGGATCAGTGGAATAGACTTGGGATAAATGCCATCAGTCAGACAGTGTATGATAAACCCAAAGAGCCCAACTTTTGGGACATGAATCCACTATTTGACAAAAACTTCAGGTAAATGTGGAATATAATATGGGAGAAATTAGGTTTAGATCAACATCTCACACCCTACACCAAAATAAATTCAGAATGGGTGAATGACTTGAATATAAAGAGGGAAACTATAAATAAGTTAAGTGAGCACAGAATAGTATACTTGTCAGATCTCTGGGAAAGGAAAGACTTTAAAACCAAGCAAGAGTTAGAGAAAATTACAAAATGTAAATTAAATGGTTTTGATTATATTAAACTAAAAAGCTTTTGTACAAACAAAAACAATGTAGTCAAAATCAGAAGGGAAACAACAAATTGGGAAAAAATCTTTATAACGAAAAACTCTGACAGGGTCTAATTACTCAAATATACAAGGAGTTAAATCAATTGTATAAAAAAATCAAGCCATTCCCCAATTGATAAATGGGCAAGAGACATGAATAGATAATTTTCAGTAAAGAAATCAAAAGTATCAATAAGCACATGAGAAAGTGTTCTAAAGCTCTAATAATCAGAGAAATGCAAATCAAAACAACTCTGAGGTATCACCTCACACCTAGCAGATTGGCTAAAATGAAAGAAGGGGAGAGTAATGAATATTGGAGGGGATGTGGCAAAATTGGGGCATTAATGCATTGCTGGTGGAGTTGTGAACTGTTCCAACCATTCTGCCTGGCAATTTGGAACTATGTTCAAAGGGCTATAAAAGAATGCTTGCCCTTTGATCTAGCCATACCATTGTTGCGTTTGTACCCCAAAGAGTGCAAGTAGGAAAGTAGGAGCATGAATTATGTAACCATGTTAAAAATAAATATTAATAAATGGTTAAAAAAAGAAGTACAAAAGAAAAAGATTGCCCTTTGATCTCACCATACCACTGTTGTGTTTATACCCCAAAGAGATAATAAGAATAAAAGACTTACAGAAAAATATTAAAAGCCGCACTCTTTGTGGTGTAAAAAAATTGAAAATGAGGGAATCCCCTTTGATTGGGCAATGGCTGAATAAATTGTGGCATCTTTTGGTGATGAAATAATATTGTGTTCAAAGGAATAATGAACTGGAGGAATTCCATGTAAACTGGAACAATGTCCAAGAATTGATGTAGAGTGAAAGGAGCAGAAACAGGAGAACATTGTACACAGAGAAGAATACACTATGGCACAAATGAATGTAATGGACTTCTCTACTAGCAGCAATGCATTGATCCAGGACAATTCTGAGGGGGTTATGAGAAAGAATGCCATCCAAAGTCAGGGAAAGATCTGTGGGAGTAGAAACACTGAAGAAAAAAACTGCTTGATCATATTGTTTGATGGGGATATGATTGGGAATGTAGAATCTAAGCAATCTCTCTATTGCAAATAATAATATGTAAATAGGTCTCGATAAATGACACATGTAAAATCCAGTGGAATTATTCGTTGGCTATGGGAGGGGAATTCGAGGAGGGGAGGGAAAGATCATGAATCACGTAGCCATGAAAAATATTCTAAATTAATTAATTAAATAAATAAAAGACGTAAATATATTTTGTTTGAGCCTATCAAAGTCTACCTTCTTACAGTCCAACTTAACTCTTTTATCTGAATGAGAACACAAGAAAAATAAAACCTATTTCAAATAAGCATAGTCAATCAAACAACATTCCACTTTGTTATTTGTAAAAGAAGGTCTCATTCTCCTTTCTGAGAAAATTTTCTCTAAATTAGGAACTAGAAACATGGTTCATAATTGATTGTTAGAAATCTTGCCTGGTCATTATGTTGATAAGACTTCAACAACATACTATTCCATTACATTTACACACCATAAAATATTAATGCATTCCATTTGCCTAAAAAATAAATAAGATAATGACCAAGTAGCAGACTTATAGACGGGATTTATTATTTTTGTTTCTGATAATGCATAAGAGGTACAGTCTCATAACCTACCCCTCACAAATGCAATGAAAACACTTCAAGTAAATTGAAAAGAACTCTCCGGTTCCACATGAATTTATATACTTGGTACATGTGTACTTAGCATGAATCATGCTATACTTATTTGTGAACAGTAAGTGCAAAGTATAATCAAATATGCAATTAAAGCTATTTATTTAAACTGAAGGATATTTAAGTCCAATGTCATTAATTGTAGTGTTAATTTCACAGATGGATGAAATATTAGATTAAGATCTTTCTTGTACTGCACTTCTGTATATTTTTGCCACTTCTTACTCTCTTACTTCTTACTTTTTTTACAAAAAAAAATTGCTTTTGCTAATTCCCTACCATTTTTTCTATCATGCCCATTTTCCTATGAACTCTTCCTTGATATCTTTATTTTTATTGAGGAGATACCCTCTCTTTCTTATTTTGTAGTTCTATTTCTTTTCATTGCTCATTGAAGAAACTCTCCTTACTATTCTCTGTAATTCTTCATTAAGTGGGTTTATTTTTTCATTTACCTTTCATTTTCTTTCTTCAGCAATTTGTAAGCCTCATCAGATGGCCATTTTGTTTTCTTCCTATTCTTTTTCTTTGGAATGTTTTTTGTTGCTGCCTTTTAAACAGCATTGTGAACCCTTGTCCATAATTTATATTCATAAGATGTGCTATATAGATCATACCTATATATTTCAACCATTTCCCTACTTCATTTGTCTGAATTTTCCAATAAGAAACTAATGATCTGAGCCATAATAAATTGCAATCTTGTTTTTAACTGATTTTTTAGAGCTTCTTCACCTTTGACTACAAAGTATATAATCAAACTGACTGCAATATTGAATATCTGGTGATGTCCATATGTATAGTCACCTTTTGGGTTGCTAAAAATAAATGTCAGTGTTGATTAGTTCTGTGAGGCCACAATATTTTCTAGTAATGTCATCAAATAAACCAACAAAATTGTCACATTCATCATTGTTGAATAGAATGCTAAAGTAAGGAATCAAACCCAGGGAATCACAGGAAAATTTGACCTTGAAATAGAAAATGAAACTGGCAAATGACATAGCATTTTGCGAAGATGCAGGGTGCAACTCTCTTTTTCACAACCCAAGAAGTGACTCTACTCATGGACACTGTATAAAACTTAATAAAATAACATTCACTTATGGAAAAAATATCTAAAATAACTATGTAAAAGGTAAAGGAAATGATAATGAAGGGAAAATAGCTCTTCAAGACCTCAAACAAAATTATGAAGTAGCATTCATCACAATCATGCTATTGATTATAGAATAATAGGTCAGTGGAACATACAAGACAGTTGAGATAGAGAAACAATAGAACTCAGTAACCCAGTATTTCATGAAGTAGAAAATGTATATTAGGGAAAACCTTTCAACGAAAACTGGAAAATAATCTATTAAAATTAAGCTTAAACCAACAGTTCCACACTTTAAAATATGTAATAAATTGATACATAATTTTAATATTAAAGAGTATACTATAAAATAGAAGTGAAACAGACCACATGCCTCTCACAATTATAAAAAGGAGATGTATTCTTAACCAAACAAGAGATGCAGCAATTTTAAATGATAAGTATATAATTTTGGTTACATAAAACTAAAAAAAACCCTTCAGTCCAAAGTAAATGGACATAGAATAAGAACGGAAGTAGCCAAATGGGAAAAGAAAAGCATCTTTGTATCAAGATTCTCTCATAAATGTTTCAGAAGCAATATGTGTATGTATATGCACAAATACATACATAGTATAAAATAGTCATTCCCCAAAAGACAAGTGGTGAAATAATGTTTATAACAACATGAAAAATACTCCGAATAACTAATGAAAAGAGATATGCAATTCACAAAATCTCTTATGTTTCACTTCACATTTTGGAAATTAGCAAAAAATGAAAAATATCAATAATTAATATTAGAGAGATTATGGAATGATAGGCACACTAATACATTATTGATGGTGCTGTGAAATAGTAAGCAATTTTGGAAAGCAATTTGAAACCATGGAAATAAAATAGCTGAAATGTTTATACCCTTTGAGTTTTGTTTTTTTTAAACCCTTGTACTTCGGTGTATTGTCTCATAGGTGGAAGATTGGTAAGGGTGGGCAATGGGGGTCAAGTGACTTGCCCAGGGTCACACAGCTGGGAAGTGTCTGAGGCCGGATTTGAACCTAGGACCTCCTGTCTCTAGGCCTGACTCTCACTCCATTGAGCTACCCAACTGCCCCCCTGTTCATACCCTTTGAAAGAGTCATGATTATAAGCCCTGTATTACAAAAAAAAATCTCTAATAAGGAAAATACTAAATTACACAAAAATATTGGTAACATCATTTTTAAACTTTCTTTTACTTCTTCAATTATGTGTAGACATAATTTTTGACGATTGTTTTCTGACATTTTTCAATTCAGATACTCTCCCTCCCTCCATACATATGCCCTTCCCAAGGCAAAAAATGAAACAGGTTATACCAGTGCTTCCATGGAATACATAGTTCCATATTCCTCATGCTGTGAAGAAGACATTTCACATATAATAAAAAACTCTTGAAGGAGATAAAGTGAAAGATGGCATACTTTGATCTACAATCAGATTCCAACATATATTTCTTTGGCTATGGATAGCATTTTTACCACTTAATATCTTCATGAAAGTGATAAAATTAAGATATTAAAGATATCTGAAACTTAAATGCTTAAAGTATTGAAAATACTTAATATACTTAAGAACTATGAATACCCATTGACCCACCAATACCATTACTGGTTCTATATCCCAGAGAGATCAAAGATAGGAGAAAGGACCTACCTGTACAAAATATTTATAGCAGCTTGGAATTGGAAAGAATTAGAAACTGAGGGAATGGCCATCAATTGGGGACTGAATAATTTGTGATATATAGTTTTAATTGAATAATATTATGGTATAAGAAATGACACACAGGATATATTCAGAAAAAATCCCATAGAAAACCATAAAAACTAATGCCCCAGTTTGCCCTCCTCTTTGTCTACCTCTCCTCCCTCTTCTCATTATTCCCTTTTTCCTCCCTTTCCCCTATAGTGTAAGGTAGGTTTATATGAGTGGCAGAATGTGAATGTTATTTCCTCTTTGAGCTAATTCTGATGAGAATAAAGTTTAAGCATTGCTCATCACACCCCAAATCATTTCCCCTACTGTATTGACTTTTAGGTAACTCTTTATGGGAAATAATTTTCCCTATCTCTCCTTTTCTTTTCCCTCTATATGTTCCTCTTTCCCTTCCTTTGATGTTTTTGATATCAATTCATCATTTTCTGCTAATTCCCTTTTTTCTATGCATATTTAGACTTACTCTTCTAATAGTGATAAAGGAGCTATTTAAATTTGTTTTAAAAAATAGACTGATTTAGCTTAGAAAAACTTTTACTTTAAATAAAAACCTTTCAGTATAAATCAAAAATTGCTCATTAGATTTAAGTAAATGCCTTTTCTTGGAGTTAAATGAGTCTATTTATTTATTTTTGATAATAAGTCTAATATTTATGTTTGTAAATATTAGTTATAAATAATTTCTACTAAAACTTTGAGGAGACGATCTCCTAAAACTTCAAAAATTTTATGGAGAAGCGACAAAAAGCACAAATTACATTGCACTGAATGTCCAAGGTAATTCATAACACTAGATGAGCAAGGTTTTGATATCTTCTTTCTGAAGCATCCTCTTGAAGTTCTCTACAGTCAACTATAGATGCAAGTGAAAGGTGATTATAAGAGTTTTGTACAATGAAAGTGGACAGAGATCTTACAACTGATACGAATTCAATGTGACATCTTAAGGCTTGATTTAAGATGCAGAGAAAATCATAGTGATCATTAAACCTATTTAAGAACAAAATAGACTACTTCAAGAGGTAGATTCTTTCCCAAAATTTAATCAAATAGAATTTTTAAACATTTTATAAGTGGAATTATTGCTTTATGTATTCCAGTTCTGGGAGTCTATGAATAGATTGTCATCCTTTGTTATAAACAATTTATTATTTTTATTTAAATGTTACAACAATATATTCTAAGTTTGTGCTTACTTTATGGCCTTGGCTATGTCATTGGCTACAGTTTTGAGTATTAAAATACAATAAAATTGCTAATATAAATGGAAAATTGTGAATACACAATGGCATATGCACATGTTTCTAATACCACATTCTTCTTTGTCCAATTATAATTTTAGGATTACATTTCATTTTAGCATTAGGAAATGTTTTAGTCCAGGATTATTATTTTTTTCTTTAAGAAATAGTAGAAAGTAAAAGCAAGTAAAAAAGAAACAAACAAAAAAACAGTTCTCCTGTCTTTCTTATGGCAGCAGATTATTCTTTGCACTGATTTGACCTGATCATTTTTGGTGCAGAACCAGACACGAGTGCTCATGGGTGATGTCAGCAGTAGTGTCCTTGATTTCATGCACAAATGAAGCAATCAAAGGAACTCAGTCAGCACAAAAGAGTAGAGTGAACCAGATGTGAAACTAATGAGAGAATAGCAGGGAGCAAACTAGAAGCTTGAATAGGCTTGTTAGGCAGAACTGGAATACCTGGAAAACAATTCTCTCACCGACTTTCAAATTCTAAGAAAATGTTATTTTTTTAACCATCACTTTCTCTATAGAATAGTATCTGATAAAAACCAGTTATAGCTCATTTACTTGGAGGGATTAATATTTGTAAGATCATGTTATTATCTTGCTCCAAAGAAGAAATTTTTAAATGTTTCAACAATATACTTAATTTGACTATTTCGATAATAACCCAATTATGTCTTCCTTAGATTTTCCTGGTCCTTTTTTTCCTCCTTGGTTCAATATCATTCTTTCCTAAAAATAGCAGAAATCAAGAAATTAAAATTATTTGATTTCTAAAGTAGAATGTAATTGTTTCTTTCAGCTTGTTTAAATGATATTAATAAGTTAATGTATATTGAAATGGAAAACTGGCTCCTAGGAGTATGATCTTTAAAATTCACATTTATATTTTACCTTCATAAAATTTGGATTTCATTTATGTATTATTTCCCTCATATTTCTGTTTTGCATTAGACCTTGTTTTATTTATGCTTTATTCTTAAGCTTTCAAGATGGTTCCAACATTTTTCAAACATTACCTTATCTCTCCACCCCTACTAACCCTTCATATATGATAATTGTTATATTTGGAATAAAAAGCAACAACTTTATAAAATTTTGTGTGTACACTATATGCAAAGCACAGTGTTCACATTTGAATAGAAGAAACAAAGAATTAAATTCTTATCAACCCATAGAAGTCTTTAACAAGTAGAATATCTAGTAATTTTATAAACGAATTCTGCATATAATCGCTTAGTGATATCTTATATGGAATGTTCTAAAAATGTAAGGAATAAAATTTTAAATTAAAAATATGTAAAAAGTTCATTTAATTTCTTTGTAAATGACCTTATAGAAAAACAATTTCCATATTCCCCACATTCAGGATTGGTCATATTATTAATGGATTAATAAGCATTTAATAGAAGTTCATTATTTTCTTAGTTCTATGTTAAAATATGGTTATGCAAATGCAAAAGCAAATATGGTTTTTGTCTTTTAGGACCTTACATTTTATTTATTTATTTTTTCGAAACTCTTACCTTTTGTCTTAGAATCAGTACTGGGTATTGGTTCTAAGGCAGAAGAGCGGTGAGGGCTAGGCAATGGGGGTTAAGTGAATTACCCAGGGTCACACAGCTAGGAAGTGTCTGAGGCCAGATTCAAACCCAGGACCTCCTGTCTCTGGGCCTGGCTTTCAATCCACTGAGCCACCTAGTTTCCCCCAAGGCCTTACATTTTAAAAGAAGAAGATAATTTTATAGGTTTTTGATGCCTAAGAAGGGACACTTTAGTCTGGAATGTTATATGTACAGTGAGTGGGGTCATATAGGAATAGATTGATTTATTCCTTCTAGGAACAAGTATGGAATTGATTTCTAGGAGGGGGAAGCAATGAAGATAGAAATGGAAGAATGAAATGTTTATAAAATATGAAAGATAAATGTCTATGACAGGAGACTATTAAATAACTGACAAATGACACAGCAACTGCTATTTCCCCAATCTTCTGGGAAAATACAGAATTTCTGACTTAGTTTTCCACAGGGAAGGTGTCTAATTGCTCTTTAGGGTAATTCAATATTGGATGCTATCAAATTTAAACCATATAAAACCATTTTGAGGGAGATTGAATAAAAAAAATTAACCAGTATATTCACTTAAGAAAAAAGGAACAAAATGTATGAAGGGAAAATGCATTTTCATTTTTTTGTAATTCATAATTGTGAAATCTATTACCAATATTGATTATATTGGAACACATATTCTAAAGGAGGTAACAAGAAAAACATCATCAACAATAAATCAGTAAAACTAGTTTATATTTTATATATAATATCATTTTGTTCTCAGAAAAATTTTATGAACTTAAAATGTAGGTATTAATTCACATAAAAATTAAATGAAATCGATTTAAAAAGGTTAAGCTCTTAAGGGTTAAAAACCTAGATTTTCTTGCCTTTTAATTTGTTAATCTCTCTTTTAAACTATTTCTCCCTCTTTTCCTTTGAGCTCTCAAAGCCCCTGCTTCCTTACATACTAAATATAGTTCTGCTTTGACTTTTTTTATTCACTTCTACTCTAGTTAAAGAGACTGCCTAAGGGAAATGAAGGATGGATAAGTTTTCTTTTCTAATGTTTTCTTTTACTCAAGTAAAGCAGAGCAGGGAAAATTATTTCTCTCTTCAAATATGAGGGAGGGACAAAAAACTGTGTGATGAAGAAATACGTGGAAATACAGTAATTATTTCATTTCATTTAATATATTGACACAGTATTTAAATATTGAAGCTTATGTAAAAGATATGAACAAGTCACTATCTGTTACTTATTGTTCCCTGTGAAATATGCTAATACTAGTTTAAAATTTTGATTTTCATAATTCTTGGGAAATATTCATGAAATTGCTTGGAAGCTGAAAATTAAATTAAGAAAAATACAAAAATGACACTGAAGTTTTTTATTTTAATATTTGATAAAAATATTTCTAAAATTGATTAGTTTGTTTTCAAACAAGTTTAGGATATTGAATCCTGCTTTGATAGTGTACAGTCCCAAAATGCAGACATCATCATTCTAAATAAAACAAATATTTATATGTCCAAGTTTATTTAAAATTTAGGTATTTAGTTGCTTAAATAGAATTATATATCTAAAAATCAGATATCCATTGACATATATGTGTGTATCATATATATTCACATATATATATGTGAATATATATGATACACACATACATAGGACGTGTGCAGTTCTGCTGTATACCTAATACAATAATATTATCATTGGGATACCAATCCCTAGAAGTTTGTGTGTGTGTGTGTGCATGTGCGTGTGCATGTTTGTGTTTGTGTTTATAACTCAAATTCTAATAATAACTTGTCTAATGGAAAATGCAAAAGTTCTGGTTATGCTGAATTTACTAAACTTATATTTTCTGCTTCTATAATTTGGAAAATGTCCTGCTTATTTAGCTTAAAATCATAACTTCTGAATTTTTTACAAATATAAAAAATAAATCTTCTGAAGTTATGAACATATTAAAACACATTTCTTAATGAAAGTGATAGACATTCTATATTTGAAAGCATATTGAATGCCCAAACCTAAGAGTCCATAGACAAAGCAAAAAATATAAAGTATATTGTATTTATAGTTTGACATATATAATAAAAAATGGGATGTTACTCATATAAAATAATAGCGGGAATAGGAAGGATATGCTGAAAATCAAATACATCAATGTAACTAAAACATGATATTTTATTTTTGATCCCACTTTTTGACCCTTTTCCTTCTATAATTGTGTCCTTGCCTCCAACTTCCCTGTTAGGACAGTAGTCAAAATCTTATAGCTCCTACAAACTGTAGAATACATCTCTTTTACAACTCATTGTCATAACTGTCAGTTTTCCTGAGCTAGAAGAGCTATGTCTGGATGTTTTCAGGTCTCTAGTGTATCACTAAGAGGATAAGGATGATTCTATATTAATTCAGCTCTCACCCACACCTGTATTATTCTCATGCTTTCCTAGCATTTCCAGCTGAAAATTGATTTAATAAGATAGCATTAAGTAGCTTTTGGAAACAAGTATTTTATTAAACTGGTAAATGAATAGTTGTGACAAAAAAATCCCCCCTCCCCCAAATCTATGAGATATCCAGGGGAAAGTGGGCCCCAGCTTGGAGAACAGAGGTGGGAAAGACAGTAATACAGAACTCCTGTTGCTGGGAGGATTTTTCCCCCACATTCATTCTATGATATAAAATATATAACCTTTAAGCATAAAAAAATCTTTATTTTTTGAAGAAACAAGATCATCTCATAGAGGTGAGTTCATAAGATAGAAAGCCAGGTTATAATCCAGAGATGAGAGGTATTGGCAAGCCAGGAAAAAAAAAAGTTCTGGCCAAGTCCTTGAGAAGAAATTGTTTGGAGTAAAGGGAAAGCTTTAGTCTCAGCTTTAGCCTCCTTCTTCCCATTCCTTTGCTAAAAGAGGAACTGATGGACTTTGAAGGATTGGAAGATTTGGATTTTCATCTATGTCTCAGCAGTATCTTAGAACAGAAACTAAAAACTTATAATTCTGAAGTTAATTAAAGAAGTCAGCACAAAATGGTAGCTATACCCCACCTCTATCCCAGTGCTCTAAATTCCTCATGCTGGCCTTCTAACTTGTTGTGAGCTGAAAAAATCACTTTACTTTGTCTGAAAACCTTGATCAAAAAAAGAGCCAAGACATCATCTTTCAAGAAATCATCAAAGAAAACTTCCCTGATAATCTAGAACCAGAGAACAAAATAGAAATTGAAAGAATTCACCAACCACCTCCTGAAAGATATTCAAATTGGGATAACTCCCAGGAATAATATAGCCGAATTCCAAAACACCCTTGTCAAGGAGAAAATATTGTAAATAGCCAAAAAAAACCCAATTCAAATCTTGTGGGACCACATTCAGGATAACACCAGACTTAGCTTCTACTTTAAAGGACAGAAGAGCCTGGAATGTAATGTTCTAGAGGGTAAAGGACCTAGGACTTCATTCAATCATCACTTACCCAGCAAAACTGAGCAATTTTCCTGCAAGGGAAAAATGGGTATCCAATGAAATAGAGACTTTCAAACATTGCTGGTGAAAAGGACTAAGTTGAATGGAAAATTTGACTGTAAAATATAAGACTCAAGATAATCATAAAATGACAAACAGCACAGAGAAATCAAAAGACATTCAATAAGGTTAAACTGTGTACATCCCTTATATGGCGAGATGATTCTTGTAATACTAAAGAATTTTGTCATTATTAGGGCAGTTAGAAGGAGTATACATAAACGGAACATGAAGGTATGTGTTGAATATGATGGGGTGATATAAAACATAAAATTAAATTAAGGCATGAGGAAGGAATGCATTGAAAGGAGGAAGGAAGGGAAAAATAGAATGTGGCAAAATATTGCACATAAAAGAAGCATGAAAAAGTATTCACAGTGGAAGAAATGATGGGAGAGGTGTAGAGGAGAGCACGTGAACCTTACTCTTGTCAAAATTACCTTAATAAGAAAAGTACATACAGAATGAATTAGGTGTGAAAAGCTATCTTATTCTACAAGAAAATAGGAAGAGGAGATACATAAAGTAGGTGGAGTGATAGAAAAGAGGGCAAATTGGGGGAGGTGGAGGACAGAAACTAAGCATTGAAGTGGAGTGGAAAGTAGTATACATTAATCATAATGATGCAACAAAAATTTAGAAGTCTTTCTAATAAAGGCCTAATTTCTCAAATACATAGAGAAATGAGTTGAATATAATAGGATTATAATTCATTTTTCAATTGATAAATAATCAAAGGATATAAACAGTAGTTCTCAAACAAATTATTTAAAGCTCTCTTTAGTCATGCAAACATACTGTAAGTTCAAATTAAAACAATTCTGAGGTACCATCCCATGCCTTTCAGATTTTGGCTATTATGACAGAAAAGAAAAATAACAAAACTTAAAGATGTGGGAAAGCTGGGACGTGAATACATTGTTGGAGGAAATGTGAACTGATTCAATCATTCAGGATAGCAATTTATGTGCCCAAAATCTTAACAGTACCTACCCTCAGCAATACTATTAGTATTATTATTAATATTAATTATGATTAATAGTAATACTATTACTGTTTATACCCTATATATACATATATATATATATCCTTCCCCCTTCTGTTTTTTTTTGTATTACAATTATATATATATACACACACACACACACACACATACACACACACATTTAAAGCAGCTCTTTTAAGAGGGACAACGATTTGGAGAGTAAAGGGATGCCCAGCAATTGGGGAATGGCTTATAAGTTATAGTATATAATTATAATAGAATATTAATGTGCTGTAAGAAATGACAAACAGAAGGATCTTAGAAAACCCTGGAAACACTTACACAAACTGAAGTGGAATGAAATAAGCAGAACCAGGAGAACATTGCACAGTGACAGGAATACTTTACAATGAATAGCCATGAATAGCAGGTATTCTCAGCCATACAATGATCCAAAAATATCAATTTAATAAAAATGCCATCTACTTTCAGAGAAAAATAACTGTCTGAATACAGACCATAGCAAATCTTATTTATTTATTTTTTTCTATTTAAGTTTGCTTCCACAAAAGGATTAATATGGAAAAATGTTTTACATGAATGCACGTTTAAAATCTCTATGAGATTGGGTACAGTCTCAAGGAGGGAGGGCAATAGAGCCGAGGGAGAGAGGGTAAGAATTTGAGACTCGATATTCTTTGAAAAATGTTGGAAACTTTTTACATGTAAATGGGGAAAAATAAAAACCAAAATATATTTTGAGGCATTTTCAGAATGTATCTAAAATTTATTAATCTTTTTCAATATAAATTTTACACATCCCATGAGTATGTTTTAGGAAAGCAGTTCAGAGCTTACATGTACAAAAAAATTAGGGATATTTTGATTTGCGTTCATCTTAAGTTCAACTTTTTTATATCTGAAAAACACATTTAAAAGTATCCTTTCTCTTCTCCTTTCTAAAGTGCCAAATTGAAACTGACATGAAGTTGGCATACATACAAAGCCATTTTTAACTGCTATTTTTTATCTTGACATAATCATGAATAGAATTTCTCTGACTTATAGTTTCTGTAGGTGAGGCAGTTTGGTGAAACGAATCCAAAAAGCGTTTGAATGTAAAGGAGACAACTGTTCAAAGTAATCTAAACTATTTTTTCTCTCTAGTTGAGCTTATCTCCTCTACTACAGACTTCCATTAATAAGCTTTTCCCTCCCCTCACATTCCCTTTCTCTGCAGCCTCTCTCTCCTGTATTTGGCTCTTATTTGTTTTCTTTGTAGCAATGTTAATGAAAGAAAGCATGAAAAATGCAAAGTTTAAACAAATTTTGTCACAAATTTTCAACCATATCATCTGCCAAACATACTTTCTTAGACCTTTTTAATCAGGGGCAAGATATTTATTGGTGATGCTAATATTTCTTCTTTATTTATAATTACTATGTGATCCTAAGGTCTAATATCTTTGCCTGAAGTAATTCTTTATCCCACAGTTTTATAATTACAGAAAATCAATTTGGTAGGTGCAAAAAGTAATATCTCATCTTCCAAAGCACCAAACACTATTTTGTTCTTATCTTTTTCTGTTAAAATGAAAATCAAGTAACATAATTTATAGGATCTCAGATATTAGAAGTTATTGATTTGTTTACTTTTTTTAAAAACCTCATAACTTCCAACTTAGAATTAATACTCTGTACTGGTTCCAAGGCAGAAGATCAGTAAGGGCTGGAAAATAAGACTTAAATGACTTGTTCAGGGTCACACAGCTAGGAAGTGTCTGAGGCCAGAACCTCATGTTTCTAAGTCTGGCTCTCAATCCACTGAGCTACCTAGCAGTCCCAGATTTATGTTCTTTTAATGCTATTACCTCTTCTGATCAGTAAATCTTTATTAGAAAAGTAAAAATGCCTAATCTAAGTGAGGCAGATGAGTTTTTACATGTTATTGATATTGTAAGACTGGAAGATCTTTTCCCTTCTCCATTCTGTTATCTGAGAAAAACATATAAACATATACTAAGATCAAGGCACTGGAAGATTTTTGTCAGGAAAGTTCTGTTTAGTATAGCAGAATTATATGTGCAGTATAAATGTACACCTCATATATATGTGTGTGCATTAAAGATACAAAATACAGAAAACTACACTTCAGGAATATATATTTATAAATATAAATTTATAAACATATAATACAATTACATATACATATGCACTTCAATACTCATTTTATTTTCATGTCTCTTTCTCACTATATGAAACACTTAACCAGTGCTACTATTGACCTAGCTGAGTCCTCTTCACCTTTCAAGGTTCAGTTTGAGTACCACTTCCACTGAGAAGCCTTTTCTAACAACACAAAATCTCAATTAATTCTATTTTCTGATTATCTATAAGAATCAAAATTTAACTGATATATTCAGCCATTTTTATTCTCTAATCCATAACTTGTCAAACTTCTTTTTTGTACTAAGATGCAATCAAAGAAAAAAAAGTTCTGGGTATATAGAAGAACAAATTTGCTCTTATTTAAAAAAAAGAATTGAAGATTTTTTAGAATTATATTTAAAAAGCAATTTTTTTTACTGGATCTCCATTGTAGAGAAATGTACAGACAAGGGCATATATTTGACATTTGCTTACTAGTGTAAAATAGTTTTTTCTTCCCATTCTCTACTTTCAAGATTAGACTGACATTTTGTGACATTCAAAGGTTAGATACATATGGCCATTGATGTTATTCTGAGCCATCTATAACAGTGCCCTCCTTACAAATCTGTTCACTTTTGCCCTAATCAAAATACATTGTATTTTCTAAAACCTACACCTCTTAGAGTATCTAGCTCTCAATATTGCCATGTGAAAGCTACTAGGCAAAAATGTAAAATATTTTCAGTTACAAATGCAAAGATATTTCAGTTCGTTCTATGTCTGAATGAGAATATTGGAGCTTCCCACTGTATCAGCTCATGATTACATATTAAAATAGAAAGTGCTTTAAAATTTTTCTTAGAAAAAAATTTTTTCATGGTTCCGTGATTCACGTTCTTGCTCTCTCCTCCCCCCCTCAATCTCCCACCCCCTGTAGCTGATGTGCATTTCCACTTGTTTCTTCATGTGTCATTGATCAAGAACTATTTCCATATTTTTGATATTTGCACTGGGGTGGTCATTTCAAGTCTACATCCCCAACCATGTCCACCTCAACCCATGTGTTCAAATGGTTGTTTTTCTTCGTTACTTGGGTAATCATTTAAACTTTTTTATCTTCAGTGTCTCATTTGTTAAATAAATTTTTAAAACAAGTGACTTATAAAATTCCTTTCAACTCTAAATCTATTATTTTATGATAACAGAATCTCATCTATCAGAAGGGCTTTCCTATGCAAGATATATTTGGTCAACTCAAATGAAATTAAAATTACATTATTTCCTCCAAACTGTAAAAAAAAAGTAGGAACAAGAATGTGTGAAATAAAATAATATAAATATAAGCAGAGTTAGTTTTTCCTCTCAAGCATATTAACATGCTATTGTCAATAGTTTACAAATTTAATTTTTTTTCTATTTTTCTAAGGCAACTTTCAAGTTTAAATCTTTTGAGTTCATTATCACTGCCTACCCTTACATGTGGAATTTATCGTGTTCCTTTTTCCACTGTGTCCAGAGATAATTATATACTTTCCAATATATATTTGAAATATTTTTCTCAATTGGATCATACCTGCATATATACATTTATGCATTCTATTATATCAAGATGTTAATACCCTTATTTCATAACATTTTAAATTAATAAATACATCTAACCCTATATTATGTTAAACCCTTCCACCTGGAAGATTGCTTCACATCTCCTCTATATATATGTTGAAAGTATCTAATTATTTACATGTCATTTGCTTAATAAACATTTATGAAGCCCCTAACATATGATAGGTACTGTGGTACAATCGAACAAATATTCAAAATACAGTCCTGTTCTTGAGGAGTGTGACATCCGTGTTTCTGAGAGGAGTCCAAGATGTATCACAGAATTCCACAGTGCCCCCCAGAACTCCAAGAGAGGGGCAGTTAAGGGCAGTTGGAGTCCTGGTATAAAAGCCAGGTCACCCCTCTTGCAAGGGTCTTGACTCTTGGCTCTTGGCACACACACAGTGTGTAGCTTCAGGGCCTGAGGCATTCAGTCTCTGACAGCCGGGGGCTGCTTTACTATGATAGCTAACCTCAAAGATAGACCTTCAAGCAAGATCACAGTCTACCTTCAGTTTAGCTGTTTAGGTTTTAGAAGGAAGATTATTTAGGGGCTTAGATAGGAGTTCAGCCATTCAATATACATTTCCGCCTGGGGGAATGTGTTGCTAGCCTGTATTTAGTAGATTCAGTTAATTTACCTTCCCTCCTCTTTCTTCAAACCTGGTTACCTTCTCCCTGTTCCCAGTAATCATTAAATTCATTTGTTTTGAGAAGATAGAGCTTATATCCAGTTAACTTGGGGTCATACTTACTACCTTCCTTTCACCAAGCCAAGTAATACATCCTAGCTGGGGCTGAAGCTGCCTCTGTCCTAGAGCTTGTGGTCTGATCTGAAGAAGACTCAGGCTCATATATTGCTATCCCGTGGGAAAATAATTGAGACAAAGACAGTTATCATCACAAAGGGGTTTAGTTCCTATCTACTTACCATCTTGGCCCAGAATTTACCAAGCTTGAATAACCTCCATAATCAACTCTGAGAGTATTCTGTTAACTGTTTCCATCTGCGTACAGAATGGAGGAGGTAGAGAAGTATTCCATTTGCTCTTGCCCCTTCCCTCCAGTCAAATTTGCCTGCTTCTCCTCAGATCTGGGACTGGGGAGAGTCCGTTGCCATCTGACCCTAATCCTACAGGAGTTATAATCGAATGGAGGAGATAATAAGCAAATAAATGTGTAAAAACAATTTATATGCATTATACGTGTATATAGTGAAAGTCTAAAAACCGAGAGGAGATGGGAAAGAATCTTTATAGAAGATGGAATTTTTGATGGGACATAAAGGAAGTCAGGAAAGCCAGTAGGTAGAGTTGAAGAGGGATGGCATGGCAGAAAATGCCTGGAGCCAAGAAATAGTGTCTTTTTATGGAATTACAAGAAGGCCAGGTTCACTGGATAGAAGAATATGTAGTGAGGAATAAGATGTAAGAAGACTGGAAATGTAAGAGGGGATTAGTTTATGAAAAACTTTGAATTGCAAACTGGGGAAATTCTATATAGCAAGTGCCTTTGATGAAGGCTTCACATCTCAAATATATAGAGAAAGTAGTCAAATTTATAGGAATACAAAGTATTCATCAGTTGAAAAGTGGTCAAGGGATTTGAACAGGCAATTTCCAGATAAAAAAATCAAATCTTTAGTCATTTGGAAAAAAAGTTCCTAAATTTAAATTAAAAAAAAAAAGTTTAAAAGTACCAAGTTACTATTAATTAGAGAAAAGTAAATTAAAAGAACTCTGAGATGATAACCTCACACTTACCAACCTGGATAACTTGACAAAAATGATAAATGTTGGAGGGCATATGGAAAACACGGGATATTAAAACCTCACTGGTGGAGCTCTGAACTGATATATCCATTCTTGGAAACAAAATGGAATCATGTCCAAAGGGCCATCTAACTGTACATAAGTTTTGATTAAGCAATAAGCAATTCTTGTATTTGGTCTGTATTCCAAAGATATTAAAAAGAGGGGGAAATGAACTACCTGAACAAAAATATTTATAGGAGCTCTTTTTGTGGTGGAAAAAAACTGGAAACTGAAGGGACATCCATCAATTGAGAAATGACTAACTAAGTTGTGATACATACTTGTAATTCGATACTATTGTGCCAAAAGAAATGACAAAAAAGATGATCAGGTGAATGTCACAAACAATGTTTGATCATTAAATGTGAATGTCTTAAATATAATCAACAAAGCAAGGATACCAGATTGCTCCAATGAATTCATGATAGAAAAAGGATATCCACTGCTATAAAAGGAACAGAGTCAGAATGCAGATTGAAACATACCATTCTTCCTTATATTTCCTCCATGATTTTTTCTCCAGTGTAAGCAATAAGTGTCTTGTTTCACAATATGAGAACAGGGGAATTTGTATCATATGACAATGTATACAACTTATATTACTTGCCTTCTTGGGGTGGGAAGTGGAGTGAGAGGGAGAAAACATGGACTGCAAAATGTCAAAAAACAAATAAAAAAAGTATTGTCATGTAATCTGGAAAAAGGAAAATAAAACATTGAATTGTGTGATGTAAAATATGAAATGCCTACAAAAATAAAAATCTGAGCTTCTGAGCTTATTAATTTATTAAACAATCCATGTCAATTGCATGATTAATCAGGATCAGAGATCCTCTGATAAAGCATGTACCCCAAATATATATATATATATGTAGAGATTCATTAAAAACAATAAATCAAATAAAATCAATTAATTAAAATAAGTAACTAAAATAAACTAATTAAATAATTAAGATAAATTAATTAAAATAAATAATTAAAGTATTGAATTAAGATAATTTAATATATATTTAATAAAACAAAAAATAATTAAAATAATTAAAATTTTAAATTGTTTTAATTAACCAGAATGCAAAATTAGCTCATCTGATTTCTGACTGATAAAGGAATAAGGATTTCCCAGATTTGGAGAAGGAGAGCAAACTGGAAGAATCCTCAGAAATCATGAAAAAGATATGAATAAAGTGTCTTTAATCAATTAAAGGAACAAGGAAATGATAACTAGTAACTGGTATGAGGAAATTTTTTTAAAGATAAGACAGGTGGATTAGATATAAAATAAGGTTGAGATGTATGTGTAAAAAAACTACTTTTTATCAGTCTTTAGATATGATTAGGTTTCTAGTCAGCCTAAGCTAGGTAAAGATATCTAAGCAGCAGGTAGAAGTGATCCAGCTTCCCAGCCATGAAGAGATACATTTAGACAATACAATAATGTTTTATCCCAATTTTCACAATTGAATAAAGTTTTCTCACAAGACAGAAATTGGACTAGGTCCATAATTGAATAGAAAAAGAACCGAGGTCGCTCACTGAGTCATAAAATGGAGTTGGTGTGGTTCATTCAATTCCCCACTACGATTTGCCTTGCTAATCCCCTTAGAATGTCAAAGAGAATTTTGTTTTTGGTCATAAAGAGTAGTGAGTCACAGTGGTTTATTGAATAAAGAAATGATATGATCTGGGGGAAATCACGTTGGTGGCTGAATGGGAAAGACAAGAAAAGGAAATAATATTTATAGAGTTCATATTATGTGTCAGGCATTGTGATAAGTACTTAATAAAAATTATTTCATTTGATATGAAGGATGGACTGGATTGGGGAGAGTCTTGAAGCAGGCAGACATCAGCAGGCTATTTCAGTCGTCTAGCAGCTAGGTTTTAAGTGTCTGTTCTAGAGTGGTGGTAATGCCAGAAGAGAGAAGGATATATACATATATTTAATTATTACTAAGGTATAATGGATAAGCCTTGGCAAGAGAGTGGATATGGGAGTTTGAGAGACAGTATAGTCAAGGAGAAATCCTGAGTTGTGAGTCTGGTGAGCTGAAAGACTGTTGCTCTTGACAGTCATAAGGATGTTAGAAGGGGTTGGAGGAGTACTTAGGAGGAAAAAAAAATGAGCTCTGTTGTGAGCATGTTGAATTTAAGAACTGCTTGACATCCATTTTTAAAAGCCTGAATGGCAATAGGAAATGAAAAATGTGAGTTCAACAGAGAAATGAATGAAGGATAGGTAGATTTGAGAATCATCAGCACAGAGGTGGTCATTAAACACGTGAGAGTTAACCTATTGTCTCTCTCATTAGAATTTGACCACCTTGAGGACTATTTTTGCATTTCTTTGTATCTCTAGTATAGTATTATGTAGTAATATAGAGTCTAGCATTTAGTAAATTGTTAATAAACACTTGATAAGGAAAAAATAGAACTTTCTATAACCCACAATTTCCTCAGTTTACCCTTAGTCAAGAGAGGAAACTCATGAAATAGTTATCAGTCTATATTTTTGGATTTACAGCAGGAACTTGGATTTTTAAAATTATTCAACCAAGCACAGCCAGCTACATTTGAGACAAAATTGTTGGTAGTTGCCATTGCCTTGAGCCCATATAAGCAATCATCAAGAGCAGCTGGGTAAAAAGGTAGGGAGCTGATTTTCAGGACCAAAGTTTATGTTAGGATGTTTCTATGTGACAAATCCTAAAGAGCCTATAAATGGTTATAGTGAGGCACAGTGGATTAAAAGAATTTTATATAGGATTTTAGAAATGATTTATCTTACCTCTTCCTTGTAAATTATGGCATTTATTAAGTATCTAATAAGTACTTTAGTAGATGCTAGTGATACCAATACAAAGAATAAAACAAAACCTCCTTGAAAGGACTTACAAGTTAATGAGGAAAACAACAGATATTCATTTAGATGTATATATGCATATAGATAATAAAAATTAACCATTTCCATGTAAATACAATTTTGTTAAAATAAAAAAAAATATTTGGGCAAAGAAGCACTAATAGCTTGAGGAGCCAAGAAAAGTTTCATTATAAAAAAATCTAATGGAAAAAAGGTATTAGTTTTTTTTAAACAAAATGGACTGCTTGCTATGGGGGAAATAGGGTATTGGTACGATTAATATAGTTATATTAGTATTGAAGTTTTCTATAATAAATATTTCCTGTATCCAATCTATTCCATGTGTGGAAGCAAGAAGCTACTGGTTATAAAACATAAATTATTGAGTATATACTGCATGGTAAAATTTAACTTAGAACAGCAAAGTGATCGTTAAAGATATTAAAAACTACTTGATGCTTAGAGGGAAACTGATGTAGGTATTAAAAACGAATTGAAAATTCAAAACATATTTATGTTCTTCAGAAATTCAATTTAATTCAGTGAGATGAATCGATATTTAGGTGTTCTGTCATTTAACAGAGATAGAATTACATATTTCTGTCAACATTCCTTCTATGCACAGTCTGTGACACAGTTAATAGCAGGATATTGTCTAAATTAAATAGCGAGGTTAGTAATATTGATTAGCATGAGTGATTTTATTTAAATAGGGCTTTTGTGGTTATGAAACGGTTATTTCGGTTTACAGGTTGTATTTGTAAAAATATTGAAGAATTATTTCTGCATAAATGAAATCACTCTTAAGAGTAGGAGAAAAGACAAATAGTTGGAAATATACACAAGAAATTTGAAGAATGTGAATCATATATTCGTATATACTTTTCCTTGGTGCATTGTTTTCCTCTAATAAGAAAATGCAGATATTACTTTTAGTTGCAACCTTATATATTCCTTACTTCCTTCTAAACATGTTTAGTGTTCTCTCATTTTGCCTACAAAATATTACATTTAGTAACATCTTATAGTTTTAATTTAAATTTTTTAAAAATTTAAATCTTAAGACTTTGGAAAAGAGGGGGCAGCTGGGTAGCTCAGTGGATTGAGAGCCAGGCCTAGAGACGGGAGGTCCTAGGTTCAAATCCGACCTCAGACACTGCCCAGCTGTGTGACCCTGGGCAAGTCACTTAACCCCCATTGCCCACCCTTACCACTCTTCCACCTATGAGACAAAAACAGAAGTTAAGAGTTTAAAAAAAAAGACTTTAGAAAACTATTATAAAATCAAGTTTCACAAATATTTATTATTGTTATTAATATTATCAATAATAATAATATTTATCCAATGCTTTAAGGTTTACAACACAATTAACAAATCCTATTAAAATTTATTTTTACTACAAATCTGGTATGTAAGTGCAATGATGATCCGCATTTTGTAGATGGAGAAAATTTAACAAAAATACATTAAATGATTTGCTTGGGATTATTTAGCTAATAAATCTGAGACTAGAATTCAATTCAGGTCTTTCTGACTCCAGATCTGACACACATTCCACTGTTCATGAATCTCAGAATGAGATATGATTTGTAGTGTGCTTGGCACAATGTTTGGCACTTATTAGACATTATTTACATGTTTATTTCCATTGCTTCATCTGCACTGCACTGTCTCATTTAAATGACTTTATACAACTTAAAAACACAATCTACATATTGTTATTTGAGGCCTGCTGAGAGCCAACAGGCCATCCCCACCTAAAAATATATTCTTGAAATTCCTGTTAGAGTTTTTCACCAATAATCAATCTTCTGGCATTCAAAGTCACAGATTAGATTGTGTTTATATTTCCTAGAATGTGACACCTTACTGTAATATCAAAACATCCTTAGGATATAATAGACCTTAAGATAATTAGTTATAAGAATTGTTGGTTTTGATGTGTAGTAGGACATTTTGTTCTGTCACATCTGACTCTTTTTTTATGACTGCATTTAGAGTTTTCTTGGAAAAGATCCTGAATCACTTTGCCATTTCTTTTTCTAGCATATTTTACAGAGGAAACTGAAGTAAACAAGGTTAAATGACTTGCCCAGGGTTCCTCAGCTAAGCTAGTAAATATATGAGGCCAAATTCTGAACTCAGAAAGGGGAATCTGATTCCAGGCCAAACATCTAGTTGTATTAAATTCTAGAGCTCTGGGTGAGAAATGAGGGAAGCATTACAAGAAGATCCTAAAAAGAAGGAGGGAAGGAAGGAAGGAAGGAAGAGCAGTACCACAGATTTAGGGCAGAATGGAGTCCAACGGATCATCCACCAAGCACAAGCATCTTTTTAAAATTTCCTTGACATAAATTTAATGTAATTCAAAAATAAGTAGAAACAATATAAAATAGCCCAGTGGAGATCTAAAAGTTGTTGTTTTTCTTTGTAATATGTGTGATAAGAATAGATATTTTTTCTTAGTCTTTCTCTATTAAAAAATGACTTTTAAAGGATTAATTTGCCCTTTCTATTAGTATATCTTCTGCATGGTGGAACAAGACCCTAACTGTTGATTTTGTTAGCATCATTGAATTCACTGGGGTTTTTGAATTCTGGGATCTTTTGGCATTCATCTTTACATTTTGTCATTCACCTTTATACACACGAAGCTAATGAAATGAATTAAATACAAGATTTCCTTATATAGAGAGAAATGCTTGAGAATACAAACTGTAAGGGAATCTTTTGTGTAATAATGAACATGATAATCTAATAAAAATTGAATTACCCAGCACATGATACTCAGACCATAAGGGCAACTCTGAATCCATGAATCCATGAATAATGTCTTCTAGAAAAATTATACTTGAGAATAATCTTAAATAGACAAAGCCACATAATTATTCCTATTAAGAGTACAATACTAGGCAATTTGGGAGATTCTGAACTATATTCTTTTGTTCATAGAACAAGGAAGAGAAAGAGAGAGGGAAGGAATAGTGAGAACAAAAGAAATATATAGGAGGTGGAGAGATAGAGAGATAGAGAGCAAGGGGAAGAAAGAGACCTAGACAGTGAATCAGAGATAGAGACAGAAACAGAGACAGAGACAGAGATAGAGAGAACAAAAATAGGATGAAAAACTGTATCATTATCAGCAAAGAGAAAAAAAATCTTTTTAAGTTCAAGGTTCAAAATTCCACATGACCTACCTACAAATTCCCATCAAACCAAATTTCACGCTTAATCATATCTCTTCTTTTCTCTGCTTCATCAGAAGCCATCTAATATTTATCCATATTGGGGACTTCAAAGAGATTCTAGGCTTGTCTAGGTTAAAAGTTCTGTCAATCAAAATCAATGCAGAAAGGAGTTTGACTTTCACTGAGAAGCAATATCTATCATTTCTTCTAATTTCACTACCATCATTTCAAGAGCAGGAGATTTCACAAAAATACAAGCCATTTTGCATTTTGATTGGCCACACATAGCTAAAATATGCTGTATTTAATGACCTTCTACTTTGGTGACTAATGTTGCTTTTGAGTCTCCACTTCTCTATTCTGGGCTTTAAAAAGTTAAACAGTCAATTACAAGGAAAGATACACAATTTGTATTCATGGAAAATTTCTCAGTGATATCTTCTTTAACTTTTAAAAAATATTATTAAAGATTCTGGCAAATCAAAGGAGATTATACAGTCATTCATTTCTCTAATGATTGATTCTGTCATTGCCATTCTTTAAAAATATTCAACAAGGTAGAGAGGTGATCCTATATTCTAGAAGACTCTGCCAGTAGAGCACAGGTTCTAGCAGTCTCTTCAAATTGATGTGTAAGTTATTCCAGAATGGGGAATATTTCATTTCTTATTATTTGTAAGTGCCAGTGACTAGCAGAGTTCCTGGTTCTTTACAGATTCTTAACAAATGCTTGTTGATTGAATTATTGAGAAGTATTTTAAATTTTAAAATGCAATACATGACCTTATATTTCTCTATTTACTTTTGAAAAAATTACCTTGTTTTTTTCCTTCATATGGTAAAAAATGACCATTTTTCTAAAAGAGCTAAATTGAAAGATGTTCCTTTAAAGGAAAAAAATGAAATGTAAATTCAAATAAGAATTTTCCCTTCATGCCTTTGGAGATAACCAGTTTTGTCATTTAAATAAAAGCTTCCCATTAGTTTATTTATACTATGTATGTCTTTCACAGTAGGCATGAATATAAACCCTCATACTAAAATACAGAAATCATGGTTGTAATGGGAAATATAAAACATTTACAATTACATTACAGTAAAACATAGCTGAAAAATATTAAAATGCTATTTTCATTTTGTATGCTTTGTTATTTTGCTTACATTTGGACAATAGAGTTTGAAAGGTGTTACTATAGAAAGGCATGAGATTAAAGCAGACTGGCCTTTAAAAATATTAATATTTACTAATGTAGAGCTAAAATGTTAATATGGTAATGTGTAAATTGTTGTCATTTTAGTACATTTCAAGTCATTATGAAATAGCTTACATTTTTAGCCCACCTCATTTGTATATTGTGCTACTTATTTGCCATTTAGATTAGTAATTTTACATATAAAATGAAAACATATTTTAATAGTTTTCAAAGAGGAAATTTCAAGTCCCTCACAATATTAATGCATACATTAGAGTACTGGCCAATATTTAAAACAAAAATGAAATAATGATAATACCTCAGGAAGAAAAAATCTCTAATCAACTCAATTCCTGCTCATCCAGGGTATTAAAACGAGAAAATAAACAGAACCCACAAAATCAGCCCAAACCAAAAATGCTAAAGAGAATAATGTACATACAGTAAGACTTGCTCAGCCTTGCTAGAGAACTGAGATGGGTTACTGCCCTGGAACTTTCTCTTTCCGCAGACCAATGTACAAGAAGTTTAATCAATGGGATGATACATTGGCTGGGCTATTTGTGCTTCCTAAGGATAATGCAGCAAGGCAAAGCACCTATCTTGGCAGTACTGCAGGAAAGCAGCTTTAAGCCATAGAATAATTATCCAACAGAATTATTCACGCAACAGTTTACAAAGGAAATTAATTTAAAGTAGTGCTTCACACTCGGTAATCAAATTGTTATTCTTTCATGGTACACTAAATACATATTTTCCCTAGAAATAGCTGCACAATTCTTTGGCCAATATATAAAACAATTTTTTTCTGTATTTTATGTGTATATGTATGCAAAAAAAGATAAACCTGCTGACTTTGATGAGACTATAACATTTTCCCTATATACTATACTTATCTTAATCTTTGTTGATTTTTATTTTTTCTAGATTACATGCTGATTAAATTTTCAATAATTATTTTTCTAACATTTTGTAACCTGCATTTTCCTCCTGCTATTCCTCCTCACTTCCTGAGAAGGCAGTTAATGTGATACAGGTGACACAGGCGTTATCATAAAACACATATTTCCATATTCATCAGAATGTAAAAGACACACATCAGTTACAGTAGAGAAAAGTTCTTGGAGGAAATAAAGGGAAGAATGATATGCTCCAATCTGCATTCAGACTCCATCAATTTCTTCTTTGGCAGCTGATGGTCCTTTTCATCACAAGTACCTTGGAATTGTCCTATATCCTTACAATGCTAATAGTTAGGTGCTTCGTGGTTAATCATTGTACTTTATTGCTGTTACTGTGTACAGTGTTCTCCTGGTTCTGCTTACTTCTCTCTGCATCGCTTCAAATAAGTCTTCCCAGGTTTTTTATTTTTAAATTTAAATTCACTGTTTGTTAGTTCCATCTCTCCCTTCTCTTCCCCATTAGAGAAAGCATCATGTGACCAAAAATGATATATAAAACAAAACAAAAAGGAATTCAAATGCAGAGAATTTTTATATTAACACACATATATAATTCACACATTTTAAACAAATTTTAAACAATGTGGTGTTTGAGGTTTTGCGCATGCCTTTTTGCCATGTTTATTTAAATGTTTTTATATTGTTGTTGATGATAACTAAGAATATTATAATTTTTAAAAGAAAAAAAATATGATGCTGATACCTCAACCAGGAAGAGCAAGAAAAAAAAAAGAAAGATAATTATAGGCCAATTTCATTACTGGATAAAGCTGCAAATATCATAGATATTAGACAAGAGATCACAATGATATTTCATAAAGGTTATATATTATGACCAAAAATATTTATACTATGTATGCAGTGATGGTTTTTTATAAGGAAACCTCTTAACATGATTGATTACATCAACAAAAATAACAAAAAATCATGCAATATAACATAGGAAGTTTTTTTATGAAATATAATACCCATTCCCATTAAAAACATTGAAAACAGTGTTATAAATGGATTTTTCCTTAGGATAATATTAATTATATACTTAAAACCATCATCAAAGGCTATCTGTAATGGGGATAAGTTTGAAGCCTTCCTTATAAGATTCAGAAGTGAAACAAGGATGCCCATTATCACCAATGCTATTTAATATTGTATTTTAATTGCTGGCAATAGCAATAAAAGAAGAACAAAATTGAACAAATTAGGAGTAAAAACTTAATACATTTATCTTTTTTCACAGACAACATGAGGATTTTATATGCATACACATGTATTATATATTATGTATATTATATATATTATATACGTACGTGTATATAAAATTAAGGTTTTGTTTGCTATTAACTTCTTTATCATTTCTTATAGCACAATAATATTCCATTACAAGCATACACCAAATTGTTCAATCATTCCCCAATGGATGGACATCTCTTCAGTTTCTAGTTCTTTACCACAAAGAGATGGTATAATTATGTTTTTTGGACAAATATGTCCTTTTCCCCTATCTTTGATCTCTGTGGGATATAGACCTAGTAGTAGTATTGCTGAGTCAAAGGTTATGTACCCTTTGAAGGCCCATTGAACATGGTGCCAAATTACTCTCCAGAATGGTCATTTTAGTTCAGGGCTCCACCAGCACTCTTCTTGGGATACTTGTTAGTGTCCAAATTTTTCTGCCTCCCCTCCAACATTTATCATTTTCCCTTTCTGTCATATTAGATAGTCTGGTATGTGAGATTTGGTTCCTCAGAATTATTTTTAATTTGTATTTCTCTAATTATTAGAGATTTGGAACATTTTTTCACATAAATAAAGATAATTTCAATTTCTTCATATAAGAATTGTGTTTTCATATCCTTTGACCATTTGTCAGTTGGGAAATGTTTTGTATTCATAACCATTTGACTCATTTCTTTATGAATTAGAGAAATGAAGCCTTTGAAGAGACACTTGATATAAAAATTTTCCCAGTTTGTTTTTTTCTCATTTTAATCTTGCTTACATTGTGAAAAACCTTTTTGATATAATTTGGCCAAATCTATCTATTTTACATTTCATAATATTCTCTATGATTTTTTTACAAATGCATTTATACACAGATACAAGCACACTGATCACTTAGTCTAAGCTAGATTTGACACCGACCAGTTTCTTCATAGTTTAGGTTCAATAATTGAAGAAGATACATCACTTATAAGTTTTGTAAATTAATAAAAATAGATTTTTTTCAGTACGGTGATAAGGATAATTAACAAGAATAGACATTAAGGACACAAGTTATTTCTGTTTACTGAAGTTCCTTTCTCTGAGCCAACTATCTCCATCTTCCAAACCTATGTCTTCTTTACATTCCTCATGGCTGTTTTTTACTCAGTTGATCAGAAAGTGATGTTAATGACAAATATGGAAATACGTACTGCATGATAGCCCATGTATAACATATTGCTTGTCACCTTGTTGGGGAGGAAGTGAGGAGAGGAGAGAATTTGAGTAGCAAAATGTCAGAAAATAAATGTTAAATTTTTTCTGTATATGATTGGGAAAAATACAATATTAAAAATATCCAAACAAAGATTTTTAAAAAAGTGATGTTAACAGTCTAAACCTTTAGTTCCATGAGGTCTTTGCTTTGCCAATATATCAATTCCTTTTAAGGAAAAATCTAGCCTAATACATAAGATGTTAAGATATTATTCCTATCGTACCAGTTATAGTTTTTTCTCTTGATTTTGTGGGGAAACTTTGCGAGAAAACTTGACCATATATATGTGTGTATTTATATGTATTTGTACAGATGTAACATGTATGTATTTATATAGGTATGCATACATATACGTGTATATGTGTGTTTATGTAGAATTCTGTACATGAATGCCTTTTGAATCAGGGAGGAGAGTATAAAAACCACTTTCAGGGGAACTAAGTGCAGAAATTCTGTTTTATTGCAGATCCAAGAGTACCAAGGATATACAATTAGAAAGATAAAGACTAGTTACAAAATCTATGTATACCTCGCTTAAGAGATAATCCTTAGAAGTTCTTTAGCCCAAAACATCTCTGTCCTTTTGTCAGAGTCTAGGGAATTCTGAGCCAGAGTCTTTGTCTCTCTATCTAAAAAGCATTCTGTCTTTTTTAATGCCATCTGTTTTCACTGTCAGCCTAAGCTAGAGCTTTTCCTAAGCTCTTGTTTCTAGACCAAACAAGTCCTTTAGGTCTGCTTTCGCCCAGTTCAAATGCAGCAGTATCCCAGACTTTATTCTTCTAATATTCTAAGCCTTAGGATCTGTCTTTCACAGAAAGTTTCATTGCTCTCTGAGATCGTTTCACTTTGAAACTCGGTCATTGACATTTTTTTTCCCCTTTTCCCATCTGGACACTGAAGTTTAAACTTTTCATTCTCCTTTCTTTAGCTTGGATATAGTGCCCTTGAGCCTAACTATTTCTTCTTTTTATTATAATATAAGCTCCCTGTGGTTCTAATTTATCTTTATCTCTTCCTTGCATGATGCTTTACATATATTAAGTACTTAACATATATATGTCAAAAGGTGATTGAATATTTACCCACTTGGTTCTTTATGAGATCTTTTTTAGAATGGAAACATTTCTATTGCTCCTATGGGTTCTTATTGTAAATAGGGCACAGTCCTAGGTAATATGGGAAATTTAGATAGCTAGATGGAGAGTTGTCTAGTTCTAAATCACTCAATAAACCACTTCCCTCAAGTTTATAGACTTTCTGGGAAGATAAAGCATAGAAGTGAGAAATGACTTTTATATTCTGAACTTTTTCCTTAAGTTATTTAAACCTTTTCACTTTCCCTAAACTTTCATTTAAATGCTTTCCTTCCTGACTGTCTGCTTTTCCCCCCTCTTTCTATCTTTTCTTTCTTCCCTTCTTCCTTTCTTTCACAAAACTTAGAATTAAGTTATTAGTCTGAGCAGGAAAAAGGGCAATCGACCTGCTGGGCAGGAAGGCAATAGGTATTGCCAGTATCTCTAACAATGGCACCAACTACTCTCACCCTCTAAAACTGAAATTTAGCCAGCTTTTATGAGTAAAGAAAGCCCAGGTTTTTGTGTTGGTGCTTCTTACTAGACCTTCCAGCAGAGTTGAGAGTATTGTTTGGAAAAGATGAAAGAGAGCCAGACGATATTTCTATGTGGCAGAACAGTGCAGATCTCAGAAGTCTGGCTTCCTGGGAAGCTTTCTCTATGTATCTGTTGGTGTTTCCCCATGTTGTGTTTATACCAGGGAATAATATCACACAGGGCACTGTGTTTCAAAATGCTGGGATTCTTACAGCTTAGAGTATAATTACAGTATGTCATAGGGTAGACAACTCAAATATCATTGGGAATATTTTCTGAGCCCTTCCCTAATTTTTCTGTCATTTTTCAAATTCCTAATATTTAGGAGTGGTAAAATTAAAACAAAAACATAGACAATATGCAAAATTTTACATTGTCAGCATTAGATATTTTCAAGAGAATGATCTGCAATGTTGTTGATTGGATATTCCTTATATTAGTGTAAATCACGAGTCTGCACCCCACGTGTAACTGATGCTCATATTTTCTAATACTCCTTTCTGCTACCTTTTGTTTGTTGCTCTTCCTCATCACATTGCAAGGTCCTTAAGGGCAGGGTCTATCTTTTTTTTCATATTTGTATCCTTAGTGATTAGTACAATGCCTGATATCTAGTAGACATTTAAATGTTTGTTATTGATCTTTTATCAGATCCTTCATTTAAGAGATATTCAACATGTTGTGTGGGAGCCTTGCTACAGATCCCTTGATATTATGAAGGCAAAGAGATTGTTTCTAAATTATTTTCTTCTCTCACAGTATGACTGAAATACATTTTAAATTTAGTAAAAAAACTACTTTAATAATATTTCTCTGATAAAATTTTTCATACCACTTCTGCTTAATAGTTTTGGGATAATTTTTAACCTATGTGTCCCCATAATATTATTCTCCATTGACATTTGAGTAACTCTCAACTTTAATTCTTCAGGTTCTGTGGTATTCCATGTCAAGCTATTATATAAAAAATCACTAGAAGAATATTGATACTAAAAGAGATATGTCATTATTTGGAAGCAACGTTGGGGACATTTAAAAAATTCCTTTAAAATGTTTTTTTTTAAACTCTTACCTTCCATCTTGGAATCAATACTGTGTATTGGCTCCAAGGCAGAAGAGTGGTAAGAGCTAGGCAATGGGGGTCAAGTGATTTGCCCAGGGTCACACAGTTGGGAAGTGTCTGAAGCCAGATTTGAACCTAGGACCTAGGTCTCTAGGTTTGGCTCTCAATCCACTGAGCTACCCATCTGCCCCCCTTTAAATGTTTTAAATATGTTCATTTTTAATATTACTATCACTTCCTAATAACATCCCTCATACACATTATCTTATAAAACTTACCCTTCTAACAAATCAATTCATTCAAGACAAACATATCAACACAGTGGTAATGGCTATAAATATATTCTTCTATCCACTCAGAGTTTCCACCTCCTCTTTGTCCATAAGCAGGAGCATTATCATAATTGAAGTCATTCTTGGTCATTACATTAATCAGAATTCTTAAATATTTCAGAATTCTTCTCCTTAACATTAATGAGATTATTATTAACTGGAATGAGTATATATTTAGTCCTTATTATATGACATAGTCAAGTATGGATTAGACTGGAACTATTTTAAAATATTTTAAATTTAAATTATTTCATTATTCTTACTTCTTCTTACTACTTAGTCCTTCAGCAATTCATACAAGCAAAATCTCTAAATTGCTCTGAATTTGTCATTTCTTACAGTGAAATAATATTCTATTGATTCCTGTTACACCACACTTATCTCAGTCATTCCAGAATCACTGGATACACTTTCCTTCCATTTCTTTGTTATCATAAAAATAATTTCATCATAAATAAAGTTGTATATATGGACCCTTTAAATTAATATTTGATCCTTATGTGATATACTCCTATTAATGGCATCATAGGACAAATATTATTGCATAATTCTCCAAAGGAAATCCAGCCTATTCTATTTCTTCTACCCATTTATGGATCATACTCACTACCCCCATGTAGTATCTAAGATATAAGAATGAATGGACCAAATATAAGTCTGCCCATCTAAATGTATAACATATTCTGAACAAGAATTATCCTTTATCCATTTCATTTTCCTCATGTGGATAGTAGGGTGAAACTTCTGGATGACTGGAAATCTGAATTATTAAGCCTCATAGGGCTTGATATGATCAGCCCAACATCGTTTTTACCTTATGCTATATGGAAGATCTCATGCTATATAGAAAAATCATTCACCATTTTAGTGCTCAGTGGTGGCAAACATCTTCAAAAAGTATATATCTGTTTTTTTGTCTCACATAATATTAACAATCAGACATTAAGCACACTTAGATTGGTTGTTACATATTTTGATTAATATATGAATTTAGCATACACACAAGAGGTGTTTTATTAAAGAATAGTCTTTTCAGTGTAATTTAGCTCTACTGTAACATTTTTATGATCAATAAATTACTGAATTTTTTAAGTCTTCTAAAGTTTTTGATCAACTGTGTAATTATAATATGAAAAGACATTCATCTAAATGAGCACCAAATTTTGTGGCATAGTCTAGACAAAAGAAAAGAGAATGTAGGGACTGGAAATCTATGTATTTTTAAGGAAACATCTAAAAGAATATAGTATTTTTACAGATTCTTACCTAGGTGTGTTGTGTTTTGATGTATACAATGGCTCTCTACCTCAGTGGCTTCTATGCCTAATTTCTAATAAACCTGTAGCATAATGATTATATGATGAAGTGACATAGACACAGAATAACTATGTTTCCTAAGGCCAAAAAATACCTCCTATGTTTGTTTTTGGGGAAAGTTGAGATCCATCAATTATTAACTTAACAGAAGTGTCAAAATCTTTTCATCCTTGAATGTTGATTTTCTAGGCTAGTTTCTTCTGGCTTTAATAGGAAAGAGAGCTTTTTGATCTCCTATCTTATTTACTTCCTTTAACTTGGAGACCAGAGGTTTACTATATTGTTTGGTGTTCTGCAAGGTTGGCCTTTTATTTCCTGTAGGGGATCAGAGAAACATCACCATTTTGCAGGTCAATCTCCTTGGTTGGTCTATTCCTAATAGTAGAGAATCTTTCCCATATACAAAGAACAAAGATACTCCATTCTATTCTGTTCCTAACTCTTCACTTGCCCTTAATGCAATAAAAGGAGAAAAACACAAATTATATATAAGTTTCTTCCCCAAGTTTTTATCTTTTACCTGAGCTGCATGATACCTAGAAATAATCCTTGTTTCTTATTGCCAATTTCAAGCTCATTTTTGTCATCATCACTCAGTATGCTCTACTACTTGAGATTCATTCTATCTGTATCTAAAACTCAAACAAAATTTTAACAGCTATGTGACTTAGTAGGTAGAGACCTGAACTTGGAGTGAGGAAGACCTTATTTCAAATATAGTTTCTGGCACTTACTAGTGGTGTGATAGACTTATTTAGCCTCTGGCTGTCTCAGTTTCTTATGAGCAAAATAAGGATGCTAGCAAATAAGGTTGTTCTAAAGATAAATGAGATATTTTAAAGTTCTTTTCAAGCCTCAAGACACCATCTATATTATTATCATTATTATCTACAATATCTTCCTAAAGTGAATATATAATCATCTCTTACTCTGTACAAGTTCTTTATCACACCTAACCTCAAACATAAAGCTTTTATTTGATGTTGAAAGAACTTCATAGTGTTCTCTGTCTCTATCTCCCTTTCTAGTCTTCTTTACACCTTATCATTGCATACTTTATGATAGCACAACACTCATTTCCTTGCTGTTCCTTGCATAGGACACTCTAGGTTTTAGGACTTTTTTGTTGTTGTTGTTGGCTCACTTTCAAGCCTGGAATTCTCTCCCTCATCACTTCTGATGCCTATATTCTTTCAAGTACCAGGTACAATGCCATCTTCCACAGGAACTCCTGACAGGTGAAATAGTAAGAGTATCCTCTAGTGTCTTCCACTTAATTATTTCTAATTTATCTTGTACACTGCATAATTTCACATATTGTTTTCATATTGATTCTCCCATTAGGCTGTGAGCTACATGAGACAAGAGATTATCTTTTTGCCTTTCTTTTTAGTCATAAATAAAGGGAGTTTCTTTATCTCTCCCTCTGTCTCCTTAAGAGGCAGAGGAGAGGCAGGAACAGAAACATTTCTAAGAAGGAGTTAGCCAGAGCTGAAGATTCTGTTACCTAGGAGACGTGGACAGTATTTAAGAGACAGTTAAGAGAGAGACCTCTTTTTCTCTGGATTTCTAGGGAACAAAAGGTCTGTCTGTCTTTGTCTCTGTCAGACTAACAGTAGGACTATTGACAGTTGGGATTAGGAAAACTGATTTAAGGAGGTTATTGGTGATTAAAGTTTATTGATTAGCTTCAGTAGTTTAGTTAGCGAATATAATTTTAGGTAGACAGTATAGAGAAGTTAGGCCTGGTCTGGCTCAGGCAGAAGCACCTGTCCTCAAAGATAGTTAGATTTAGGGTTTTTAGAAATTTTAGTTAGGATTGGGATTTTAGGTATAGCTATAAGATATTAGAGTAACATTCTCACTTTCCTCCTTCCTATTTCCTATCTGAACTTCTTCCAAAACTAAACTAAGTGTTTTGTGTTTTACCAAACTGCTCTCCTCACAATTTGTCAAATTCCTACCCAAAATTTAACCCTTCACAGCCTGGCAAACCAGCTAGGAGTTTGATTTAATCTATTGATCTTCTGTTCCTTCTCAATAATAGGTAAAAAAGTAGAAGTATAACCATGGCGTTAGATATCATGGTACAGTTAGTAAAGGAAGAGGTTCCCCTCTACCTCAAACAACTCCCACTACAAGGGAACTTTAGTGAGATATTAAATCTCACAATTTTAGATTGTTTCTAATTATTACCATTCATGGGATTTTTTGTTCTTCCAGTATTGATTCAGGGATAACAAATCTATTTTAATAGTTAGTCAAATTTTTTCAAAGACAAGGAAACAGCTGAAAAATAACTTAATAGAGAATAGAGTTGCACATCTTGAAGACTGAATCTCTCAGTTGACCAAAAGTATCTCTCAGCAAAATGAAATTATAACTCAGTTTACCAAACCTGCTTCTGCTACTGGATTGATTTTGAACATCTGTTAAATGAATTATTAACCAAAAGGGGAAATATAAGGTTATTAGGCTTACTAATGAGGTTAATTGGGGAATGGGCACAGTTCACTGGCCTGAGATTGACTTTCATTGGGACTTTAATGACCAATCAGATTATATGAGATGGTGTCAAAAGAGAGAGGCAATACTTAACTCAATGAGAATATGTTCTGATAGACAAGGAATCTGGAAAAAAATTTGAAAAACTAAAATAAGAAATAAGCAAAAATCCTTTACAATTCATGGAACAACTTATAGAAATGGGAGGAAGATATATGGACCTAGATTTGACCAGAGAAAGGAATATTAGACAATTGAGAAGGCAGTTTATGAAAAATTGTTGCAAGGTGTTTAAGGACTGTTTCAAAACCAGTTGTCCTAATTGGATGAATATGGACTTTGATGAATTAAGGAGAGTGACAGTATATGTATATAATCCACATTAAAGGAAACATGATGATGATAGTGAATTAGTGAATGCATTAAGAAAGGAGATAAAAGTATTAAAGGAAAAAATTGAAAAACTTGAAAAAGGAGATACAAATTTTGGGGTAGTTATGTCTCTGATGTGAGGATATACAAACCAATGATCAACATGTTACTTGTACAGAAAAAGGGGACAACTAATGATAAATTGCAGATGTTGGAATCAAATATTCAGTAATTTTAGAAATAATGGTGGGAACTTTAGGATTAACTTTGCTAGGAACAACAAGTATTTTAGAAATAATAATAACAACAGAAACAATTTCAGAAATAACAATTATGGAAATTATGGGAATGATAGAAACAATAACCAAAATCAAGCAAATGATATGTTACAATATATCTGAAATGGGACACTTTGATGTAATAGCCAACATGTAAATCCTCCTCAATGAAAAGAATCTCAGAGAGGTGTGTATGACCTTTATGAAGGATTGACAGGAGAGAAAGGACTCTGGAATCAAAGATTGAAACATTTGATTTTCCAGACATAGATATAATTACACCAGTCATACCAGTCCATTCTCCCCCAGATAGTACTGAACCACATGTGACACTGAGAATAGGAAATATGTTATGTGATTGTCTTCCAGATACTGGGGCATCAAAAACTGTGCTAATGAGTACACCTGATTCTAATTGTAATTCTATTGGCTCTATTAATGTTGTTGGAGTATCTGGAACACCTTTAGAAGTCCAAAAGCTTTTACCATGAATTGTGTCTGTGGGATCTTTATCCATGAAACATTCATTTCTTCTAATGCCTAACTCCCTTATGAATTTATTGGGGAGAGATCTATTGTATAAATTAAGAGCCATGATAATATGTACTCAAGATGGAGATCTTGCATTAGAACTACTTGAACAATCTCTAAATCTGTTCCCTGTACTCTTTCTAGATAATCAGGAGATGGATAAAACTCCAACCTTTAAAATACCAACAGATATACCCGAATGTCTCCAGGCTACATCTTCTACAGATGTAGGCCTGATAGAATCAGCTAATCCATTTCAAATTAGAACAAGAAGTGATCAACCTCCATCTTTTCTGCAATATCCATTATCAAAAAAAGCAATCAAAGGAATTACCCCAGTGATAACTTCTTTAATCAAACAGAAAATAATAATTCCTTGCAAATCAGAATACAATACACCTATCTTGCCTATTAAAAACCAAAATTAGATGAAAATGGAAAACCTGTTTATAGATTTGTTCAAGATTTAAGAGTTATTAATAACCATGTAATCAAAAGACATCTTGTTCCAAGTCAATCGATTATTATTTCCTCTACTCCTAGTACCACTAAATATTTTACAGTAGTAGACTTGTGTTCCAAATTTTTTCAAAACCCAGCCTTGCAGATTCCCAAAACATTTGCATTCACCTGGAAAGGGTCTGTATACACAAGGTTACATAATAAGTCCAACTTTATTTTCCAAAATTTTGACACAAGATTTGGCAAATATTGAGTTTAAGGAGAGCCATTTAATATATTTTGTGGATGATTTGCTCTTGGCCTTGGCAAATGCTGCTGCATGCCAACAAGATAGCAAATGTCTCCTATTGGAATTGTATAAGAGAGGACACAAAATCTCAAATCAAAGGTTAAGTGGTGTCTCCTCAAAGTGGAGTATTTAGGATTTGTTTTAGCTGAACGTTCACATTTCATTTCTCCCAAATGTATTGAAGATATCCAAAAACTGAGGGCCCCATCAAGTAAAAGAAAATTCAAAGCATTTTGGGGAACTACAGGATTCTTCAGGCAATACATTCCTTGCTATGGGGAAATCACCAAATCCCTTATAGCAATAACAAAAGATGCAGTCATTGAACCACTTAAATTGCATGCAGAACACCTACCAGCACTTAGTAAATTAAAACAATCTATCCTATCTTCACCTGCTCTATGCATCCCAAATTACAAAAAACCATTCACTCTGCATGTACATGAATAAACAGGAGTAGCCTCAGGCATTTTAATACAAGCTTTAAGACCTGTTCAATATCCAATTGCATATTATTCAGCTCAACTAAACCCAATAGCTGCCAAAGTACCACCATGTCTCAGAGGTGTAGCTGCAATAGCTTTGCTAGTAACAAAATCTGCAGACTTAGTATTAGGATGCCCATTAACAATAATGTGCCCTCATGAAGTTGAAGCATTACTACTAAGACATAGAACACAGACATTCTTTGGACAAAGACTTACAAAATATGAAATAAATTTATTAGGTAATGAAAACATCACTTTAAAATGCTGCACAACAGTCAATCCTGCTACTTTTCTTCTAGATTTGTCAATCATCAGAGAACCATTACATAGCTGTGAATTATTAGTATCCATGGAAGAAAAATCTCATACAAATCTCCTAGACATTACTTTAGAAAATGCAGATCTAGGGGCAGCTGGGTAGCTCAGTGGATTGAGAGCCAGGCCTAAAGACGGGAGGTCCTAGGTTCAAATCTGGCCTCAGACACTTCCCAGCTGTGTGTCCCTGGGCAGGTCACTTGACCCCCATTGCCTACCCTTACCACTCTTCCACCTATAAGTCAATACACAGAAGTTAAGGGTTTAAAAAATTTAAAAAAATGCAGATCTAATTTAGAAGTTAAGGGTTTAAAAAATTAAAAAAAATGCAGATTTAATTTTGTTTATGGATGGTTTTTCCTTTATGAGAGATGGTATATGTTATACTGGAGCAGCTATAGTAACAGATTTTGCAACTTTGTGGTCAGCTTCACTTCCATCAAATATAAGTGCATAAGATGCAGCTTTAAAACAAGCCTGTGTAATCTCAAGAAATAAAAAAGTAACAATCTACACTGATTCAAAATATGTCTTTGAAATATGTTACCCTGTGGGTGCCCTTGGGCTTCATAGTACACAACTTGGTGTAATAGGCAGTTTATAATTTGCTCGTTGGCTTCTTTGACACATAATGTACAGCTATATTAGTCACCTTGCTATTCCTCACACTCAATACTTTATTTCTCTGCCAATGCTTTGGCTATTCCCCATGCCAGAAAAAGTGTTCTCCTCACTCTATACATTATAAATATTATATATTATATTATATATGCAATATATAAATATTCAATATATTACAAATATATTGAATAAAAATCCAATACTTCGAGATGTTTTATAGTAAGACTTTCTTGCACTCTAGGTACTAGTCTCCCCTTCCCCTTGCAATGTTGTCTAGAAATTATTTTGTATATATTTGATATATACCTAAATCAATATCTGCTGCTTCTCCTTTTCTAATATAAGTTCCTTAAAGATGGAGATTATTTCGCTTTTGTCTTTGTATTGTGAGAACCTATGGAAACATTGACTTAAGAAAATATTTCAGCAGCATAGTTTAGAGAACTGAATGGATGAAACATAATTTGAAAAGTTGGGGTGGAATCTAGGAGTCATAATTATGGCTAAAGGTGACTTTGGCTGTGAGCTTTCTGACAGCTGATATATTGTAAATAACTATTTATGTCCATGTTTTATACTTGTTTCTACCATTGAAAAGTAGAATATTTGAAAACAATGTTTATTTAAAACTCGGAGACTAAGGAATTTTTTATATCTAGAGAAATAATGAAAAGCTTAAGAGAAAAGAGTTTCTTCAGTTAAATATTTAATAAAATAAAGTGGGGACTCAAGGCTAATTGATCAATTAATGATAAAGATATTATAAATTCAATAATTAATGAAGAAACATGAAAACATATCACTTGGGGGCAGCTGGGTAGCTCAGTGGAGTGAGAGTCAGGCCTAGAGACAGGAGGTCCTAGGTTCAAACCCGGCCTCAGCCACTTCCCAGCTGTGTGGCCCTGGGCAAGTCACTTGACCCCCATTGCCCACCCTTACCAATCTTTGACCTATGAGACACTACACCGAAGTACAAGGGTTTAAAAAAAACAACATATCACTTACGTGCATTAGGACTCTGGATGATAATGAAGAAGAAACAATGTGCTAGGATCACTTGAGTAAGGCATTATCACCACATCTAGGCTGTATATAATATTTAATTGCTAACTCATTTGGAAGGACACTTGTGTAAAACATATTTTGTTTTATTTTTTACACAGTTATCCAAATTTGGTATGTTTTAGGTCAGCCACATCCCATATAGTTTGAGATAAAACTTCAACAAGAAGTTTTATGAGAAAAATAGATCTGGACACAAAATGGAAAATGCCTCATCTGAGACCTCAACCTACTCTTATTCTATATGAATGAATGAATTCCTTTATAAAAGTCATTTTCTGGAATATAAGGAAACCTTAATACTTTTCTATTCTCAGAAGGAACTCAGGAAATAATTAGGCATTTCCGTAGAAGTCTAGGTGGTACCATGGATTGAACATTGGGTCTGGAGTCAGGAAAAACTGATTTTGAATTTGATTGTAGACTAGCTGTATCATCCTGGGTAAGCCACTTAACCTCTGTTTGCCTCAGTGTTCTCATTACCATGTGATAAGAGGGAGTGATAACCAACCTCACAGGATTGTTGTGAGTATAAAATTAAAAAAAATTTTTTTGTAAAAGGAACTTAACATACTGCCTCGTATATGGTGTAATAGATGCTATATAAATGTTTATGCTCTTCCTCTTTTTTATTCCACTGAGTAGGCAATAGCAGTGAATAGAGTGAAATGCTACCTAGTATTCTGTATAATTGATATCTGACCTTGGTATATATACTTTTATTTGAGTGAATTTCCAAACAGTTTCAAAACTTTAGCTACTAGCTAGAGTTCTGAGAAGTATGACTATGAATCTGAATCTAAATAAATAAAATCATTGGGTGAGGGGAGGGGAATACTATAATCAAGCTATTATTCAAATAATTAAAACTATGTACCTAATCTCAAACTATAAATTTGACTTCATGCAGATTACTTAAATCCTCTGAAGTTTAGTTACTTAATCTTAAAATAGAGAGGTATATGATTTAGATGATTTGGTAGAGATGAAAAAGCAGTTACCAAGAAATTAAATTCAAATTCCACCTTTGATGTGCATTACCTCTGAGACATCGAAGAAAGATAGTCAACCAATAAGAATGTATTGTGTCTACTATGTACCAGATACTATGTTAAGTGTTAGAAGCACAAAGGAAATCAAAAGAATGATCCTGCCCTAAAGGTACTCACAATTTAATGGGAGGAACAACATGCAAACAATTATATACAAATAAACAATATATATGAAAAATTAGATATCTTCAGCACTGGGAAGATATTAGATTTTAGAGGGATAAGGAAAGGTTTCCTTTATAATGTGGTATTTTAAGTGGGAAAGTCACAAAACTCCATTGGTCCTCAACTTTCTTATCTATAAAACTAGAGAACCGAACAGGATGTTCTCTAGAATATCTTTTAGATCTAGTTCTATGATCCTATCATCTCTAAGATGACTTTAAACTTGAAAATCTTATTAATCCCTAATTTATGAAGCTTTTAGTTTTACATGGGGTGGTGGGATTCCTAACCATGAGGAACGGGACTATAGGGAGTTTGGAACTCATAGAAAGATATTCTTTAGATGGAGGATAAGGGTAGTATGAAAGTAAAACAATAAAATTAACTATAGCATCAAAAGAATCAATGGACCAAATTCCTCTATTAGTGATAAGGCTTTGGGATATATTTATCAGTCCAGGATTACTAAATGGGAATGTTCATTTTGTATAGGACACATTTCTATATATATACAACACAGTAGTATACATAAAGACACACAGTAGAGTACTGGTCTAGACCTTTGATTTCACTGGTGTAGCCAACCTGAACTAAGAAAATTGCCTTAGTTTTCTTTATGTTCCCTCATTAGAATATTATATTATATAATGTTATATTTTATATATATATATGTACATATATATATATAATAAGTATATAATCC
>NC_058133.1:93632765-93658499 GCF_016433145.1 Gracilinanus agilis | reverse complement strand
GAGAGAGAGAGAGAGAGAGAGAGAGAGAGAGAGAGAGAGAGAGAGAGAGAGAGAGAGAGAGAGAGAGAGAGAGAGATCAGAGAATAGGACCTTTACCTGAAAAGGACCTTTACCTGTAATGAGGCTCAAGGAAGAAAAGGATTTAGAAAAGCAGAGATATGGAAGAAGTATACTGTGTGGAGTATATTATACTTAAATTCAGGGGCAGAAGATATCACCTTGAGTCTAGGGAACAACTAGTATTCCAAGTCTTTTGGAATATAAAGTATTCAAAAGCAGATTGATACAAAAAAAGAAAGAAACAAGTAAGATTGGAATCAGATATTAGGAGGTTTTTAATACAAGGTTAAAATTTTTTTTAATTTTTAGCATTTAAGTTTTAGTAATTAATTTTTAATTTTTAGTATTTTATCCTACAGGTGACAGGAAATGCCTTTGGAAAACATGTGTATGGTTTGAAGCAGTGGCATTATATTGTCAGTTGTATGTTTTAATTAGATCATATTGCTGTAATCTCATTCCTGGCTGTCAAGTGGGTCATTAGATTTATGTCTTGTGTGTGATCCCAAAATCAAAGTATCAATAAAAGATTATTTATGAAGTTTAATCTGTACCAGACACCGTGCTAGATCCTAGTGTGTAGGATAAAAATGACCACCCTGGAGTCAGAAAATGAGAGTAGAAGAGACAGAAGTTTTATTTCTTCTTTCTCATGAGATATTGCAAATGCCTAGGACAGGGCAAATGCCATGGTTCGGAGCAGATTCAAACATGATATGGGTTTCTGATGCAAGACCTCCTCTCTCCTCTGTCAGACTACCATTGTCTCAGGGCCAGGACTTAAGAAAATAGAAAGATACCTAGGAAGAGGTCATCATGATGTTTCACTTGGGAAGGGTAAAGTTAGGAGTGAAGAGACTTGTTTTCCATGTTTCTTGAGCCATAACAGGAGTACTTGCGAGTGAGATAAGGAGCCTTCACTGGTCCTAAAATAACAAGACATACCTGAGGTCTCATTCTGCATGCCTAAGCAAACTTTTGCTTTTACAATTCCATTCCTGAGTGAGGGGGTTAAATTGGATGCTTTAACTGGAAAATAACATACTTTATTCCATTAACTAAGCATTTAAAAAAATAAAAAAATATTTAGTATATCAAAGAGAAAAAATAGAACACATTCACTCTACAGAAACTAAATCTTTCCTGAAAGAACAGAGGACTAAACTAAAGATGTTTTTTCCCCAAACTTTAGGAATAATACTGAACATTCACACAAAGTATTCCATTCTGAAAAGGCTTTTGCTGAAGCAAGGGTCTGATCATGCCGCACAAGGATGCCAAGACATGGAGAAAGTCATCTGATCCAGAACCAGTTAGAGAGGCTATTAATTTGGTCAATGGACCCATCTGTTTGTCCAAAGAATAGCCTTTCAAGATTTTGTCCGTAGAATATCACAGAGGAGAGCAATTTTACTTCTGCTGAAGTGCATCCAGATCTATTTCTGTTCATCAGTCACAATCATATTTCCTGAAAAAGTAAAAAAAAAGTAGCAACGGTACTTACCTAAATTCTCTGTCACTACATAGCTCAGAAGGATGATTATCACAAAGGTGTGAAACAGATAACATGAATTTGTAATGAACTTAGTTGACATAATGTAGAGATTTCCTTCCATAGCATTTAGTAGTGATAAATGCTGCAGAGAAGGAAGGACATGAAATGTGGGTAGACAAGAAATCAAGGACTTTGGGATGAGAAACAGAGTTTTTTTTTTAATACTTCACATTGTAGTTAATAATTATAAAAAATCTCTGTTTCTCATCCCAAAGTCTTTGGTTCCTAAAATGAAAACGCAAGAAAAATGGGTTGATATTGAGAATAGGGAAGGCTATAAAGAACAGAGATGCCATTGAGGATAAAGAAAGCACTTTAAAATGGTGAGGAAGAGGCAGGGATGAAATTATAAGAAACTGTGATCAGAGTGGCATTTTATAATTCATAGAAATGGAAGGGGAACATATTTGTTTGATTGTAACTATGCCTATACATGGGCATCCAGATGGTGCAGACAGAGTGTCAGAAGGACGAGAGTTCAAGTGAAATTTCAGACACATAACAGTTGTGGGATGTTGGTCTAGTCATATAACCTCTTCCTGAATCAATTTTTGAATTTTTTAAAATGAATATTATAACAATAATGTCTATCTTTAAGGATTGTTGAAAGGATAAAAAAGTTATTTATGAAGTGCTTTTTAAATCTGGATATATCATCTAAATGTTAGTGATGATGATGGTGGTGAGAGAAGTAGCAATTTCACAGGAAAAGATGTATAAATAACACATATAAATATATGAACATAAAAAACCTACATAAAACATAAATGAATACATTTTTCCTATATGGGAAGGTAACATTTATACATTAATAAATCAATTAAGTATAATTAAATCAATGTATTATAAGTAAATAAATACATTGATCTTAGATTGACAGTAAAAATGAATGTTGTGGTACAGGTACAAAATCATAGAAGCAGGTGATGTTAAATCACTTTTGTGACATTGCTCAGCACTTTTGATGAGTCTCAGCTGACCCAGGGCACAAATATCATATAAATATTAAAATCAGTATTCTTCTGGTAGTGTTAGATTGCTCTGAATCATGTAATTCTAGAAATAAGCCATATCAATCAATTGGTTGATCAGCATTTATTAAATACAAATAAACCCCAGTTATTGTGCTAGATGTTGAAGACACAAATGCAAAATTTAGAGTCTCTGCTCTCAAGGAGCTTACATTCTACTGGAAGAATTATGATGTTATCATAAGAAAACAGGTGCACGTTATGTAGAAAATGAAAATTCAGTATTATTGTTTTTGCCATTATTTCTGTCATTCAGAGCATACTGACAAGTAAGGGAACTAATTCTAGGGAGAAGTGACATAAAAAGCAACACCTCGAACATATGTGCCCCCTCCAAATGTCGCATTTCATGCAGCAAGAGAATGAGCCTAGAGATGGACAGCTTGAATGATACATCAAAGTCATATATAGAAAAAGACCCTAAATAAGACTGTGGATACACTTCATAGATTATTTATGGGAAATTTATGGAATGAAATTGATAAAACAGGATTAGAAGACATGGTTAGCATGAACGTACCAGGGGACGGAAAATACATGTATATCCAAGAGGCGTTAGGTCCCTTGAAATATTGAAATCTGTAAATTATGTTGTAAATAAACTCTATATTATATAGATTTGGGCCACATTTTTTAATTGTACAAATGTCTTATAGGCTCATAGAATATCTGATCTATCAAATTATATGCTGCTTTTTAAAGACTATGCAATTTAAAGACTTTATGCTTTTTAAAGATTTTATGCAAATTAAGAATTTAACCAAAAGATTATACATCAAATTATAAAAATTAAAGTGGAGATAGTTTATTCTGTGAAAAGCAATATGATAGAGTTTATTCAGACCTTTGTCTATCCTTGTTTTCTGAAATAAATGAGAAAATGTATGATCTTTGATTTTTGAGCTCAATGAAAGCTAGCCATCTAACATTCAGATTCAAAAACTAAATATTGCAAAAATAAGTTTGAAGTAAAAATATAAAGAATTTCATGGTAAATTTGACAAGTTTGCATGAATAGATGCTATTAACAGTGAATTACGAAATAAAATAATCTGGCTCCTAATCAACAGTTTAGTGGATGATAGTGTTATTTCATGGTAAATTTGACAAGTTTGCATGAATTGATGCTATTAACAGTGAATTACAAAATAAAATAATCTGGCTCCTAATCAACAGCTTAGTGGATGATAGTGTTCTTCAGGATAACAAATTCTGATAGTGTTGGACTTATAGTAAGGAACACCAGAGTTCAAATCCTCTCTTAGTTAACTATATTATCTTGGATATCATTCTTAATTGCATCATCAGCAAAGTGAGTATTCTGGTAATAGCATCTATCTCATAGGGTTGTTATAAGAATCAAATGAGATAAAATATGTAAAGCACTTTGCATACCTTAAAGCACTCCATCAATGCAATAATTGTTCTTCCTCCTTTCTTAATTCTCTACAATAAGGTTTCTGATCTCACCCATTTGAAATTAATTTCTCCAAAATTATCAATGATAGAAACCTTAATCACTAAATCTAATAATCTTTCTCAATTCTTATTCTTCTTAGCCTCTGTAGTTTTTGACATTGATAATCACATGTCTGCTGGGTAGATTTTTCTCTTTGAATCATCATGACACTACTTTCTTGGTGTTTTTCATATTTTCTTGACTTCTCCATCTGTCTCCTTGCCTGGATCATCATCTACAATACTCATTAACTGTCTGTACATCTATCTTTACTTTGCTCTTTTTGTCTTAATCCACACTCTTAGCAACTCACATAGGGTTAATTATGTATCTGAAGATAATTCTGATTAATGTATTCAGGTATACATGTTATCTTGAGCTTTGATTTCACATTGACAAAATGAGAAAGAGAGAGAGAGAGAGACAGGCAGACAGACAGACAGACAGACAGACAGAAGTGGGGAGAGACAGAGTTAGAAACAGGAAAAAAAGCAAAATCTACCCCTTTTAAGAATTATTTCTCCTTAGATCTAGCAACAATAACTTTGAAATCATCCCTTTAATATTCCTTACTCCACATACCTCTTAATTGTCAAATCTTGTCCATTTTCTCACCATAATTCTCTCACACTCATCTCTTCTCTATTTACATTGTAATTTCTCTAGATCATGGATTATTTCTCATCTGGACCAATGTGTCTCCATGTATGAATTCCCTCCTTTTGTTCTTCTATACAGTTTCCAGAATCATATTCTTAAAGCACAAGTTTTAGGACACCACTTTCCTGCTCAAAAGTTTCCACTGACTGTCTTGAAATTTATAGTGATTTACATCCTGTTTTAAGTCCATATTTTGCATCTTTATTATTCATTATTCCTTTTTACCAGGTTTTTTTTTTGTTCCAACAAAATCAGTCTTGGTGTTTCTAATATATGGCATTATATTTCTTCTCTATATGTCTTGATAACATTGTTCCTTAGCGCATACCTTCCTCTACCCTATCTCTTATACTATCCTTAATTTCCTTTAAAAATCAGCTTAGATATCAACTCTTTTAGAAAATGTTTATTGATTCAAATTCTTTCTACCTCTCCCAGCTAAAAAGCTAAATTATGTTTATTGTATAGGTATTTTCAATATTTTTGTCTGTGAACTTTGACTTATTTAATATCAGATTCTTGAGGGCAAGGATTATTTCATTTAATTTCTCCAGCATATAGCATAATCCCTGGCACATAGCAATTGATGATTGATGGATTAATCTTTAAACGCCTGTTTTCAAAATGATAATTTATTTCTTTCTAAAGTTAAGTTTGGCATTATTTGCAATGGAAAACATTTTTGTCATTGTTCAGTCATTTCAGTCATGATCACCTCTCTGTAGCCCCATTTGGGTTTTTCTTGGCCAAGATGCTGTTGTGGTTGGCCATTTCTTTCTCCAGGTTATTTATAGATTAGGAAACAGAGGCAAACAGAGTTAAGTTACTTGCCCTGTGTCATTCTAATGACTAAGACATCCTTAGTGTTTAAGGCAGAATTGGATCTTTGGTCTTTTTGACTTTAGGCTCAGTGTTCTATATCCACTGTACCTCCCACTTGCCCTAGGGTAAATACGAGAAGCTTTCTAATAAACATATTATTAATGCAGGTTTCTTCTTTTCCCCCACTGCACATAGATCCAGAAATATAAAAGACAGGTCAAAATAGAAGAAATTAATGACCTAAATATAGGTGAAGATAAGAAAAAATCATGACAATTTGCTTTAGACTTGATTGCTTCCTTCTCAAAATCACAGAGAATCAGCAAAGAAACTTGTTCAGATGGTAAATATCTTCATTAAAGCAGCAATATACAATGTATATATATTTTCAAAAACTAGTAGTATTCCTTTATGACACTATAGGAGGAAATACTAGAAAAGGAATTTTCATTCAGAATGAAAAAAACCCTCTCTCCAAATCTAAGATATTCAGGAGTTAATCTATCAAGACCTATAGGATCAATTACAAAACACTTTAAAAAATAAAGGATGAATTAAAATATCAATGGAATATTCTGTATTACATAGCCATTCTAATATAAGAAAAATATCAATACTTAAATTATAGATTTATTACTCTTCTCAACAAATAAAAATGTATTTTATGAAGAAGTGTAAAATAAAAACAATAATTTAGCAAAATGAAATTTAGTCTTGAATCTAAGGGATTTTTAGAATGAAGAGTTAATAACATGTCTAGTCCTCAAATCATATAATAGAGTAGTAATTTGGGTGTGATCAGGGAAAAGTGAGTCAGTAGAATAGCCTGAAGAAGAATGCATCAGAAACCAATCAGCATTTCATAAGGAAATTCATTCATTTATTAAGTGTCTACTATATGTCAGGAACTTTATAAATATCTCATTGTATCCTAAACAACTCTAAGAGAAAGCCACTATTACTATCCCCATTTCACAATTGAGGAAACTGAGGCAAATAGAAGTTAAGTGACTTGAAGACAAGTAACTTGATAAATTCAGTCACTTAGATAACAAATTGAGATGAGATTAGGACTAAGATTGATCCTGACTCTATGCTTTGTTCCTTATTTGTTGTGCTCCTTGCTGCCTCTAAAACCTTGATAACACAAATTGCCTGGAGAAAAACTCTACTTTAAAAGATCTGATGGAGAAAACTAAAAAACAATTAGGAGGATATTAGGTTGTAATCAATTTTTTATAAGCCCTAACCCAAAAGACTCAAAATAGATAATCTATTCAAATATGAAATGTAATATTAAAAATTTTTAATTGGGAAATGGCTAACCAATCTATAATTTGAGAATTCCATGAAATTCTAAAAGAAAAAAATAATGAACATAAAGTATTCAGAGAAATATTATAATTTTATATTGTTCAAATGTAGATTGTGTTAGACACATTAAACTTTAGGATCCAATTTTGAAATGCCACTCTTCTGTTTTTAGAGAGAAATTTGCTAAATTTGGAAATCAAAAGTTGCATTAATGCTCTAATAGGTTCAAACTGTATAATTGTCTCCCAAGACTGTTTTTATAAATGTTTTGCTATTTTAAATTGTCCCCAGAGGAAACAAAACCATTTTTTAAAAAAAACCTTTGTGTTTTTTAAGATATCTTAAATTTCAGAATACCTTGAAAAATTTTCATAAAGTCCTGAATGAGTTGTCACATAAGCAACCAAAAAGTCAGGATTCTGGAAAATGCCAACCTTGCTACACAGTCAGAGTAATATTTTCTGAAACTAACTCATGTACTCCTTTTTTTTATTAAAATTTTTTGAAAATATTTAGCTAGAAGATTTATTTTAATTATATTTGAACCACAAATATCAGCAGCAAACTAAGACTTGAAGGTGTTTTTAACGTATTTAAAAAATGAAAAATCAAATTTAGGAAAAAAAAACACAACTCTGGCATTTTCTAATGGAAGAAAAGCTTAAATTGTGAGGGATCTTGAAGATCCTCAGGCTTATTTTACAACCAATCTCTCTTTTGGACATAAATCAAGAAAAAGGTAATGTAACTCTGAAGGGAATGGAAGCTTAGGATATTTTTGTACTTTGAGACATTCCAAGAAAAGGTTTCCATCTACCGAACAGTTTTAATTTTTTTTCTTAGCTCTTAGACTGACTCATATGAGAGCAATTTATCTTGGTGTAGCTAACCTCTGTACACTGAACCCTATCTTGCTACAGAAGGGAGGCGACAAAACAACTCAACTGAGTGCAATATATTTTCAAGAACCCCCAGCAGGCTCAAATACAAACAACTCTTTTACTCTTAGAGTACTGAAGCCAAGGAGTGAACTAAGAAAGTCAACACGACAATGATTCCTATATAGATAACTATATTATGTAGTCTTAAATATCTCAAGCAAAATATTCATTTCTTAAGAAGTAAGGGCATTAGATGAAGATGAGGAGAAGAGGGGGAATGGATAGAATGGCATTATCCATTTCTTCTTCATATTTACATACAAGAGCCCTTTGCAAAAATTTAAAAAAAATGATAAAAATAAAACAAGAGCCTCTAGATCTAAAAACAAGCTCTTTCATCCTTCAATTTTAGTTTTTGGTGAATGTATTTTGTTTTTATATATTGTTACATTCCCATATTATTCCCATTTTATGGCGAGTCTCTTGTAAGAAAGTAAAATAGTTAAGGAAAATGATCAATATAGTGATCTGAAAGTCTATGCAATAATTCATATCAGTGTGAGCCTCTACCTCTATTTTTTAATATTCAGAAGTGTGTCCCCCCAACTCTAATACACTGAAAAAGAAAAAAAAAAGTCTTGTAACAAATATTGGCAGTTAGGTAAAACAAATACCTCTAATGGACATATGTACCCCCATTTTTATATACATACATGTGAATACACAGAGACACAGAAACATACATATATATGTATGTATATATATATATATACATATATATATATATATAATTTGCTGCCTAAATCCATCACACCTCTATAATAGATAGCATGCTACATCATTGGTCTTCTGGAGTTGTGAATTTTTGTTATATTGATCATAATCAGAAGAGATGAAAGAAAAAAGAAAAATTCCATTATGCACCAAATTACTTATAGCAGCCATTTTTATGGTGGCTGAAAATAGTAACGCTTGATGAATGGCTGAATAATTTAGGATTCTGGAATGTGATGGAGTATTACTGCTAAGATTAAAATTCCCTAGAAACTGCATCTTAATTTATATATATTTATTAAATAATAAAAGATGGGCCAGAGAAAGAAAAGACCTCTAGTCACATGGGGCTGGGCACTCCTTAATAAGCCTCCTTCAAGATCCTGGACAAAAGCCAAGATCTGGGAGCCGGACCTTCATGTATCTTCTACCTCTAGATCAAGCGTCAGCAAGCTTTTTGGCCTGAGGAAGGAGGAGGATGGAGGCAGAAGGAGCTGGAATATGGGGTGGGGGCTGAAGGGCCCCCTGGGGCACATCCTGGGGCACATCCTGGGGCTCTGCCCAGACTGGTGGTCAGGAGGTGGAGCCAGATATGGCTCGAGAGCCATGCTTTGCCTACCCCTGCTCTAGATTCTCTGGGGAAAAAAAGGCTTCACTTCCTCTGCTCACTCAAATTTGTGTTCTTATTGATTACCTTTTCCCAAAACCCCTCTAATTGGAGGACTCCTCTCACTCTGGGCAAAAAGTAGGACTTGTGGATGCCATGGAGTCACCCTTGGAATGGCTTCAGAATGCACATGCCTCCCATTATCTTTCTTTTTCATCCACTGTCTTAAATAGTTTGTAGACAGATCAGCAGCCTACTTTGTTTGTTCTTAATCAATCAATGGTATAGGTTGAAGTACAACTTAATTCAATAAAAGGGTGACTTAAAACTGAATATCAAAATTTACTCTTTGAATACTCAAAATTAATTTTGGGATACCAAAGAAAAGAGTACAGGTTAGTGTTAAATTTTCATATTGCTTAGCTGATTTTATTTTCAAAAAGACACCTAAAATTTTATATGAACTGATGTAGGGTGAAGTTGAAGTATAATTTATATTATATCAATATTTTAAAAATAAACAATTTTTAATAGGACCAGGAAATCAATTTTATGATGATTGACAACTTTGATAACTGCCAAATTAGATCCTAATAACATAAAAATGAAGATACTGTGAAAGAAGCCAAAACATATTTTTGCTTCCTTCAGAAAAGTTGTAGAAAACTACTATATATTGAGAATTCTTTTTTTATTCATTTTAAACCCTAATATCTTTATATATACATATATATTATTCTATATTAATTTTATTTGTACAGGGCTAGGCAAAGGGGGTTAAGTGACTTGCCCAAAGTCACACAGCTAGGAAGTGTCTGAGGTCAGATTTGAATCTAGAACCTCCTGTCTCTAGGCCTGGCTCTCAATCCACTGAGCCATCCAGCTGCCCCCTATATTGAGAATTCTAAAAGAAAAAACTTTATCCTTTGATCCTTTTTTAAAACTTTGTTAAAGAAAAGGTAACCAGAGTTCCCTCTCACTGCAATTAACTATATCTCTCAACTTTGAATAAAGTTTGATTCCAAGTTCCCTCCTAGGCATGGGATTGGTCCTTATAAAGACCAATCCCACATCAGGAAGTAGGGATGTGTGACCCCTCCCTAGCATGGGGTCCGATTCAAGACCAATCCAACACTAGGAAGTTGGGGGGGAGACGCCTGAGGCATGCTGGAGGAAAACAGTTCCTCTAGCCAAAACACTTCAAAACTCACAATATGATATATTATTATTACTCTTTTCAATTTAATCTGCAAATGGAATAAATATCAGAGTAAATTCTCATACTAGGTTCAAAATATCAACTTCACAAATACAAGAAAAGGTAGAACTTTCTAGTTATCTATTAATATGCCAAAGAAACAGTGCTTTTTAGTGAATTAACAACTCAACGTAAATCAGCAACTAAATGTATATACCAAAAAATAAATTCTCATTCAATCTTTTATTGCATTGATGTATATATGCGTCCAAAATGAAGGGATTTTATTGTGGGTGTTAAGATTATATTTGACACTTTATTTTGATTTCTGAATTGTATGTTTTGGGGAAATAATTGACCAATGATTGCATCCTGAAGAGAGTGTCTAGGATAAAAGGACATCATATCATGTGAGGATTACTTAAAAAATTTTAAGAAATAAAGAAACATTAGGAAGACATTTTAATTAATTAGCTAATTATTCCACTACTTGCATAATCAACAAAAATATTACGCCCTGTTATTTGTTTTGCAGAGCTTTACTTCATGATTAACATATATATATATATACATATATATATATATATATATATATAGAGAGAGAGAGAGAGAGAGAGAGAAACAGACAGACAGACAGACAGACAGACAGACAGAGACAGACAGAGAGAAATTTTTTGTGAGATCTAATTTGGAATATTTGAAAGTCTGCCCTGTGGAAGGGTATATTAAACTGTTTCTTCGACCCATGAGAAATAAATTAGGAATGAAAGAGAGGGAGCTTTTGAGTCAATATAAATAAGAACTTTTTTCAACAGAATCATAAAAAGTATAATTCCTTAAGCCAAAAAGGTAAATAATACAATGAATTAATCAATCAAAAATGTATTTACTGTCCTAGTTTGCTAATGTACAAGATACCAGGGATGCCAAGACAAAAAGAAAATTTTCCCTACTCTAAAAGTGTGTATATTCTGTCAGAGGGCACAACATATGTTTTTGTACATCTAAGTATGTTCTGAGAAAATATATACACAAACACATATATAAAATAAATGCAAAGCAATTTTAGGGAGCATGCCATTGACCAATCAATTGCTAAACACTTAATAAGGGCCTACTGTATTACACTTTTTCTGTTTAACACTGGGAAGGAAAAAAAGTGAATCAGGTTTTGTCCTTGAGTAGTTCAAAGCATAGTGAAGTAAATTTCTATACATATGGGTCGATAGAAAGATACAAAGTTATTTGATGGGAAGAAGAGGGAGGAGGCGTCAAAAGCTCCAGAAATCAAGAAAAACTTCATGCTGAAGTGGAATTTTGAGCTAATGCCTAAAGGAAACCTAAGAAATTCTGAGAAGCATTGGGAACGAGAAGAAATTTTAAAAAAAATTTAGAACAATTTTTCCATGGTTACATGATTCATGTTCTTCCTCTTTCTCTCAAACCACCCCTTTCTCCCCCATAGCCAATGCATATTTGCACTGGGTTTTACATGTGTCCTTGATCAAGACCTATTTCCATATTATTGATAGTTGGACTGGGGTGGTCGTGTCATTTAGAGTCTACATCCCAAATCATATCCCCATCAACTCATGTGTTCAAGCAATTGTTTTTCTTCTGTGTTTCTGCTCCCACAGTTCTTCCTCTGGATGTGAATAGCGTTTTTCTCATAAGTCCCTCGAAATTGTCCTGGATCATTGCATTGCTGCTAGTAGAGAAGTGCATTACATTCAATTTTACCACAATGTATGAGTCTCTGTATACAATGTTCTCCTGGTTCTGCTCCTTTCACTCTGCATCAATTCCTGGAAGTCTTTCCAGTTCACATGGAATTCCTCCAGTTCTTTAATCCTTTGAGCACAATAGTATTCCATCACCAGCTGATATCACAATTTGTTCAGCCATTCCCCAATTGAAAGGCATACCCTTGTTTTTCAGTTGAGAAGACCTTTTTTTAATGAATCACAGATTACTTGAAAGTAACAGTGTAACTTTCAAAAAGTAGTTTGGAGCCAAGTTGTTTAAAGTTTTGGAGATTATATTTGATTCTAAAGGTAACAGGGAGCCACAGGAGTTAGTAGTACAGGGAAGTGAATTTGTCAGACCTCTAAGTTATGGATATTCTGTGAATGATGAAGCTAAAAAAAGAATATTTCAAGGCAATATTACATTAGTCTAAATAAGAAATGATGATGACGTGAACTAGAATGGTAGCCATAGGCATGCAGAGGAAGGAACAAATAGGAGAAATGTTATGCAGGTATAATCCTCAAGATCTTGCAACTTAATTTGGGATGTTTATAGAAGAGATGGGATTTGGGAACAAAAAAATACTGTAATTATGTTATTGATTTGTTGAGTCTGAGATACAAATGGTTAAAATGGATTTGGAGCTAAGGAGAATTATTATGTTTATGAAGGCATCTGTGTAGAGGAAACAACTAAATCAGTGTAGTGGGGAAGGCTGAGGTAGCAAAAAAGAGAGTGTAGAAGGAGAAAAAGACAAATAATGATCTTGAAGATACATCTATAATTAGGAGCAGGATATGGATAATGAACCAAAAAAAAGGAGACTAAAGAAGAGAATATAAAAATTATATGCTAAATTTTAATCAGAAAATTAGGTAATACACATACCAAGATCTGATTATGCATGTAAATTATAAATTGTTATTTTTACCCAATCCTATAAGTTGCTAATAACTAAATTTTATGAAGTCTTCCTATAAAATAAATGCATAATATTTCACCAGGTACAAAATAATTATTTCTATAAAACATTAAGGCAATTTAGAGAAAAGGTAATGTTTTTGTTATTTTTTTTTTGCTTTCATTCATCATATTTTATAATGTTAGTGTTTGGTGTCAACAGATGAAACTTCTGGTGAATTATAATCATAAAAAAGAAAATACAGATGTACTCTATGTCAAGTTCTCCCTTCCTCATTAGTCCAGCAGCTGTTTGTTTGACAGCTTGAATGATTTCTTTGATAATTATGCTAAATCATTTTAAAAAATAATTTATAGTGAAGTTCTGGTTATAACTTTGTAGAATATTCTATTTGAATTTTGAAGAAAGATAATAATTTTGTTCACTTGAGAAATATTTTGCCTAGGAAAATTTTAGCCTCAATTTAAAGACATTAGGAAAAAAGAGAACAGATTTTATATTTCAAATTGTTTTAACCAAACAGGAGTTTTGGGGGTGGAGTTAAAATGTCAGAAAAGGTTTACAGACCTCCCTGATTCCTAACAAATTACTCTCCAAAAAACTGTGACACATACGCAAAACCAAGATGGTGGCTTAGTAGTAACAAAAGCTGAAATCACTCTGATAATCCTTCCAAACCAGTCTTTTAAAAGTGCCTAAAACAGCAGGAATCAAAAACCAACAAGATGGAGAGAGGGTTCTCTCCTACCAAAAACAACTTGAAAGGTAGAAAGAGAAAGCTAATTTTCATGATGTTGAGGGGGAACTAAAACCAAAACTGCACACAGAGGAGTCCTGGCCTACCATTCTCCCCACCTACTGTGTCAGGTTCTGCAACTGAGCATTGGCCAAATTTTGGATCCCAGGACCCAGGCTACCCAACAGAAGAACACCTCAGACCCACTCCTTGAAGTCCCAGGCCTGGCATCAGCCCTTACTGAGACCTGGAAATCCATAGCACCTGGCTATTGTGAGCCTTCACTGTTTCAGTGAAGACAGTCATAGGGCAAAAATAGATCACAGTGCTGAGACATGCAACAAAGAAAACGAAACCATCAACTTTCAGAATTCCTAGTCAACAGGCAAAAAAAAAAAAAAAAAAAAAAAAGGCTAGAAAAATGAGTAAATAGCAAAAGAAACTTCTGACCCTAGAAAATTTCTATGGTGACAAAGAACAAAGCACAAAATCATTAGAGGGCAGTGAGATCCAAGCAAGCACATGGTCTCAATCACTTATAGAACTTAAAAGGGAATTCACTAATCAAATAAGACTGGGCTAAGGAAAATGGTAAGAAAATGGGAAAACAGAAACGACAGTATAGCAAAAAAGAAAATAACAGCATGAAAAGCAAAATTGGTCTACTAGGAAAAAATGGCACAAAAGTCCAATGAAGAACAGAATGCCATGAAAAGTAGAATGTAACAAATAGAAAAGGAGAATCAAAAGTTCATGAAAAAAAATTCTGTCTTTTAAAATTAGACTGGGCAAGTGGAAGTTAATGACTTCACAAGACATCAAGAAATAATAAAATAATATTTAAATAATAAAAAGAGAAAACTGAAATCTCACTAAAAAACTGATCTGGAAAATAGATTCAGGAGAGACAATCTATGAATTATTAGAATACCTAACAGTCATGATAAAAAAGTAATTTTAAAAAAGTATAAATTGAGCATGCAAATAGAAAAAGAACATATTAAAAATCCGCAATTAAACTCTAAATTGCAACTCTTAAAAATCAAAGGAAAAAGTGATAAAATTGAAAGTAAAAGAATTATAGAACTAATAAATAAGACTAGGAGGTGGTTCCATTAAAAACCAACAACAACAACATAGAGAGTATTGGTTAGTTTGTTTTAAAGAAGAAAGAAGAGAATCAAATTACCAGTATCAAAAATGAAAAGGGTGATTTCACTTCTAATGAAGAGGAAATTGAAGGAGTTCTTAGGGGTTATTTTGCCCAATTATATGAAAGTGATTTGATAATCTAGGTGAAATGGATGAATATTTACAAAAATACAAATTGCTTAGAATGACAAAAGAAGAAATAGAATATTTAAATAATTCCACTTCAGCAAAAGAAATTGAGGTACTCATTCATGAAATCCCCAAGAAAAAAAACCCCAGGGCCAAATAGATTCACAAATAATTCCATCAAACATTTAAAGAACAATTAATTCCAGTACTATACAAACAATTTGGTAAAATAAGCAAAGAAAGAAGTCCTACCAAATTATTTTTCTGACACAAATACTGTGCTGATACCTAAGCCATGAAGACAAAAAACAGAGAAACACAATTACAGACCAATTTCCTTAATGAACATTGATTAGAAAATCTTAAATAAAATACTAGCAAAGAGACTATAGCAAGTTATTACAAGGATTATTCACTATGATGAGGTGGGTTTTAACCCAGGAATACGAGGTGATTTAATATTAGGAAAATTATCAACATAAATGGCCATATCAATAAACAACCTAACAGAAATTACTTGATTATCTCAAAAGATGCCAAAAGAGCCTTTGACAAAATACACCTGTTTCTATTAGAAACACTAGAAAACATAGGAATAAAGGGGCTTTTTCTTAAAATAATCAGTAGGATTTATTTAAAACCATCACAAAACCATTATTTAAAACCCATCAGGGATAAGTTAAAATTCTTCACAATAAGATCAGGATTGAGCAAGGATGCCCAGTATCACCATTATTACTTAATATTGTAGAAGAAATACAAGCTTTAGGGGGAAGCTACGTGGCTTAGTGGATTGAGAGCCAGGCCTAGAGACAGGAAAGTCCTAGATTAAAATCTGACATCAGAAACTTCCTAGCTATGTGGTCTTTGTTATATAGAAGAGCCCTTACTGCTCTTCTGCCTTATAACCAATACACAGTATTGATTCTAAGATGGAAGGTAAAGATTTTAAAGAATAAAAAAATGAAAGAAAGTAAATAAATTAAAAGAAAGAAAGAAAATTAAATTAAAATTAAAAAAGAAATAATAGCTTTAGCAATTGAAGAAAAGAAAATAAAGGAATCAAAGTAGGAAATAAGGAAACTAAACTATCACTTTGTGGATAACATGATGGTATACTTAGAGAATTCAAGAAAGTCACCTAAAACTATTTGAAATAATTAATAACTTTAGTTATGTTCCAGAATACAAAAAATAAAGCCACATAAATCATCAACATTTCCATATGTTTCCAAAAAAACTCAGTAGCAAGAATTAGAAAGAGGAACTCCATTTAAAATCACTCTAAGCAAAATAAAATACCTGGAATTCTACCTGCCAAGACAAATGCTGGAATTATATTAATACAACTACAAAACACTTTTTACATAAATAAAATTAGATCTAAATATTTGGAAAAATATCAAATGCAAATGGGTAACTGAACTAATATAAAAAATGACAATCCTATTTAAATACATTTACTTATTCAGTGCCATACAAATCAAATTACTAAAAAAACTATTTTATAGGAAGAACAAAAAGAAAGAATAATAATAAAATTCATCTGGAAAAACAAAAGGTCAAAAATATCAAGAGAATAAAAAATATGAAAAGTAATGGCCTACCAGTACCAATCAAATCATGAAAAAGATTTGGTAATTTGGTCTGTAAGAAATAGAAGAGTGAATCATTATAATAGATTAGGGGTAAGTGGCCTCAGCAATCTAGTGTTTGATAAACCCAAAGATCCTAGATTTTGGGGTAAGAGTTCTATTTGACAAAAGCTGTTAGGAAAATTGTAAAACTGGCAAAAATTAGTTTTAGATCAATATCTCACACCCTATACCAAGGTAAAGTCAAAATGAGTATATGATTTAAACATAAAGAGAAATATTAAAAGAAAATTAGAGGAATATAGAATAGTTTAACTGTCAGATCTTGGAGAAGGGGAGAATTTATGACCAAACAAGAGACAGAGAACATTACAAGTCACAAAATGAGTAATTTTGATTATATTAAATTAAAAAGATTTTGTAAAAAATACCTAAGTGCAACCAAGACTAGAGGAGAAATAATGAACTAGGAAAAATTTTTATAACAAATCTCTCTGATAAAAATCTCATTTATCAAATATATAAAGAATTAAGTTAAATTTATAAGAATCCAATTCATTCCACAATTGATAAATGGTCAAAGGATATAAATAGACAGTTTTTTTGATGAAGAAATCAAAGCTATCAATATTCATATGAAAAAATGTTCTGAATACCTTTTGATTAGGGAAATTCAAATTAAAACAATGACAGTAAAGGAAAATGATGAATGTTGGGACACTGATGCATTACTACTGGAGTTGTGAACTAATCCAAAGATTCTGAAAAGCAACTTGGAATAATGCTCACAGGGTTATAAAAGAATGCATACCTTTTGATCCAGTAACATCATTACTGGGTCTGTATCCCAAAGAGTTAAAAAAAATGGGAAGTGACCTGTTTGCTTTAAAATATTTATAACTACTCTTTTTTTTTTTATGATAGCAAAGAACTGGAAACTAAATGGATGTCTCTCAAATGGGGAATGTCTGAACCAATAATGTACTATAAGAAATGATGAACAGGATGAACAAGATGATTTCAGAAAAAAACTAGAAACACCTACATAAACTGATGCAGAATGAAATAAGCAGAACCAAAAGATACACAATAAAGGCAATATTGTGGAATGATCAAATGATAGACTTTGCTACTAACAGCAATCCAGGAGAATTCTGAGGACTTATAAAAAAGAATGTTATCCACCTCCAGAGAAAGAACTGTTGGAGTGAAAAACGCAGATGAAAATGTATGATTTATCTCTTTTTTATTTGGGTATATGTTTTGATATTTTGGTTCTAAATTAATTATTCTTTTACAGAAATGAATACTATGGAAATATATTTTTAGTGACAATACATATACGACCCACATTGAATTGTTTGTCAGCTCTCGGGGGGGGGGGGGGGAGGAAAGTAGGGAAGGAAACAATATAGATCATATGACTGGAAAACTTACTTGGAAATAAAAAATTAAAAACAAAAAACTGTGACATAATGCCTTAAAATGAATTTTTGAACAACATAAATCACAAAAAAAGAGATAAATTTTTTTCAGCTCCAAACAATTTAGAAGGCAAGCATAATTTATTGAACTGGCTCAAAAGTGGAGTACAAAGCAGCTCATCAAGGAAGACCGTACCACAGCAACAGCCTTTGGGGGAAAGGGTAGTTAAACAAGTGGAACAGCCTTTTGTAGCTCTCAGCCACAGATGATGCGGGAGGTAGGACAGAGATTACAGTGATCCCTTTCCTGATTTTGGGTGCAAGACTATTGTCACTTTGCCCATAGGCCAATCCAGGTCACATTCCTTGTAAAAGTCTCAGGATGAAAAAGAACTATAGCATATGGGAGTGCTTGTGGCCAGAGGAGAGCAGAGGAGCCTGGTCATGGCTCCAAGCCAATAAGGTGTGATTGTGGGTGCCTGCACACCAGAGAACAGGCTGGGAGAGTTTTAAACACATCTTTCCTTACATCATTCCACCTTAGAGGAACTGAAAACTTATGGATCCCCAGAGCTAGCACTGAAAGCTGCATAATGAACCTGAAGCTTAAAACAGTGCTCCCTTCACCGTAGTTACAGACCCCAACTTTAACAATGTTTTAAGGTAAGAGAAAAGTAAAAAGGCTAGACAGTGAGCAAACAACAAAAAAGAAACAACAGAGAAAGTTATTTTGGTGACAGGGATGACCAAAACATAAACTCAGAAGTCAAGAAAGACAATATTGCTGCGTCTGAGTCTCCAAGAAAAATATGAATTGCTCTTAAGCCCAAACAGAATTAATGGAGGAGCTTAAAAAGGATTTCAAAAATAATATGAAAAGTAGAAGAAAAACTGGGAAAAGAAATGAGAGTGATATAGGAAAATTATTTAAAAAGAGTCAATGATTTGGTAAATGAGGCACAAAAATACAGAAGATATTAATATCTTCAAAAACAGGACAATTGGTAAAAGAGGAAGAAAAATTCAATAAATCCAATCCTTAAATAATAGAATTGGTCAAATGGAAAAAGAAGTGTAAAAATTCACCAAGAGAAGAAAAAATCTCTATAAAAGTAGAATTAACCAAATGAAAAGGAGGTACAAAAGCTCATTCAAGAAAATTATGTCTTAAAAATTAGAAAATTACCCAGGTAAGTGGAAGATAATGACTTCATGAACCATCAAGAAACAATTCCCCAAAGTCAAAAGAATGAAAAAGCAGACAAAAATATGAAATATTTCATTGGAAAGATAACTAATTAGGAAAATAAACACAGCAGAAAACGTCTAAGAACTATTGGACTCCTTGAAACCCATGATCAAAAAAGGATATTAGTCATCATCTTTCAAGAAATTATGAATAAAAACTACTCTGTTGTTCTAGAAAGAACCAGGGGATAAAATAGACATTCTAAGAATCCAATAATCATCTGCTGAAAGAGATCCCAAAAAAGGGAATTTCTAGGAATATTACATTCAAATTCCACAAATTCCTCAATCCTGAGGTAAAGGAGAAAATATTTTAAACAGTCAAAAAGAGATAATTCAAATATCATAGAGATATAGTCAGGGTAACACAAGACTTAGCAGCTTCTACATCAAGTGATCAGAGATTCTGGAATATGATACTTCAGAGGGAAAATGAGCCAGGACTACAACCAAAAATTACTTGTATAGGAAAATTTAGCATATTCCTTCAGGGGAAAAATGGATTTTGAATAAAATTGATGATGTTCAAACATTCTTCATGAAAAGATCAAAGCTGAATAGAAAATATGACTCCCATCTATAAAGCTCAAGAGAAGTGTATAAAAGTAAACTGGAAAGAGAAATTAAAAACATTTTTTAAGGTCAAACTATTTACATACCAACGTAGGAAGATGATCCGTGTAGCTCCTTAAAACTTTTATTATTGTTAGGAAAGTAGAAGTAATATACATAGACAGAAGACTAGGGTGTGAATTGAATACAATGGCATGATAACTAAAAAAAAAAATAAAATTAAGGCATAAGAAAAAGTAATGTAATGGGGAAGACAGGGAATGGACAAATAGATTGGGATAATTATCCCACATAAAATGTCCATGAAAGATCTTTTATGATGGAGAAGAAGATGATGGATATGGGGAAGAGAACATGTGAACTTTACCCTCATCAGAATTGGCTCAATAAGGGAAGAACATACACAATCAATTGGATATATAAATCTATCTAACTAAATGCTAACTAAGCACTAAATGAATGGTGCTTCATTTCTCAAATCCACAAAAACGTGGGTTTTCATCTAAAGTTCTAGCACTTCAGGTTGACTATTAAAAGAGTGTACATATTGTTTGATGGAGAAAAGTCTTTTTTAGATGGCAAAGATAAAGAAGTGGCTTGTAGAATGTTATTTTTACAACCAAGTTCCATTTCTTATATTTTCTAATCTATCACACAGGAAATTATTGTGTTACAATAACACAACTAAAATTATTGTGTTAATTTTCATTGATTATCCTAAATATTTTCATGTCCCATCTATATTTAAATACTTGATGACCTTGATCACTGAAATGTGATTTGGCTAAATATATTCTCTCTACAATGAAGAACTGAAAATAATATTCTTTACTAGTCCTTTCTGCTAAATATAGTAGTATGAAAAGATTAGAAAGGCAAGTTGAGACTTTCTGACCATTTAAAAATTCTCCAATTTTTACTAAAAAATAGCATGTCTTGTACTTTCAAAAAAATCCTCTCTCATTTAAAATTTAATTGATATCCAGAGCATCTAACATATGCAAGGAAGGAGATGAGGGTACAAATTTTATTCTGTTATAAGGGAATATAAATAGTATTAATGTAAGTATATTTAAAAAATAAAATTGAAACTAGCAATTTGACTGAATCAGCAAAATTAATCAAATTTTCTCCTCTTTGTTCTATTTTGGTTATATTAAACCATTCTGAAAAAAGTTAAATAGGAGGATAATTCAATTTATCAACAAATATATTTTAAAGATTCAGCTTTCTATAAGTTACACATACTGAGCCTCAATTTCCTCATCTCTAAAATGAGGAGGTTGTACTGGATGATCCATATTCCAGCACTAAATTAATCAACTCAGAAAAGGAACTCAGAGATCACCTACTCTAACAAATAATCTGGTTGAAATCTCTCCTTTAATATCCCTGACAAAAGGATATTCAACCACTGCTAAAAGACTTTGAATGAAAAGGCACCAACTACCTCTCAAGGAAATCTGGACTATCAGCTCCTTTAAATTGTATTCTCTGCCACTTTTGATGAAGTCAAAGATTATGTTAACTTTTTGGTTGCCATATTATCCTATTGGATCTTTGTGTTGACTTTTCCATCCATTAAAACCACCAGAATTTTTTACATGAACAATAGTTTAGTCATATCATTCCCCTGAGGTACTTGTACAATTGAATTTTAGTCACATTGTAGGATTTAACATTTATAACTATTTAATTTTATCTTATTTGATTTAACCCATATCTAGCCTGTCAAGATAGACTATAAAATGCTATTAATCATCAAAAATCGGGCTGCTCTCCTTTTTAGAAAGGAAGAAAAATGGACATGAGGAAGACACTATTCTGCAGGGTATCATAGAGAATTCAAGTGTTCCTTTAAAAAATGGAAGAATATATATAAGAAAAATATATCCGAAATGGCATTTGGTTATGAATTAAATAACACAGGGAGAGGATACAGAAGAGAAAGTTTAGGAGAAAAACAACTGAAAATTTAGTCATATATAATAAAGATCTCTCTGTAAAATGTGAGCCTGGATCCTCTGAGGAAAAAGCATCTACTTTTGTTTTAAAGAACAATGACCTAAATCTATATCATTAAGACTATTCAATAGAGAGATCATCAAGTAAAAGTGGGAAAATAGACAAATAATTTTCATTGATAATTCTCTGCTAAGAAATATTGAGGCAGATAACTTGTTGGTCAGACCTTAGCTACTCTCAGATTTACTTTATTCTTAGGTCAGCTAGGTAGATCAGTAAATAAAGCAAACCACTCTAGTATTTTTGTCAAGAAAAACCCAAATGGGGTCACAGTCAGACAAAACTCAACAACAGTTGCATATTTATTCTTGGCGGGGTGTTTCCAGGATTTGACAGAGATTTTCTCAAGACTTGGAAAATTCAAGGACTTCTATACAAATATATCTGGTAGCATATGGGAAGACTTATGATAATGTCAAAATGTATATAGAAAATATTTCTACATACATATATATATAAACAGTAAGATGAGATGATAGTAAATTGGGCCCTTTTCAAAAAGAAAGACATCTTGCAGATTCAGGCAATCTGAAGAAATCTACTCCCTAGTGGTAGAGGCTACTCAAGGGCAGCTATGTGCTAATGAAGTATCCATTGTCTCATGATTACTAATAGCAATAGTTAATCAGGTTGAATTCCAGGGACTTCTAACCCCTCTTCCCACAAAAAAACTTCTAGTCTCAACGGAAGGATGATCTGGATGCATAAATGCACAAAGAAATTGAAGAACTTAGAGGAATTGGTATTTTTTTAAAATTTTGTTTCCAATTAAAGATAAAGACCTCCATACAAAGAGACGGATTTGAGAAGTGATCGTACTTAAAGTTGTATGAAGACTGCAGTTAAGATTGAGATTCAATATTGGAATCATGTCTAAAAACCTAAGAATGATAAATACTAATCTAGGACAAGAGTGAGTCTCAAATGCTTAGATAGACATTTATAAAGAATGGTCATACTTCCTAGACCCCTGATGGCGAACCTATGACATATGTGTTGATGACTCATGACCTCATACAGAGAAGTATGGGACCGCATGCCAAGGATGAAGCATTTACTGTGGTATAGTGTAGACACTCTGTGCTGGGGGTCTGTAGGCCAAAACAACAGAACTCTGGCACAGAGCGTCTAGTTCTGGGACTTCCAAGCAGTTAGGGGACCTTTGACCTCACTTTCGGCCTGTGGAGCAGGGAGCAGTGGAATGCTGTAGGGGATGTATCTCTGGGGTCCCTGTAATCACCATTGCCGGCAACCACATAACCACAGCAAACATCATTCAATCTATTGTTCTGGGGTATCCTGAATTTCTAATTGACCATCAGTACTGAGATAAGTGAGGGGGAGGCTGGGAGAGGCGAGGGCCTGTGCTACGGGTGCCATGTTGAGCCATTAGAAATAGCAGCAGCCATCTTAATTTACATATGGAACACCATCTTGCAGTATAGTGCAGGCTCCATTTTCACCACTATTACTGTTGTGGATCCTTATTATCCCCTATTTCTGCTTATTAACCCTGCCTTTTCATAAAAGACAGTTACATGTGCCATCTTATAGTCAGTTAGGCTAGTTAACTCCTAACTGCCTGCAGAGTGACCAGGCTATCTATAATTCTTTCTTCTGTCACTGCTTCCCTGATGGAGAACCCCAAAAAATAAAACAAAAAATAAAAAAAACCAAGGTTATGTAAAGTAAGTAGTAGTAGCAGTAGCTGACCCTTTCAAGAGACATGGACCGAGATATATGGCATTATAGAAAAAAAAATGGCAGATCATTTTGCGTTCTATGTACTGAAATGGTAGTAAGCAGAATATGGAATATAGATAGACATTTTGAAACTAATCATTCCCAGCTCTTGAAAAAAGTGAGAATGAAAGGAAGGAATACATTTCTAGGCAGCTACACCTTTATAAGAGCCCATCTAATTCCATCCTTAAATTTGTAAAAGGCTCTACAAATTTAACATCTATAAGTCTGAGCATTGCTCATTCCATAGCTTGGCATGGAAAAGCACTCAGTGAGGGAGAATTTATTAAAGAAATTCTCTTAAGATGTGCACCAGTTCTATTTCACGATATGCAGAATAAAGATGCAATTATTAAGAGAATATCCGAGTTACCACTCAGTAGAAATATCATAAAAACTGAATAATGAGACTGAACACAAATGTACAACATCAGTTAAAGAGAGACATAAGTAATTATATATATATTTTTGATCTGTCTTGATGAAACTACTGATGTCACATCACATGCTCAGTTGACCATTATTGTTTGATATTCAGATGGTCTCACAATGAGAGAAGAATTGATAAAGTTAGTATCAATGCCAACAAGTACCTTGGGAAGCAAAATATGTAAGGTTGTTATACAAACACTCTGTGACCTAAGCATTGATATCTCTAAAGTTGTGTCAGTGACAATAGATGGGGCACCAAACATGGTGGGGAAAAAAGTTGGATTTGTAGAAATGTTTACAGAAGCTATTGGACATCCAATTGTGCCTTTTCATTGTATTATCCATATTTATGTGCCAAGGCAGGATTCACCGACTTAAACCACTTAATGTCATTTGTTACAATAAAAGTTAATTTAATAGCTGCTTTCCCCCTTCACAAGAGAGAATTTTCTACACTTTTACTGGAGGTTGATTTCACCTACAGTGGACTGCTGATGTACAATAATGTAAGATGGCTGAGCCTAAGCAAAGTTCTTGAGCACTTTGTGGAGTGCTTTGAAGAAATTAAGGTATTTCTTGAGAATAAAGGATCTGGGAAACTTTCCTCAGCTCAATGATGATAAATGTGTCAACATCCTGATGTTTTTTGTTTTTTTTTTACAGATCTCTCTGTTCATATTAATGAACTTAATTTAAAGTCACAAGGTTTTGGCAAAAGTATTGATGTTATGTTTAGATGCATAAAAGCTTTTGAAAGTAAACTTAAATTTTTCAAATGAGATGTAGAAACTAAAACTTATAAGTATTTTCATTTTCCTTAAGTAACAAAGTATTTTGAGAAGGCAAGTTCAGGTGTACAAAATGAAATGGAACCCTTGCATATAAAGTACCACCATGTTTTAGACTCATTACCTGACCAGTTCATTGATAAATTTAATCAATTTAGAAGCCTAGAACAGACCATGAAAATAATTAAGTATCCTGAAGCAGTAGTCTACAGTAGTTTGGAATTAAATGTTTTCCAATGGATGCAAATTGATGATTTGGAGATTCAACTTGCAGAATTTCAAGACAGCATCTGGGCTCAGGCGTTTGTTGATTTGAGGTTAAAGCTTGAGAATCTGGAAAGCTGCCACTTGGAGAATCAAGAGGAGTGCCACTACAACCAGGAAATTTGGAGTGCCTAGAACCGATTACCAGACACTTTTAGTACCCTGAAAAATATAACAATGGCTTTACTCACAATTTTTCCCTTTATGTACTTTTGTGAGACCTTATTCACAGCATTAAATAATATCAAAACCAACAAAAGAAGCTCGCTTAGGTTTGAAGTATAAGAAATATCAACCTTCAATTGAAGATTTAGCAGCTAAATGAATTTTCATTAGACAATGAAATTCAGCAACAAAAAAGTCACCAATAGGCAGGTTAGTTTAAGAACTCCCCCTCCCCTTTACTTATCTTAGTTCACAGCCCCACACACAAGTTAAATAATATCAAGACCAACAAAAGAAACCTACTGATAGATGAACAAAGAAATCACTAAGCAGGTAAGTTAAATAACTAGTTTTTAGTTTATTAAATAAAATTATATATTACAATTATACATTTTTGTTATTTAAACTATAAATATCACAGAATTATG